>NW_027069472.1:1889157-2001735 GCF_002906115.3 Quercus suber
ATTTCTCTGTAAGTATCTAGTTTCCCCATAGGTTTGAGTCTGAGGACCATGCAATACCTTGGTTCTGTCTAGTACCCAGGTATAGTCTGAGCGGTTAGTTCGCCCATAGACCTGAGTCCGAGGACCATGTAGTGCCTTGGTTCTGTCTAACGCTTCTATTTCTCTGTAAGTATATCTAGTTGAGTCCGAGGACCATGAGGTCTTAGTTCTGAGGTTATCCCCACCTGCGAAATACCTTGGTTCTTCTGTCTAGTACCCATAGGTTTGAGCGGACCAGCCTTGGGTTAGTACCCAGTTGAGGCCATACTGAGTCCGAGGACCATGCAGTGCCTTGGTTCTGTCTAACGCTTCCTTTCTCTGTAAGTATCTAGTTTCCCCATAGGTTTGAGTCCGAGGACCATACAATACCTTGGTTCTGTCTAGTACCCAGGTATAGCTGAGCGGTTAGTTTCCCCAAAGGCCTGAGTCCGAGGACTATGCAGTGCCTTGGTTCTGTCTAACGCTTCCATTTCTCTGTAAGTATCTAGTTTCCCCATAGATTTGAGTTCCGAGGACCATGCAATACCTTGGTTCTGTCTAGTACCCAAGTGTAGCTGAGCGGTTAGTTTCTCCATAGGCCTGAGTCCGAGGACCATGCAGTGCCTTGGTTCTGTCTAACGCTTCCATTTCTCTGTAAGTATCTAGTTTTCCCATAGGTTTGAGTCCGAGGACCATGCAATACCTTGGTTTTGCCTAGTACCCAGGTGTAGCTGAGCGGTTAGTTTCCCCATAGGCCTGAGTTCGAGGACCATGCAGTGCCTTGGTTCTGTCTAACGCTTCCATTTCTCTGTATGGAGGGGTTTGTCCTGGGACTGCTTTATTGGAGACGATTCCTCCTTGGGTCGGATTATGATCTTACACGTGGCATTGATCTTGCCTCCAGCTCGAGTCTCCATCTTTTTCATTTACGAAGCGTCCCTTGGCCGTTCGTGCTCCGCGCTTGACGTTTCAGTGCGCGAGACGTGCCTTCATTAATGTCCTCGTGAATTAACACAAGTCCAGCAGTCTACGGTCCCCTTGGAATTTGGTAGCTTCATTATTAGCCTTGCTGGTAACTCTCTTTTCGAATTCCGCGTGGATTAATTCTCACCAACCTTCATCCTCTATATAAGGCTTTCCGGGGGATGGTTTCTCCATACTCCATGAACTTCCCAACACAAACAGAAAACACGCCCTTTCAGCTCCCCAAGCCCCTTTAATAACCCCGCCGGAATTGTGACCAGAGTTGGCAGATATGGGGCGGCTTTGGGCGGGTGCGAGGACATCCGTGCCAAGAGCCGTTGTGGCCGCAGCCCCCACTGGGCTTCCGGCGCGGGCAGAGTCTAGGCGTAACGCTGACAGTGCCATACGCGGTGGCCAGGTGGGATGTCGCTGAAGTACCTAATGTCTCTCTCGGAGCGCACCCCGACGGAGGAGACGTGCGAACTCATGTCATGGCTGGTGCCCGAGTGTTGCCGTCTCCAACGGCCAACGCTCGTGAGGATTGGAGAGAATCAAGGGAACATCACGGGGGAGGGCGTCCCGGTGCCCCTGCATCTGCTCCTCGCTTTGTTCAAGCTCCGCCGCACCAAGAAAGGAGTTGTTGGTGGCCTTGAAGAGAGCCAGCCTCGGCCCCCTTCCGCCCTTTATTGTCAAGTTCTCCCATTCTCTTGATGCCAATAAGGGTACGGGTTGACACTTCCCTCTAGCTAGTTTTAGGACGGGTCCGCCTGGGCCTTTGATTGTAGAACTAGCTTGTAGGAATAGTTTTAAAACACGCCTGCCTGAGCCTCTGATTGTATTTGTACTTTTCTTTTATGAAATAATATCAAGCTTCCTTTCTTTGCTGTTAAATCTTCTGTCTCGAACTTTTATCCTTCTGCAATGTTTGTTTGGTAGTGCTTTTTTTTTTTTTTTTTGCATCACCACTGATCTTCCGTAGAATGATTATTTAGAACAATCGCCTGTTGCGTCGGCCAGTGCACTAATCCTTCTCACAGACGCGCCAATTGTAGGGTCTGTTTTTGTTGCCCAAGCCCAAAGGATATGGGTTAAAGGCCCAACGAACCCAGAACAATGAATTTGTAGAGAGTGGATCGAAGGTTTAGGCGCTGGCCGGCGTTCACGAAGCATGAACTCTTTCCTTTTATTGAAAAATACTTGGAACAATTTACAATTGGGGGATGCTCTCGCCCATGGCCGAGGAGGCTTTTTCTTCCCCCCCTTCCCCAAAACACCCTCAGTTACATTTTGCTCACATTTCTTATATATCCCTCTCTTCCTCCTCCTGTTGATCATCTATTGGCCTTCTCCCTGACCGTCTATCCCATCAAAGGTTATATCCGTGCTCAAGTGGTTCACCCTAATCGATGTCGCCCTGTCAAGGGGTTACATCCCCATTAATGCGGCAGAGGGTTAGGTGAACGTTTCAATGCGAGGTGACAGTTCCCCAGGGCTTTCCCTTCTCGTACCCAGGTCTCGGACGCCGAGGATAGGGTCATCCTCGACCCATCATGCGTCCTTGGCGTGGGCCATTTGGGCCTGGGTTGAAATGGGCTAGGCTACCGATTTTCTGGCCCACAGACCATATTAAGAAATCTCACCAATTAATTGATTCACTAGTCATGTGATAATTACATGTTTTATTCATAAGACCTAACAGAAGTTAGTCCTATATATGGATAGGGCGGAGCCAGGACTTGGAATTAGGCGGCAGCTATGCTATGTGAGTGCAAGTTGCGGTTCTGCCTCTAGATTTGCTGTTTAGCCATGATGGTTTTTTTTTTTTAATTGTCTTTTTGTTACCTGGTAAAGACAAAATTAGTTTGTTTAAAAAATAAAAAAAATTTAAGGCGCCAAGTTGTTTGTGTTTGAGTAAAATTGATTGTTTGGGCTTAATTTTTTTTATTATAATTTTTTTTGCTATTTATACTTTTTATATTTGGGCTAATTTTCTAGGCTTGTATATTTTGTTTTAGATTTTAGATCTATAAATTTTTTAGCCTTTAAAATGATGAAAATGCTGGAGTTACAAATATTTTATAAATGTTGATGTGGTTAGTAGTTATTGTTATGTAAAAAAGTTATGTAAGTGGTGTCCCATATGCGAACTAGTAGAATTTGCTACCTTAATGGTTTGTAAAATATTGTAGAAAAGTTTGTTACTATAGCATTACTCTAAAAAAATTAATGATATTGTTAAAGGGAAAAAGTGTGAATTTATAGAAAAAATTTCTAAAATTAATACCTACATATGTACTAATAATTTTAAAATAAAATAAAAATTTGGGGGGGTGGGTGGTCAATTGCCCCCTACAGTGCAAGAGGGGCCTATGGATCAATTTGGCAGATATGGAAACATTAGGTGATTATAAGGAATAATAAAACCTAAGGAAGTTCTTTCAACTAACCCAATCTCACAAGGAATTTTTGCATCTAAGCCTAATGCAAAAAGTGTCTCTCAGTTTGGGAATTTTTTATTTTTTATTTTTTTCTAAGTCAATTGTTAGGATAAGTAGGGAGGAGGATTTAACCTGGTTTCAAACAATGTTAGTTACAATGGGATGAGGAATATGAACCATTGACAATTCCATTAAAATGGAAACACCAAGAGGTGTTAATTGAGCTACAAAGCTCTTAAGAAATAATATCATTAAGCTACAAAACTATTGATCAATTGGGATATATTTCAAGCTAACTTTTATAGTACTATATAAACTTGAAAAAAAAAAAAAAAACCGGGGATTTGGACTCGTTAACTCATATGAACTTGAAGGATAAAATCAAACAAAATCAAACCCTGACTAAATTGTTAAATCCAAATGCAACAACTAGAAATTAAGAGATTATTTTATAGTATATTTCCTCTAGGTCAATTCCCTGAGCTGTTTTAAGTGACCCTAGCTCTAGCATGATGAACGGATGGCTAACTCGAACTTCACCCATGCAAATTAAAAATGAAAGCAAAAGCAATAAAGCAAGTGATTGGTTAGATATGCCCGAAAAAAAAAAAAAAAAAAAAAAAAAATCTTGTATATGTATTCTAGTTGAAAGATTCAAAGACCTAATCTAGGTAAACAAATTAGGCACGTCAGAAAAATGTTAAAAATTTCTATACCCATTTGCAACACATAATGATTGATCAACAGGATAGGTGAGTGAACTTAGGGATTTCTCATATAATTTTTGCAATATATAGTCTATATGTGTCCCTCAATCTATTTTGAGTAAACACTATTCCCAACAAACAATTAAACCTAATAATTAGTAGATCATAGTATTTGTTTGGCATTAATTTATAAGTTCAGCTTTGAACTTCTAATTTTTTTAGCTTTTATGTACAGATTTTTAAAAAACTTCATTTTTTTTTCTCACATTTTTTTTAAAACAATATTTTGAAAATACAAATATATTTTAGCACACTTTCAGTAAAAAGAAAACACTAAAGTCTAACAAGACATATTGGTCTTTAGTAAATAGGTTTATGAATTAATTAGAGCTTTCACCTTTGTAGCAAGGCCAAGATTTGGTAGTTACCCAACCAAAAGAAAAAGTAAGAGAAAATCTAATAAGTGGAATGATGTGACATATTTTGATAAAAAGTACTGAAACTTTAAAATCTCTAGTGTGTTCATGTTGGATATAGAAATGTTACGAATATTCTTATATGTGTGTTCTCAGCATATTCCGAAGAAAAAATATGTAATATTTTATTTTACTATCATAGATATAATTTTAAAGATTTTGATAGCTTTTATTAACTTTAAAAACTTAAAAGTTGAAATAAAATAACTTAAAACTAAGAAAACATATACGTAAAAACATATTGATTAATTGTTATATCACCGTCTTAAAATATTTTAATTTTTCAAGAATGATTGTGTTACCGTATCTTGTATTACACACATGTTAATACTTGTTAAGGTAAAAAAAAAAATTTCCCTTCAGAGAGAAGCAATGAAATAATAGTATAAACGAAATATTTTCCTGTTAAATCCAATATTAGAATCATTAGATCCTAAAAAGTCACTTCTTCTATAATTATAGGGAAATTACACTTTATCACCTTAAACTATACACTAGATTATACTTTGCACCATAAACTTTTTTTTTTTTTTTTTGAGAAACACACTATAAACTATTCGAATGCACACTTTACCCCCTAAACTATCATACTTATCACACTTTGCACTCCAGCATCACCTTTACTGTTAAGTTAAATAGAAATTAAAATTACATGACTTGCATATGATTTTTTGCTTAGATGGCACATTGTTTAAAGACCAAAACACCCAAATAATTAAAAACAAATGCTTATTTCTCTCTTTTTTTCCAGGTAACACACAGGCCGACCAAGCCAAGCAAGCCAATTCACTGTGATTTCGTTTCACTCCGAAAAATCTGTTATCCAAACAGTTTCAGAAGCCACTGTACAATGGAATTCATTCAAAACAAACAACCCCCAATCTCAACTCCAACAACGAATATTGCCCAAAACCCGCGCGTGCTCTCCACTCGCTCCCAACCCAATTCCAGGTTTCGAATTTAATTAAATTATTTGAGTCATGTGTTTATTTTTCTTGGATTTAATTCTACAATATCAATTCTGGGTTTCAATAAATTTTTGAGCTTTATTTTTCTGCTAATAATAAAGTCAAAGTTTCTATTCAATCAAAGTGACTATTCCTAGTCTAGTGGAACTGTGTTTCTTTTATTCTTAAACAATGTTCTTGTTTTATGTGTTTTCAGTCGAAGTTCCGAGCTTGAACTCAAGGATTTCTTAATTAATTTTTGTATTTATCTTTCTTGGATTTAATTCTACACTATCAATTCTGGGTGTCAATAAATTTTTGATTTTTAATCTCTGCTAACAATAAAATCAAGGTTTCTGTTCAATCAAAGTGGCACTGGGTTTCTAGTTTAGTGGAACTGTGTTTCTTTTGTTCTTAAACAATGTTCATCAACTACTGTGCTTAGAAAGGGTCCAATTTTGTTGGGTTTAGAGGAGAAAAGCTGCTAGGCGAGAGAGAGGGGAAGACCTTACGCACGTGAGAGAGAGAAAGACCTGAAAAAAAGAAGAGAAAAACGGAAATAAACATTTGGTTTTAGTTGTGTGAAAATGGTGTTTTCGTCTTTAAATAATGTGCCATTTAAGCAAAAAATTATGTGTAAGTCATGTGATTTTTATTTCTGTTTAACTTAACAGTAAAAGTGATGCCGGAGTGCAAAGTATGATAAGTGTAATAGTTTATGGTGCAAAGTGTAATATGATGTATAATTTAGGATGATAAAGTGTAATTTTTTCATAATTCTATTATAAGATATTTCTTTTCTGTGACATCAACCGAAAAGAAAAAAAAGGGCTCATTTGTTGAGCATCATAGCGATTATATACTATATTATATATATATATATATATATACGTACAGGTCAGATTTACTGTTATTGGTCTTTGTCACATCAACCTCCTCCCAAAGCTCTTAGGTAGTAGCTGTGAGTCTGAAAAGCCACTGCTCAGGTATCATTTCCATATTAATGTGGCCAGAGTGTTAGTTGGGGAGCATTTAATATGGAGGCAGCATTTAGTTGGAGTGCTTTGGAAGATTGTCTTTGCCGGTAAATCACTTTTCTTCTACCTCGGCTTTGGCTAGCTGATGACAGAGTTGTCCTCGACACGGTTTCCTGGGTTGCCATGATCACCACTGTCTTCTTCATATGCGATTATGGGCCTTAGCATGGGCCTCAGGCCCAGTACAAAAGGTGGATGTATATCACTAGGCTTATGACCCTACAATAGCCCTTCAAAATTCTGCTGTTTGGCACTTCGGATAGAAAGAGGATTTTGATGTCTTTAGGTGTACCTTAGGCTTATCACGTCTTGTCTTCTATCGGTGTCAGTGCCTTTTTAACTGCCCAAGGCATGTTCTTGACCTTCAACATCTGGAGTGCGCCCTCATTAAATTCCTACGGCTGGTTGCTCCCCCACGTTCTACGGTGCGATGGCGATCCAACGGTGGAGAGATTTTTTTTTTTTTTTTTTTTTAACTCATGAGCGGGAAAACTCCCGTTACTACTTTTACTTAGGTATAAATACCCATTTAAATCAATTTGCCCAAATTACCTTTGCATCCAAGAGCTCCTACGCACATACGTTGAATCTGCCAATATTTCTCACTCACTTGTGCCTCTTTAAAAGCCCGTCTGAGGACACTTTCCTCATCCTTGTAAATTTTTTCCAAAATTTTCAAACTTTCTTTACTTTCCTTTCTCTGTGTCTTTCTTCCTTCGCCTATTTTTCCCAATTTCTTNATATTTTTTTTTTTTGGTTAAATACTATATATTATATATATGACATCTGAAGTGTGACTCCTTTTCCTTTCAAGAATATATTTTAAAACCTGCTACATGTACATGTGTTAGCCACAATATGGCAACACAATCAATCAATCTTCGTCATTCATTTCAAAAAGTTTTAAATAATGAGTTGCATACTTTTCAATAATTCAATAATGTGCAAAAGTTCTTGTAATTTTTATTTATTATTTAAAAAAGGTGCAAAAGGCAAAAACTAGGACCTGATCGGCAAGCTCCACTCGCATACAGTGTTTACTAAAAATTTTTGTGTTTAATACTGCAATTGTTACAATAAATTAGTCCTAGTCTCGTGCGTTGCACGTGATAATTATTTTAAGGTGACCTCATTAAGTTTATTTTTTGCAATTTGAACTAATTTAATAAAGAATAATGTATTTTATAAACATATTTTCATTTATTATAGGAAAAATCAGAAATGTAATATATATATATATATATATATATATATTTATCATATCAAAAAATGAAAACAAAAAAATTTTTCCTATGAATTCAAAAGGTAAGTTAGTGAACAAAACAATTTTCCCAGGAATTTACAAATTTTCTTTTTTTTTTTTTTTTTTTTTTAACTCATGAGCGGGAAAACTCCCGTTACTACTTTTACTTAGGTATAAATACCCATTTAAATCAATTTGCCCAAATTACCTTTGCATCCAAGAGCTCCTGCGCACATACGTTGAATCTGCCAATATTTCTCACTCACTTGTGCCTCTTTAAAAGCCCGTCTGAGGACACTTTCCTCATCCTTGTAAATTTTTTCCAAAATTTTCAAACTTTCTTTACTTTCCTTTCTCTGTGTCTTTCTTCCTTCGCCTATTTTTCCCAATTTTTTAGCTTCTTTGAACTTTTCCTAGGGATGGGTAGATTTAAGAGTTTGGTAGAGTCTGAGGAAGGGATAGAAAAATTGAAGGCTGACTACAGGATTCCACCCAACGTGGGCTTGAGATATTGTAAAGAGGGCGAATGGCATTTTCGAAGGGAAGAGGGTGAGGTGGTGATTCCCATGATTTCCTTCATAGAAGGTGGCGTGAGAATCCCTTTGGGGCTGGTGATGAGGGATTACCTTAGGTTTGTTAGGCTAGCCCCCACTCAGTACGTCCTAAACGTCTTTAGAATATTAGGGTGTGTAGACGCCTTAAACGAGAAAATGGGGCTACGGCTGACCCATCATGATGTGAATTGCGTCTATGGTTGACCCAATACATGACCTCTGGAAATACCTTCCAACATATTGCTTCATGTTATTTTCCCACAGTACGACATCCTTTTCCATCTCTCTTATACTAGGCAATTCAAAGTTCCCATCAAGCAAATGTGCTAGCCATTGACATCTAATTTTAGAGGTACACAAATTCGAGAATGTAGGGAATTAACCCGAAATTCCCAAACCTGTGAGAAACAAAATAGAGAAAACACACACCAAAGAAAAATAATCACATGTGCAAGACAGTATTTATGTGGTTTGGTAATTTGCTTACATCCACGAAATTGCAGGGATTTCACTATTATTAGGGAAAAAAATATAAGTGCGGCAGTACAATTTTTTCTCACTGTCAAAAAACGACAACCACAAACCCTAATCACCAAAACTGCGTTTTCTACATCTTATGGGTCAGGTCAGGTCGTCAACCAGATCAAACACAATTAGGCTCCACAAAAGCCCAACCGAGAAACCCTCTGCATATCCTATTAATTATGGCTAGTTGTGGAATTCGAGGATGAATAATCTATCTGCAGTTTTATAAAGAAAGCATATTATAAAATGAATCAGAATGATGCAACGCTGAATGGACTAAGGTAAGCCTTGATCTGTCAAGAATATTATAAAGATAACTACCTTTGACCATTATTTTAAAACAATTCGTATATTTTAAATTATTTCAAAAGGGTCCTTGTCGTCATCTACTTGATAGAAAATGTTGACGTGGCAAATAGAATTCATGAAATCAAGATCATTTTGTTGGCGTAGACCTATGGAATGACATAAATTCCATTTGTCATGTCATTATTTTCCATCCATCAAATGAAGATAAGGATCTCGTTGAAACAATTTTAGAAGGATAGGAGATTATGGGGAAATATAAGTACAAGTTGATTTTTGAGATAAAGATTATAGATTGAGAACAAAATATGCAATTTAACCTAACTTTAATAAGCTGACAAACCTGTAGAGGGGAACTATTGAGCTTTCTGAACCAATAATGTACTTCTGGAAGATTTGAGATTTGAACATTTTCTTAAGCATTTGGTCACCTTTGTATCCTGTGGCTAGAATTACAAGATCTGCTTTTAGCGGCTGAGGTTCTCCATTAATGATCAGACCTTTACAGAAGCTAAAGCTCTGTGATTTCTTTAAAACAATGCTTCCTCCTTCCACTTTATCATAAAAATTTTCGGCCAAAAATCCAACCTTACATGAAGAGAGATCTTGAAAAAAGCTGTGTTTTGGTATCAGTCCATGTTTCTTCAATGGGAGTTTCCATCTAAGATAGCTCTCAGCAAATTTTGAGACTCCCCATCTCTGAAAATAAACCTTCAGCATCATACACATATTTGTTTAAAAACATGCACATTCAAAGGATAAGACAAAGAATACAAGGGGTGAAAGCATGGTAGCCAAAAACTTGAGTAGGAATGGTTCACCAGGCTTATGAAACAGAAGCTCCGAAAAACGATTGCAGTACAAGAAGACAAGGCTTACTCCCCAGAAAGTGCCACTGGGGAGCAACCAATGTGCAGTCCTTTGAATCATTGTGCAAGGGTACTGAACTCCTATATTAAAAGAGATAAAGATATCTATGAGCAGGCTTAACAGCGACTTTTCAAAGTATAGTTTTTTTTAACTTCACTTAGGTACAAATTTTCTACCAACCTCATTTTCAAAAAGTTGAACAATAAGTTATACCAAGCCGACACCTAATCAGGAAGTGAAAATTAGAGGCCAATGTGAAAAAAGGACATGTTGAGAGCATTTTTGAGAGAACTACTGGAGTATTCTGGACTTCACATCAAAACTATAGAATCAAAACATCTACTTTGTGCTGGTATTCAAATGATAAGCTCAATTAAAAATTTAGAACTGGGGAGTCCTTACTCCTTGAAGTTGCCTCTACATGATATTCTTATATAAATTTTCCTTACCATTTGCATTTGCACATTCTGCTGCAATGTCCACCGCAGATTTCAGAGAACCAATGATTACAATCCTCTTTCTTCTGATCAATTCTGCTGCACTGGCACTGCCCATTTCAGAGTAGTCCATGGAATGGATCACCTTACCATCGAACATTTCAGGGCCTTGATCTGGAGGGAACTCGGTTATGTTTGGGACACCACTGAATCGTCCAATACAAAGAACCACAAACTCAACTTGGTGAACCTGGCCGAATTAAACATAAGCTCAGAGTCATGTATTCAAGAATGAATTCTTTCTTACCTTTTGGTTAGATTTTGGTCCCGATCAAATTCTATTGAAACTAAAATTAGGACAATACATCATTTTGTGTATGTTTTTGAATTAGGTGTGTTATTGACCATGGCAATGGAGCATGCCGTTAGTATCAAACTGCATACTGCATAATACATATAAAGATTGAATGAAGTGGGCAAATATAGTTAGCTTACATTTCTTGAAAAGAACTGTAATTGGTTTTGACAAGACTAGTAGTTTGCCTGTGTTCTAAGATCTCTTAGATGAGCTACTTCCTATATGGATAGGTCTGATAAATGACCATGTCTTAAGAGCTTTTTTTTCATTTTTCTTTTTTTGTGGTTCATCATAGCTAGGGGACATTGGATTTAAACCCTAAATATCTCTATTGGAAACACTACAATGTGCCAATAAGTTTTTTTTTTAATCATAATTATAACACTCTCCCTCACATATAAATGGGTTCCAACACATCTTGTACACTCTCCCTCACATTTTTAATCATAATTAATCATTTGGGTAAGGTCTGTTGTACACATCTTATTGCACACACCATACACAAATTATTTTTTAAACTGAAATCGTGACTTCAAGACATGATTTCATTTCAAAAACTGAATCGTGTGTACTTTGTGTGTAATCAAGGGCATAGCTATGTGTAAGGGTGGAGGGCCATGGCCCCCCCAAAATTTTGAAAAAAAAAAAAAATATATATATATATAAAAATCTAAAAAATAAGAGTTGCCCCCCCCCCCCCTCTCCCAAATATTTGATGATGCTCTTAAAAAAAATGGTCTAATAATTATAGAGACATAACATTATTTTTCACAATTCTATTTTTTATTGTAAAATATGCTCTTATATTTATTAAATATTTGATAAAGTTTGGCACCAAACATATTTGAATCTATATCTTTTTCAACCAATTATATGGCAATTAACAAGTCATTAATTCATTAAAAAAATAATGTCACTAAAACTATACATGAAATGTTTCTTTAGTTATTACATAATGGATTAGAGCAAGATAATTTCAAATATGTTCGAAGCCTAACTTAGTCCTCCAAGTTTTGGATCATTCATGTTTTTGAAAATTTCATTAGTTCCATTGAAATATTTTTTACTTACTTTAGTATAAAATTTGATAATTTGTATCGAAAATGAAATTTTTTAAGAATTTCACTATAAAAATAGTAAAAATGAATTTTATTTTATGTAAGATTGCCACCAAACATAATTTTGATTGAAATTACTAAACTCTTTTTGTTGTTGTTTGGTGTGTGTATATATATAACTTATTAAATAAAAAAGTCTGTATATAATAAAAAAGCGTATGTATATGTGTATGTGGGGTTGTCTTGATAAACATTTTAGAGTTGCAACTTGGCCCCCCTAAACAAAAATTCCTAGCTTCGCCCCTGCAAGAGTGAGTGAGTGACAAGTTTGGGATGAGTTGAAACTTATAGTTTGATTAAAAATATATATGATTTTTATCTGTAAAACATCTTTTAAAGTTTAGGATTTTTGGTGAGCTTACGATTAAATAAATATATTGAAAATTCTAGCATTGTTTGAGAAACCCAAACAACTTATTAAATATATAAGCCAGTGCCACCATCAAGATCACATTATTCTTGAGGGTGGGAAACTCTAGAAAAATAGTACAATTCATCACCTAGTGGTGTTGGGTCTTAATTAATTTGAGTCTAAATTTTTTGTCCCACTTTTTTGCTCCACCCTATACTCCACCAATAAAAATTTGTCACATGTTCACCTAATTAATTAAATATTATCATTAATTAATAATGGTAGTATTAATAAGTCAATAATGGTAGTATTTAATTAATTAGGTGAACATGTGGCAAGTTTTTATTTGTGGAATATAGAATGAGGCAAAAAAAGTGAGAAAGAAGATTTGAACTCAATTTATTAGGGGCTCACATTTAACCCTCGTTAAGAGTTTCACAGAATTTTAGCAGGGTCCTATGGCTATGTCTGCACCTACAATGTCTATTGGTAGCATTCTTTTTATGGAATAAGATCCGGTGCAATTAATCCTCCTCCCTCTCACAATAGTTTTATACCTTTTTTTCATTTTTTATATTCAATGTTGAGATTTAAAGTTGCCTTTCGCAACTTTAAATCTCAGCCATCCATAGCAATTGCATCATATACAATATTCTAGAACCTCAATCAGGTCACCATGGTGTTTGCATAATAGGTATTTGCAATTTTGCATACAAGACATCTTATACTTCACACAAGATTATTACAATTACTATAAGAAATTTAGTACGTTTCAAAACCATTTGCATATGTCCCTAGCTAGTCTAGCCATTTTAGCATGCAAATGATTTGTTTTATCAAAATATTTATGGCATTGGTACTCTAAGAAATCGACTAAAATACTATAAATGATGCATAAATTTATTAATTACCAAATATATTTCAAACCTCGAAATTCAAATGCAAAACCATCTCTTCAATAGTTAACGCATAACCACCCAAAAGGAGACTATAACAATGTCTAAATTAAGTTTGAATTATATTTATATCAGTATGTAATCTTTATTTTAGGTTTTAGAAACCAATTATGAAAATTTAATCGTACATAAGCTTTTAAACTAGTTCAAAGTTTACCCCTTATTTTGTCTAAACAAAACTATTCAAGAAAAACTAGTTCAAAGTTTATTTGTTTTAGGGATTGACTCAGCACTAAAATAATCTTTTTTTGGTTTTTTTTTTCCTGATTTTTCAAACACCTTTCCAATGTATCAAATTGGAAGTTCCTTACAAATACCGCTAAAAAAGTCCTAATTCTGCCACTAATATGATAAGATTCCAAGTTTGAATGTGGAGAATGAATACAAGTACCATTCATCCACCTAATTTTGCCACAAATAAGATGATAGGTTTTGAACTCAAGTTTTGAATGTGGAGAATGATTTGCCAAGAAAAAGTATGTGGAGAATGAATGCAATTACCAGTCATCACCTACTACGTACATGGGATTTGATTTCATCGTGAAAGTCGTTGATCAAAATGAATGCTCAAACTTATTCCCCAAGCTAGCAATGCGATGCTATTCCTTGCATTCTTGGAGTAAATGATGAGAAGAGGGATAGAAACAGAAAGCCACCACTAATCAATAGAATTCTAAAGAAAAGTTGTTGGTTATCTATATTTATTTGATTTTATTGCTAATTATAGGTTAAAAGTGTTTGTTGTTTTCTAACTTAAGGATAGATTGAATCAGGTCTTGAACAAAAAAGAGTTCAGGGATTTAATTATGTATGGGAAAGGTGTTGATCACTCTGTGACTTCTGTCAAACAATTATTACCCTATTATAATTATCTCTTATAGATATTGTTTAATGCCAAACAGTGGCGGAGGTAGGATTTTAGTTTAGGGGGGGCAAGGTTTAAAGACAATATTAAACTAAAATAACCTTTTAAAAAAACTAATCAATATTAATAACCTAATAAATAAACAATTGTAAATAACTATAATTGTTATACAAAATTTAATGTAACTATAAACTATAGTTTATCTTTTCATAACAAATTTAATTTGCTCTACAATATTTGATGTTTTATATTTTGAAACCGTTGCATAATCACTAATAATCAAAGTAAAAAAAGTAGAGCAATAACCTATATAAAATTGGAAACTAAAAAGTCAAGAAGGAGAAAAAATGGATAGTGGAGGTTTGAGAATTTCAATACCGTACTGGGACATTAGGTAGTTTATCTTTTCTATATAAAAATAATAATAAAAAAGAGTGTAAAATTTAAGACCACCATCATTGCGGTGAAAAAAAACCCAAAAATAATAATAAAAAATAAGAAGAAGGAGAACAGAAGAAAATTTAGTTAAACAGTAAAGTGTCATATATGGTGATAAGCTATAAATTTGGACAATATAAAAGCTTAAAAGAGAAAATAAGTAGTATTATTGTAAGTGGGATGATCTATGCAGCTTTTTCCTTTTTTATTTTTACGTGCCAGGATTGCTTTTCTATAAGAAGACATTTTTTATTCAGCATTTTGTCTTTTTGAAATTTTTTTTCCTATGTTGGGCAAAGCATTCAAGAAAGGAACCTAAATGCTATAATTTAGGGGACTTTTCAGGAGGAGTCAGGGGGGGCACTTGCCCCCTCTCGCCCCCCCTTGGCTCCGCCCCTGATGCCAAATAAATCCATTTGTCAATTTTGAGCCAAGAGGCCAAACGTCTCATTGTGTTGTACATGCATCAAGAGTGATACATATCAGACTTTTTGCTTTTGACAAGGGTTGGATGATAAAACATTTGATCTTTATTATTTCAGCCAAACAATTTTTAACGTTTATAAATGCTGTGAAATTGTAATGACTTTTTGCTGTGTCCATAGTCCATACTCTTCTTTAAATAGTAAGGTGGATTGCAAGAGCCTAGTTGCAAGAGGAAATGAAAGATAAAGATAAGGAAGTTATTTGGGCTACTTTTGATGTAGCAAATGGAATTGAGTCAGAGATTAGTTAAAAGGCTGGGCTGGTTAAGGAGCTATATGGGCCTTTAAGAAAGACCAACAATGGTAAAATAGCGGGGATAGGCCTAACTCTGAAATGGGGCGAGATTGGAAAAATGGGCTTGAGATTTGAGAAAGCTTTTTCATCGGTCCATGAAACCGAGTTCCTTCTGTAACTTTCTGACAAAATAATCCAATTTTGACAACTTCTTTTGCTGTTTTTCCCGCATGCAAAGCAAAACTAAATGGGAACAAAACGAAGTGTTCCGACAAAGTTAAGTTAGAGATTTAGCTCAGTTGAGTGTGTTCCTCCATCCTGTGTAGCTACTTTACATTACTAAGGATCAAGAAGCATGTCACAAGCATGTATTTCTTTAAAATTGCAGAGGCCTTTGTCAAGCAGAAATCAAGTGCAAAAAGGCACAACATTGGGACCAAAATATGTATTTCTATAAATTGATGAAAATGAGAACAGCCAAAAACTCCATTAGATGTTTGTATGATGATCATGACGACAGAATTGAGAGTGTGGATCGAATTGAGGTTTATGTTGTGCAAGTTTATAAAAGTGATCAAAGTAGAGATATTGCTAAAGGGTGATTGCAGTTATTCACTATGGATGATCCCTCACACAGAAGTCAAGCACGTTTTTAGGGAAGCGAAAAGATGTGATGCCCTGGCTGTCTTGAAGAGATCAGAGTTACTTGTTGATGTTGTATCTTAGTTTATGTACTTCCTTATCCCCTAAAAAAAACTTTATATATTTATTCAAAAAAAAAAAAAATATATATATATATATATATACATAGACGCAATGCATGCTTATTCCCATTATTTGAACTCCATAAGATAAAAGTTTGACCAAAATACATTGTTGATCCTTAAAGTTAAGACGTTTTGTAGTTTTAGTCCTTAGTGTTTCAAATGACCAATTTTAATTCTAAATCCTCAAGAATGAGCTCCTATGTTCCTTCTGTCCAATTCCATTATTATTATTTTTTACGCTTACAAATCCATGAGGTTGTCTATTTTGAATGATGTGGCATTGATATCTTTATTAAACATTCAATTTATCCAAGCGATTTTACCCCACCCACTCCTATATTTGAGGCTTTGAGCCTCAATTCAATATTTGCCCCAATTTGAGCCCTGAGAGACTATAGATTGAAATCCCCCCTTTCTTTTACCATCAATGCAGTAGCTCCATTAAATTCTTGATCTACCCCAAACTATTCTAGAAAATTATTATGGTAAAATTGAAAAATTCGTGGTATTCATCTTAGAGTGTTCATAATTAGGAGGAATTACATAGCACTTTGGTAATTAGAGTAATTGAATGAATTTGTGTTCAATATCAACTTTAGTGCATTTAATTTTTCTTTATACTCATCAAGAAAACCCTAGTGTTTTAATCTTATATATTGGTTATAGGGTTATTAATATAAGCTAATCATTGCATATAAGAAGAATTGTATTTCCAATTTTAGATTCATACAATGTGCCTCTCACAACATGTGAACTCGTTGCATGTAGAAACCAAAAAAAAAAAAAAAATGCTTGCTAGGGATGTTTAGGGGGTGTTTGAATTTTGTGTTTTTAATCACTCATCACTCTATTTTCATTACTAATCACTCAAAATCTGTGGGTCCCACACATGCATGGCTTGTTTGGATGAGTTTTCATTTTCTGTTTCCATTACTCATATCTCACCAACTTGAGTTATAAGTTAGTGAAAATGAAAACAAAATTTTGGTGTTTTTGAGTTATGGAAATAGAGTTACACTGGCATTTTTGTAAATATATTCATGTTGTGGGGCCTATGCTTGTGCCTTGTCTTTTCCTTGCTAGACCATCTCTTTTCTTTTCTTTTTCTTGTTTCCTCTCCTCTTCCTCTTCTCTTCTCATGCCACTCTTTTCTCTCCATACCTATCTGCCATTAACACAACCCATTACTCTCTCCGTCTCGGTCTGCCACTCTAGCTGAAACTTAAGTCTTCCTTCTTCTCTGTTTTCGTCTTCATCTCAGTAGTGGGTCTCGTGGTTCTGGGTTGTGGGTTGTCATCTCAGCAGCACAGACGGTGGAATCTGTCGAGCTCTCTCTCCATCTCCTCAAAAAGATCAAGTTTTGTTTGTTTGTTTGTTTTTTTTTCCTCTCTCTCTCTCCCTCTCTAGCTTATGGGTGTGGAGTATAGATTTGATACGTTGGTGTGAGGTTTAGATTTTTGAGATGTGGGTGTGGGTGTAAGTGTAAGGTTCGAATCTATGGTGCAGCTGTGAAAAATGAAATTTTTATTTGGGTTCAGCTAGAGAGAGAGAGAGAGAGTTTGAGAGATTAGAGAAAGAGCTAAGAAATGAGAAGAAGCAATCCAGCTAGAGAGAGAGAGAGTTTGAGAGATTAGAGAAAAGGAAGTGAGAGGAGAAGAAGAGAGTCTAAACTTAGTCAATTCGTGGGTCCCACATAAAGTGATAATATTAGAGTTTGGGGACTGAAAACTCAATCAGGCTGTAGTGCCAAACATAGCTGGGGTGTATCTTGGGGGTTTTTAAGTGATAAGAAATGAGTTATAGGGTGATGAGTGATGATATTTGAGTGATAAGTGATGAGTGATAGATAACTCACCATCCAAACAGGGCCTTAGTTTTCCATATGTTACTTTGATTAGCTTTGGTAGGGATAATGCTATAAATAAATTAAGTTGTTTATAAATACCTTGAACTTGACTTAGGAAAAAGCCTATTTGTATTCATTCATTTTTCAAATGAACCAAGCTCAAACTTAAGTTTAGACTCAATTATTAAACAAGTTAAGTTCATACGAAAAAAAAAAAATTGTGCTTGTGAACAAGCTCACGATTATGAGGCTCGATTAAAGTGTGTGTGTGTGTGTGTAAACACACTTGAGACCAGATTATATAATTTTGTAAAAAAATTCATAACATATAAAATTATTATTTGTAATTTATTGATAATATAAATGGTCCATTTTATGGGTATATATAATTTTTAATAGTACAAGTTTTGTGAATATAATTTTTATAGGTTCATAACAAAATCTTTCTATCTAATTAGCTTAAATAATTTAATTTCAACTATAATTTAATTATTAATTATTAGCACATACTTATAAAGGGGTAGGCTCGAACTTGTTTGACAAGAAAATGAACAAAATTTGAACATGTAATCTCGTTTGGTACTAAATTCGAGCTTGACTTGGGTTTGAGATAAAATAAATTAAACAATCTTAAACTTTTAATATTTGGCTCGACTCATTTGCAGTACTAGATAAGGAATAGGAATGTCAAACTTTTGCAACATTCCTATTTTGTTACTGATGTTTGAATTGGATTGCCCTATGAATTTTGCTGTATTGTTGGCCTTATATCTTTTTCTTTATAAGTAAACCTCTTCTGGTTGAGTGGTCATTAAAAGAAATAATCTAGGTTAACTTACATTCATTTCAATATTAGAGCATAAATTAGGGGAAATGTGAAATTGGGGCTTAAAAGCCATAAATACATGTTCGGGTTGGGCACATTGATTATGTAGTTTTTTTTTTAAAATAAAAATTGCGGTATATCGTTAAAATTAGGTCACCTCATTGTTTTGTTAGATATGTTAAAAAAATTAACAAAACAGAGACTAGACAAAGGACCAAAGGATTCATTTTTTAAAACTCTAGGACTAATTGGTCATTTGAAACATTGATGCTTAACTCTGACTTCAGAGTCCAATTGTGTATTTTGAAACATCAATCACTCAAAGTGCATCAAGTTTATTGTCTTACTTTTTTTTGCCATAAAAAGAGTTTAAATGTCACTTAATTGTAGTCCAAACTCATTTGATTTTTCACTATTTGAATAAGGGAGTGTCTATTATACACATACTTGCACATATAGTACATACAATCTCCAAAAATATGAGAAATTGTAATTTCAAGTTACAGTTTTTTTTTTCTTGTTTTTAGAGAGTATATGTATTATATGTGTGCATTAAGAGATCTGCAATGGACATTTCTCATTGGAATACTCCCAACAAATCGCAACCACACAATATACATTCTCATTCTTTGTATCTTTTTAAATCTCCACATAATTTTCAGCAAAAAAAAAAAAAAAAAATCTCCACATAATTCCGAAATTCTAAAAAATAGAACTTGACAAGTGGTTTGTGCTTAAAGCAATCCGGTCTAGAAGAATAGCGGTTTCATACGAGATTTGCCTCTCAAAAAGTCAATATAGTTTATTTTTCTGTCTTTTTCTTGACAATGATATAGAAAGATTATGAGTAGTCCGAGCTATACTAAAACAAAAATTCGGAGCCGAATATTTCGTATCTTTTAAAAATACGGTCTTTTTGATAGACGCAGATGTGGAGGATTGAGGAAACATCAGAGGAAAGTCACATCTAGTTTGAAACGTGGGCCTGCTTGAACATGAGAATGGAATAACTTGCTTTTATTATTTAATTCAAGCCTTAAATTTTATGTAAAAATTTTTTGTATTCTTTAACAACTAATAAGAATACCTAACTTACCTATAAAATTGACCCCAAAAACAGAATGTGTTTCTACAAAGAAATATATATATATATATAAAAAAAAAAATTTGGGCAAATTAGAACTTACTCATATATGGTTTGGCTGAAATTTAAATTATCTATCTGCGGTTTAAAATTTGACACTTTACCTAAATAAGGTTTGACTGAAATTTAAATTGTTTACCTATGGTTTGAAATCTTATGATAAAAGTGTTCCGTTGAATCCTTTTTTATCTTGTATTTTTATGTTTTTTGTGTTCTTGGAAGAGAGAAACATAAAAGTGGAGTAAAATTACATATTTAACCATGTTTTTATCAGAGGTATGTTATGAAACTCTAACTGAGCTAATCTCAGGCAGGTAAAGTGTCAAATTTCAAATTATAGGTTGGTAAATTGTAAATTGCCCAAAAAAGTTTGGTGTTGTTGAATTAAAAAAAAAAAATCTGAAAATTCAATGTCACACATAGTCACAGTAATATGTTTTTGTTGTTATTTAGTGATACAATCACTAAGTCCATACACACTTATATCATAACCCTGTTAAACATTTTGTGAAAAGGGAGGACTGCCTCCTCTTTGAGCAATGTTGTCATTTGATTGTATAAAAAAAAAAAATAATTTACTTTTCGACTTTTCTTATAATTTATGTGACAAAATATAAGGAAGTAGTATCATAATCTTTAATTACTTTATTCTACTTTTTATCTAAGAAATACACAGAAAATCTTAAGAATCAATTTAATGTGATAAATGAAACTTGATATATAGTTGATACCTCTAAATTTACTGCACATCTTTCAAATTCACTTAACCCACAACTCATACGGTAACATTTTACTTGAAATCAAAGACAATTAAATGAACTTACCACTCAGCCCAAAAATAAAAGACAAAACCAGACAGAAATTTCAGTAAGGTTTAAAAAGAGAAAAATTATGTCTTGGAACATTAGACTTTCTGACATCATAAAGCATGCCGTATTCAGATAGACAACCCTTGAATATTCCTCAGTTCACTTAGATTTTAGAGTACCAATGGTGAGTTTGCTTTCCCCGAATTAATCAAAAATACGGATTAGCCATTCGGTACGTCCCGCATGTTTCAGATTGTCAAATGTATATGCCTTAAAAAACAGAGGCTTTTGCTTCTAGATTTCCAAAGGGATGGTCCACCACTAGGTCCACACGACCATTTTCTATAAAATCTATGTTCCTCCACTCTTTCTTCACAGAGCTTCAAGGCCAAAAGAACACACAGAAACAGCTGAGATATCCTATAAACCAGCTCAATTCCTTGCTAAGAATCAGAGACACTCATCAAGAATGGATGGCAACCATTCCGGAAATGAAAGGTTAGCACAAACTACAAATCTCCTTGCTTTAGTTTTGGTTTTTACATTTCTCTGTTTGGCCCTGAAATCTTGTAGTTCAAAACTCCATAGTTTCTGTACTAAATTTTTTCACTCATGGTTTTAAACAAGCAATACTGTTTTGGCTCCTAAGCCTGCTTCATCATTTAATGTTTCACTAAATAAGGTTGTTTTTTGTGTCTTCAATTAATGTTCATTAAACTTTACTCTCACAATGAATGAACATCATAAATTATCTACAATCTTATAAATTACCCAATTTAGTTAAGATTTTATGCATTAAGCAGCTGAGATCTTCATTATTTGCACCATTAATCTATATGTTGAACATAAACTGATGCATTTTATGTTCTTTATCTAGAACTAGAAGTGAGCAAGAAATCCGTTCAATCACTGCATTGCTTGCTCTGTTCGGCTTTATCTTGGGTTTTCTGCTCACCCTCGTTGGATTAAAGTATCCAAGCTCAGGTGCTACTCTGTTCCACAAACACCATGCAATCATGTTGGGCTTAATGATAGACTTAGTTACTTTCACTACAGTATTGGTAGCGGCAATACTACCAATAACCAACAGAAATTGTTTCCGTTTCTTCCAAAAAGTGTGTCTTTTCTTCGGAGCTTTGGCCTGTAACCTACTCATTTTCATCCTTGTCCCAATCTTGGGGTGGGTCTTCTTCACTTTAGGTGTATCCATTCTTGTGTATTTACTTTATGGCTCGTACAGAATGATTTTCAAGTTCTGTCAAGAAAATTTAAAATCAATTTCAAACTGGTTCCGACAGAAATTCCAATCACAATCAAGCTGCCAATCATCTTCCCAAGCATCCAATGGATCTCCCATGCTTACTCCTAATGTGACAGAGAAACAAATGACAGAATTGGAGAATGTTTGAGTGAAGGTTTGCCTTAATTTCCTCTCTCAATCTAAAACAAGAATTGAGGCAGAGCATGCTTTTATTATTTATAGATGTGGAATTCAATAAGTCTTATGACACGTTTTCTAAAACTTCTTGAAGGGCTAGGTTTTGAGTGATGAAAAAAGAGAAGATATTTGGTGTTAGTAGTAAGTCTATGTGCT
Source organism: Quercus suber (assembly GCF_002906115.3). Classification (NCBI taxonomy): domain Eukaryota; kingdom Viridiplantae; phylum Streptophyta; class Magnoliopsida; order Fagales; family Fagaceae; genus Quercus; species Quercus suber. Next base: position 1,911,472 of record NW_027069472.1, read on the forward strand.
TCTCAAAACAAAGAAGTAGTAAGTCTATGTGAAATAAGTTGTAAAATAAGTTGAAATATAAATTGTATTGTAGCAAGTTATATGTAACATAGTATTAATGTTTTTTTTTTTTTTAAAATGAAATGGTGTTAATGTTTTTGAATTAATCCTCAAGCTCAATATTCATGAGATTATCGATAAAAGTTGTAATTGTAATGTATGCAATGTGCATCAAAAGAATATGAATAGTTTTGTTTTAAAGATACGGCCCAGTTATAGGAGAGCCCAGACGTCTCTACTCTCTAGCATCCTAGTGACCTGATTTTGTATTTACCTGACGTTTATATGGTGGATGAATTTGAGCTTTTTTTTTTAGAGAGTTTCAACCTATGGCGTCCGCTCCTGATGAATTTGAGCTTTAAACATTATTAAAGGCTCAAACAAATTTGCATACACGCTCTAATGCAATTTACTTTCTCGTGATGCTGAATTACATACCCAGAAAGAGATTATTGGGCTTCCATTATTAAAATCAATAAATAAATCAGTCCGGCCTTATAATTAAAAAAAAAAAAAAAATATTTCTTCCAAAAAGTGTGTCTTTTCTTCGGAGCTTTGGCCTGTAACCTACTCATTTTCATCCTTGTCCCAATCTTGGGGTGGGTCTTCTTCACTTTAGGTGTATCCATTCTTGTGTATTTACTTTATGGCTCGTACAGAATGATTTTCAAGTTCTGTCAAGAAAATTTAAAATCAATTTCAAACTGGTTCCGACAGAAATTCCAATCACAATCAAGCTGCCAATCATCTTCCCAAGCATCCAATGGATCTCCCATGCTTACTCCTAATGTGACAGAGAAACAAATGACGGAATTGGAGAATGTTTGAGTGAAGGTTTGCCTTAATTTCCTCTCTCAATCTAAAACAAGAATTGAGGCAGAGCATGCTTTTATTATTTATAGATGTGGAATTCAATAAGTCTTATGACACGTTTTCTAGAACTTCTTGAAGGGCTAGGTTTTGAGTGATGAAAAAATAGAAGATATATGGTGTTAGTAGTAAGTTTATGTGCTTCTCAAAACAAAAAAGTAGTAAGTCTATGTGAAATAAGTTGTAAAATAAGTTGAAATATAAATTGTATTGTAGCAAGTTATATGTAACATGGTGTTAATGTTTTTTTTTTTTTTAAATGAAATGGTGTTAATGTTTTTGAATTAATCCTCGAGCTCAATATTCATGAGATTATCGGTAAAAGTTGTAATTGTAATGTATGCAATGTGCATCAAAAGAATATGAATAGTTTTGTTTTAAAGATACGGCCCAGTTTTAGGAGAGCCCAGACGTCTCTACTCTCTAGCATCCTAGTGACCTGATTTTGTACTTACCTGACGTTTATATGGTGGATGAATTTGAGCTTTAAACATTAATAAAGGCTCACAAACAAATTTGCATACACGCTCTAATGCAATTTACTTTCTCGTGTTGCTGAATTGCATACCCAAAAAGAGATTATTGGGCTTCCATTATTAAAATAAATAAATAAATCAGTCCGGCCTTATAATTAAAAAAAAAAAAAAAAATGATCAGCGCTGGGCTTGGTCAAAAATCTTATTATGATGCAGTTCAAAGAATTCTAATTTAGGCCTATTCTAAGAAATTTTAATTTAAATGAGGCTTAATGGGGTTCAATGCAATACACCGGAAGAAAATGTGTCCATTCAAATTGGACCATTACCTGTAGCCCAAATAAGTTAAAAGACATCCTCCTCAAAACCTAGTAGTTTTTTTTTTTTTTTTTTTAATAAATAAATAATTACAATATACTACTAATCTCGCAGTTAAACTCTTTTTCTTCTAAATTACTTAAGCACTTTGTGCGTGCATATATGTCAATTCGACTATAAGGCTATTCAGCTACAAAACCCAGCTAAATCAAAACCCAACTAAATCAGAGTTTGGTCACTTCATTGATTTCACAAGCTTAATACAACTTTTAATTCCACCAATTTTCTAAAATTATGTACCTATTGCACTTTGAAAAAATTGGGCTTCAATTAAAAAAATTAGTTGGGCTCTTAAATAAATTAGAGAAGTCTAGAACAATTATGTTACAAGGTGAGCACATTCCAAAACACGAGGACATACTCTTCCTTATTTCTTTAAGTACTAATAGAGGTATTTGTGAAAAAAAATTAACACACATAAACGAATCAAGCAAGAAAGTGACGATGCCTACAGGTTTGTCAACTCCACAAAAACTGATGGAGGCCCCAGAATGAAGATAATGAGTGTGAGAATGCCATCGTGAAGCCCGACGGACACATCTTTCCCATAAACCAACGGGAGATCCTTAGGCGATGGAAGGCCATGGGTCGACGGGGTGGAAAAGCCAATAGGTCCTACGTGGCCTATCGTGGTCCTCACAAATACCTGTACATGGAAACATCTTGCATATCATGTACAAAAACCCCATTACTCACCCATATCTCCCTTATATGGAAAAGCAACCTAAAATCTCGGAAACCCTAAATACCAGATCTTCCCTACAAGGAAAAATCCATACTCTGAAGGGATCTCGATTTGATACTCACCACTATAAAAGCACCAAACCTCTTATTTTCTCAAGTACGTAGGAAATTCCTAACTCTCTCACTAAAGAGTTTTTAGAGATTTCTCATTCACTAACTTAACCTTCGGAGGGTTTTTAGCTGGTACCACACCAATGTCTTCTGTTTAGTCCTGTGTTCTTGTTTCACAGGTACCCATTAGCGTGATTTGGAGCATACAACTCATTGACGATTTCAGCACATCATCAAGTACAAACATCTCAAGCATATCCTTAAGATTGGACTGGCATTTGTGTTCTGCGTGTTTCAGGTACTATATTGCACTGCCCCACTAGCAATCAAAAGCAATCTTGAATTAGAGTGGTAGGTCGAACTTTCCAGAACAAACCTAGGCTTAATTGAGGTCCACTTTGTTGCAAATTCGTTTTTCAATTTTGTTTTTATTTTTTGTTGTTTCTTAAACTACTTGTTTGAACCTTTTTTTTTTTTTTTTTAGTGAAGAATGTAAAGCTATCAGCTACTGATCAAGATTGTTCATCTCAAGCCAATGCAGTGGTGCAATAGACAAAACGACATGTAGTCTGCCAGAGTAGTTAAGATAAACGACATGCGGCTTAATAGAGTTGATAAATCTATTAAGAGCAGTAGTAACTCCCGCGCTTAGTTTGTTAGAGTTTGTTAGCCTAATCATCTTGTATAAATACCCTACAGCTTTGTAATCTTATTAAGTCTGATATAATACAAATTCCAGAATTCTTGGTGATGATGCTCAGATCGTTAGTAGAAATATTCATTTAGCGGGGAGTTGTCCATAGCTAATCCTGATCCTAAGACAAGAAAAATGGTGAAAAGAAAGAGTGCGGTCACCGATATAGTGCCTGCCACAGAGCCTCCAATGCCAAAGTTAGAATAGCTAGAGGTGAAAAGAAGTATTCAGAAAGTAATGTTGGTGTGCTAGAAAATTTGTGTACCTCTTTGTCGAGGCTTGTTAATGGATATATATATAGGCGCTTTCTTCTTCCTTCTAGTCATTGGTTTTGCCTTAATGGTGATATCATTGCCGAATTTGTAATGCCTATGTGGGGTGTTAAATGGATAGATATATTTCCAATGGTACGGAAGTTCACTATTATCCTTGTAATGCTTCATAATGACCGGGGGACGATGGTCCAGTCTTTGCCAAGTAGTTTCCCTAAGGCTGGGCTAACCTCGGAGTCGTCCTCGTCCATCGCTCTTAGTAGGTGGACGAATATATTTTGGGACTATCAGCTACCCCCTTATTCCAAGGTCGTCCTTAATTTAGATGGTCTTAGGAATATGAGAATTATTATTTATTTATTTTTTTTTATGCTTGGGGTTTCGTTCTCCGCATTAATTGTCTCGTGGCGGCGTGGCATGCATCGTGGCCATGTGTCCTTTTCTGATCGGTGAGCAGGTCTTGTTTTCGGTGAGTGCTTTTTCAATTTTTCCACATTTTCCAAGGCAAACCTTTATAACTCTTTGCCTTTCCCTTCTCATCTCTTTACTTTCCTTTCGGGTTTGATTTCTCTGATTCTTAGCCTTTCTATTTGCTTTCTCTCTGTGTCCGATTTTTCTGAGCTCATCGTTGCTGCTATGCATGTTGCTCCTAGCCTTTCCGGTTTTCTTCCTTATTTCCAAGTACGTTCCCCTTTTTTTACGTTTTTTTCCTTTTCGGTTTTACTGTATTTTTCTCTTTCATATTCCTATTTTTTGGAGTTGTGTATTTTTCCTTAATGGTGGATTACGCTGAATTTAGGCATACTTCTCCCTCCATCACCTTTTTTTTTTGCTCGCTTAGAGGGCCTAATAGATTCTTCTAGTGACCGGTACCCACAAATTGGGGATTTTGTCGTAGGTGATAGTGGCCTTGATTTAGCATTGGATGGCCTGTATCCGCTGTTGCAACAGTCTTTGTCTTGGTTCAAATCTATTTATGGGGTCCTTAGGAGGGAAAATATGGGATCTGAGGTGAGATCGAGTGGTCAGGTGAAGGGTTCGTCTTCTGGTATGGCTGCGGACGGGGCTGTTACAGACACAGCTACCTCCGTGCCTTCCTCCGCCCCTTCGTCTATTCTTCCTTCTACTTCTGCCACACCTCGTTTTTTCCATGCCTTCAAGGAAAAGTGTGCCTTGAAGGCAGATTTCTTTAACAAGTTTAGGGATAGGTTCCAGTTCCCCGATGAGACTAGGGCTCGTCTTCCTAGGAAAGGTGAAAAAACTTGTGCCTTAGCCCATGGTGAGGTCTACTTTTGTGAGGTTGCATTCTTGTGCAGCCTAAGGTTTCCCGTTCATCCATTCATTATAGAGCTCCTAAATCACCTGAATATTGCCCTAAGGCAGCTTATGTCGAATTCTTAGAAGATCGTCATAAGTTGTATGGTGATTTGGACAACCATAATGGATGGGGACATGATTACTCTCAATGAGTTCATCCATTTCTATTGCTTAAAAGAGTCCAAGGAATTTGGATATTACGAACTTGTGCCCTGGGATAGGAAATGTCGTCTCGTTGTCGACCTTCCTTCGTCCTTCCGTTACTGGAAGTCCAGATATTTTTTCGTGTCAAGCAATGGTTGGGAGACTTTGTCCGATGACTTTTAGGGGAATGTACCTAGGTTGCTGCACTGGTGGGAGACCCCTTATCTTAGTGCGTTTGCCTTTTATGTCTCTTCTTTTTAGTATTTTGGCTATTTTGATCGTACTTCTAACTTTGTGTAATTTTTTTTTTTTTTTTTTTTTTTGTTCTATAGTGAAGGAGCGTCCTGAACTTGAGAGGTAGTTTGAAGAGAAAGTTCAGGAAGCAATTAAGTACGCAAGCACAATCAACGATTTTGATGAGCTGGTCGACCCATGCACATTGGCTTGTCATTGTTTGGGGCTGGAGCCTTCATTTTACGTTCTTCAAACACTTGATCGGGAAGAGAGAAGACATGAGTTGCCTTGACATGCCTGACCATCCTTTTCTTTTTCTTCATTTTAACTCTTTAAATTTTTTTTTTCTTTTTGGTGTAGAGATGACGACCAAATTCAACAAGGATATGTATGCAAAAATCAAGGGGAAGAAAAATGAGCCCCTTTTTAGCATTAGCCAGAAAAAGTTAAGGATAACTGATAAAGAGAAGGAGAAGGAGAAAAAGACGGCTGAGAGGGGTTTGTCCACCCTTACCTTGGTCGAAGGACGGACTGCTTCTCTAGCCATTTCTATCGAAGAGGTCCCTGCCCCCAAGAGACGGAAGATGGTGGACAAGGGAAAGGAGAAAGTGGGCTCCAGTGTTTGGGCTAATGCTGGAGCAGCCATGGCTCGGGCAAACGAGCTCCTGACTCTTGAGGAAATGAAGGAGATTTCCTACGTGCCCTCCCATGAAATGGTGGGCCAGCACGTTCACAAGCTCGTGCAGGTAATCATTTTTTTTTTTTTTTTTTAAGGTTTGGATGCTTTTCCTGACTCAAGTTTTGATGGCACTTCTTATTAGGTGTTGGGAGAAGCGATGCACCTCACTTCTCAATATCTAACGAACGAGGAGAAGGCCGTTATGGCCACTTCAAAAGCGGAAGGACTTGATTGCTGCCATGGATGCCCACAATACCTCCAAGGAGCAAGTCAAGATTTTGACTGAGCAACTTAATGCCGAGAAGTTATTGGTAAAACGGAAGGATGAGCTTCTCACATCAGCTGGCTAGAGAATGAAAGCTACGGTGGCTAAGGCCGTCCTCACTTTCCAGACAACCGATGAGTACAACACCATTTTGTTCCAGTGGTATTTCAAAGGCTTTGAATTGTTGAGGAGGTACCTGGTGAAGCACGGTCTGGGCGTTGATCTGGAAGACCTGGACAAAGAGATCGAGGTGGACGAGGCGACTCAGGTTGCTCAAGTTTCTGTGACCACTAGCGAGGCCCCCTGAGGTGGATAAGGGTGGTGATGATGCCCTTCAAGCTTGACCTTGTTGCCCCTTCTATAACATCCTTTTTTTTTTCTTTTTTTCTTTTTTTTTTAAAGGCCCTGTATGTTATGGGGCTTTTGGACGAACAATATTTTTGGGCCTTGTATGTTTTAAGGCTTTTGAACAATTTGTATCTTTTTATATATATGATATATTTTGTATTCATCCTTTTGCTGGTATTTTCCTCATTCATCTTAGAGAATTTTTTGTGGAAGCATTCTCTTCGTCCATCTAGGGACTTAGAGAATTTTCATTAAAGTATTTTCTTCGTCCACCTAGGGACTTAGAGAATTTTTATTGAAGTATTCTCCTCGTCCATCTAGGGACTTAAAGAATCTTTATTGAAGTATTCTCCTTGTCCATCTAGGAACTTAGAGAATTTGTTATTGACATATTCTTGGATGATGTTTATTCATTTCAAGAATGTTGTCGTCTTCTTAATTTGGACGATGTACATCCATTTAAGGAATCTTATTGTCTTTTTTGTTTGGACGATGTACATCCATTTAAGGAATTTTATCGTTTTTTTAATTGGATGAAGTACATCCATTCAAGGAATCTTATCGTCTTTTTAATTAGACGATGTACATCCATTTAAGGAATCTTATCGTCTTTCTTCTTTTTAACTCGAATCTGAACGACAATTTTGGTTTTTGAGAAAGAGATAACTAGAACGCATGAACTGCTGAATAATACTTATGAAATGCTAAATAATCATTTATTTGAATACATGACTTGTATTAAGAAGCACGAAATCATGCTGACTGCTTATAATCAAGTTATGGGTTCCTTTTCGTAATACCTCTCTAGATGCTCGACGTTCCACGGACGAGGTAGCTTGTTTCCCTCTGGGTCTTCTAGGTGGTAGCTTCCCTATCGTGAATAATGGACGACACTATAAGGCCCTTCCCAGGTTGGTCATAATTTGCCTTATGCTAGATCTTTTGTTACAGGAGTCACTTTTCCAAGGACAAGATTCCCAATGCTAAACCTTTTCAGCTTTACCCTCTAATTGTAGTATTCGGCCATCTTCTGCTGGTACTTGGCCATTCTCTGGGAGGCTTGGTCTCTGACTTCGCCCAGACAATCGATGTTCAGCTTTAATTGATCGTCGTTGCTTTGTTCATCAAAGAACTCCATCCTGATGCTAGTGAGCCCCACTTTGACAGGGATGACTACTTCTGTGCCGTACGTTAGGTTGAAGGGTGTCTCTCTTGTTAGTGTTTATGTCGTAGTCCTGTAAGCCCACAGGACGCTTGGTAACTCTTTAGGCCATGCTCCCTTTGCCCCCACTAACCGAGACTTGATGATATTGAGTAAGGTTCGGTTAGTTACTTCTGTCTGTCCATTGGCCTGGGGATGTCCTGGGGATTAGTATTTGTTTTTTATGCCTAGGCTTGAGCAAAACGACCTGAATCTGTGACTATTGAACTGACGATCATTGTTTGAAATGATCATCCTTGGTATCCTGAATCTGCAAACAATATTTTTCCATACAAAATTTTGTACCTTTGCGTCTATGATCGTTGCTAGCACTTCCGCTTCGACCAATTTCGTGAAGTAGTCAATTGCAATGAGTAGGAACCTCATTTATCTCTTTCCTTGTGGTTGGGGGCCCATGATGTCAATCCCTCACTGTGCAAATGGCTAGGGTGAGGAAATGGTCATCATCTTTTCCCCTGGGACTCGTTGAACATTCCCATACCTTTGGCAACTGTCACATTTCTTGACGAAATCTGCTGCGTTTTGTTGCATTGTGGGCCAAAAGTAACCTACCCTTGTGGTCTTCCAAACCAAGGACTTTGACCTCCATGTGATCTCTACAAACTCCCCCGTGCACCTCTTCCATGAACCGGGTAGCTCGTTTCTGGATTTTCTTGGCTTCTTCAAGATTCAGTGGTAACTGTCCATCTTTAAGGTAAGATGAAATTGGACTCGTCCATCTAGAGCAGGTATGCATAGGGAAGGTTTGAAATTCTTTGATGCTAGGAGAGTTTTGTTCTTCCAGCCTCCAATCATTTATCTTTTCTTGGTCATTCGCTGATGCACTCCGTGCTACTTCGTCGGCTTCAGCATTTTGATCCCATGGGATTTGAACAAACTTTACGCGATCAAAGTTGCTTACCAACTAGTCCATCAATTTGAGGTATTTTTACATTCTTGTCTCCTTTGCTTCAAAATCTCCCCTGACTTGCCTTATGACGAGTTGTGAGTCACTTTTTAGCACGATATTTTTAGCCCCCAATACCCGAGCTATCCTTAGCTCGGTTAACATAGCCTCTTACTCTACTTTGTTGTTGGTTACAGGGAATTTAAGCTGGACCCCATAATTCAGAACATCGTCTTGAGGGGAGGTAATAACGACTCCCGCTCCACCTCTTTTCTAGGTGGATGATCCGTCTGTATTGATCGTCCAAAGTTCTTCTTGGTCTTATGCATGCTCGGGGACGGTGAATTCCGCTATGAAGTCTGCTAATGCCTAAGCTTTTATGGCCGTCCATGGGCGGTATTCTATATCAAACTGGCTGAGCTCGATGGCCCATTGTACCATTCGTCCTGCGGCCTCAAGTTTATTCATCGCTTTCTTGATGGGCTGGTCTGTCATTACTATGATTGGGTTAGCCTAAAAGTAAGGACGAAGTTTTCTTGAGGCCACTATTAGGGTGAAGGTGATCTTCTCTATGCGCGGATATCGAGCTTCGGCTCCCTAAAAGGCCTGGCTGATGTAGTACATAGGAAGTTATATCTTGTTCTCTTCTCTGATCAAGGTTGCACTGACCGTCGTTACAGATACCGCCAAGTAAAGGAATAAGTCTTCGCCTTCTTTGGACGGACTCAGGAGTGGGGGGTTGCTCATGTAGTGCTTTAATTCTTAAAATGCTGTCTCGCATTCTTCCGTCCAGACAAAAGCTCGCTTCAAGGTCTTAAAGAAAGGAAGGCATTTTTTCGTCGCCTTTGAGACAAACCTGTTGAAGGCTGCTACTCATTCTGTGAGTGATTGTACTTCTTTGACCGTCCTTGGTGAGGACATCTCAAGGATAGCTCTCACTTTTTCAGGATTTGTTTCGATTTCTCTTTGCAACACCATGAACCCGAGAAATTTCCCTAAGGAGACCCCAAAGGCACATTTGGACGGGTTTAACTTCATGCTGTACTGTCTGAGTATGTTGAACGTCTCCCTGAGATCATCCAGGTGATCCTCTTCTTCTTTGCTCTTAATGAGCATATCATCAACGTATACCTCCACGTTTCTCCCAATCTGTTTGTTGAACATCTGGTTTACCAATCTTTGGTACGTTGCCCCTGCGTTCTTCAAACCAAAGGGCATGACCTGGTAGCAATAAAGTCCTTGGCTAGTGATGAAAGCCGTTTTTTCCTGATCTTCCTCGGCCATTTGTATTTGGTTATACCTAGAAAATGCGTCCCTGCAAGTGCCCGGCGGTCGAATCCACCAACTGGTCGATTCAGGGTAGTGGAAAGCTGTCCTTCGGGTAGGCGTTGTTTAGATTAGTGAAGTCAATGCACCTCATGACGGGCAAAAATGCTTTTTTTTTTTTTTCATCAAATTTAGGGTAATTTGATGAACCAAAAAAAATGCATTTTTCCTCCCCTACTTTTTTTTTTTTTTTTAATCTTTTTCAGTTCTTTAACTTATTAGTTTTAATATCCTACAAGAAAAAAATACACATACTGAGTATATTTTTAAGAAAAGTTGCAAGCTCTCATGTTTATGTGTAAGTACTGAAATAAACATAAAATAGATGTGATAATACCTACCAAAACTAATATATATTTGTAATTTTAATCAATTATCAATGCAAATGGGGGAAACAACAAGCTATAGAGAAGAGAGGGAAAAAAGAAAACAACCACCAAGGTATAGAGAAGATAGATGTGGGTAAGGCAATAATTTTTTATTTAGTATTTTGATCATTATGCAATTTTATGGAATATTTTAAAATTTTCGTACTTATAGAAATCTTGAAACAAAAGACCCAATTTTGCAATAAAGCAACGTTTTTGAAAAAGATACCCCTCATTGTGTTCCAAAAATGTGCATTTCAATGTTTTCAAAAACATGATTTAAAAAAATAAAAACAAAAAAAAAATACATGACTTACAGAGACAGTTTTGGTTAGGGTAATTTATGAAGAAATGAAAAATGAGAGGAAAAATATAGGTGATTTGTGTGTTTGGTTGAAAGGAAAGGTGAGATTTTGGTAGGCCAAGTGTTTTCTTCTAAGCCCACCATTTGAGGTGATTTTGGAGTCCCCTGAATCAGGGAAAAAAATGGAATTTATCCATCCACCCCTCCCCTCCCTTCCATGTTAATTTTTGTTCCTTTTTGCTTATTCTTTTTCAAAGTAATGTTCAACTTTTTTTTCTTCTAAAAATTAGTTTTTTTTTCTACTTTCATATTGTTAATTTATACAAACCACATTTTTGATCTCTCATCTTTGTTCAAAAAAAAAAATAACATCTCTCTACTTTTCCATCATCCCAACCAAATATATATAGAAAGAAAAATTTCTTCCTCCAATTTTTATATCCCACCCCAACCAAACAAAGCCATAGTGTTTTTGTCCAATAACATGTGTTTTCATTTTAAAAACGCAAGGTCAAATGGACCCATAGTAATCAACGTAGAAGAATATAGACATAATAATTTTGAAAGATCGATCTAGCTCAGATTCCATAGAATCTACTCAACTAATTATCAAATTCATTGATCAATCAAATCATCAATAAAATATTCACACAAATAAACAATTCAATAAAGATATCACAAACCTAGAATAATATAAAGAGAACAGTAAAAACAAGAAACAAAATGTAATGACAAGGTAGAAAACCAATAGAGAACATCTTCAACGAAAAAACACTCAAGGGGCCCAATCGTGTAAAAAATTCACCATTAAAAAACAGTTAAAACAATCTACTTGAAAAACCTTTGTACAGCTGTTGTGAAAACCTGTCATTTGTCTTCCTATCACAGTAACTCCAGAACTCCTAGAGTTNCTACCTCTCTCCTGCTTCACTTTATACCACCATACAAAATCAAATCTCTCACCCTTTGATGAACCAAAAAAAAATGCACTTTTTTAATAAATAAGAAAATATACTATTTTGGATGTAAATTTCTAAAACGGACATAACTATGTTGTTGTGGTTCTGTTGTCATCTTCTAGACAATATTTATAATTTCTTTATTTAATAGTGCAATATCTTGTTATGATAATAAGAAAAAGTACACTCCCACTTTATTAATGTTTTATATTTAATAGTATTTTTGCCCATGCCTATCTCTTACCACATTCCTTTCTTCCACTATTTTTCTCTCTTTATGAAATCTTATTTTGCATGTCATAGAAATACTTTTTATAATGAGTGGAGATTCATTATAGTAACAAGTCATTCCTTTTTTTCCCTCTCCTAACAGTTATGGTAGAGGATTGCAAATGAGACGAAAATGAGTAAACTAAGCATTACAAATAGAGGACATTCAACCCAATAATATTAAATATAGAAAAGAATATAATCAAAATTTGTAAGAATAAAGTATTAAAAAAGAAAATGTGTACTTTTCTAGCATTATCTAATGAAACATCATACAAGAGTTAGTCTGCTACTACTATAAATCTATTCTCGCAGGATATCCTATCTAACATAACCAAAATCAACTCTAGAAACATTCATGATACTGATTGATGTAACTTACAATATGAGGATCACTCCAACTAACTTAGATTCTTAAGCCTCCATAGAAAAGAAAAAAATTGAAAATAAATATTAAAAAAAAATGTTTTCAGCACAAGAAAATCATGTTGCTCTCTATTCCTCCATATCTATAACTCCAAACCCTAAAACACATGCTCCAAAAAAGAAAAATAAATTTGTCAATTCTGAATTTTAGAATTTAGTCAACTTCCAGGTCATTTTTATACCTCAAAACGTTCGACTATGAAATTTTGGTAAACTACTAAGTTGTAGATCTTTGAGTCTTCTTTCTAATGATGCAAGAATATACAATCTGACATCTGAGTGAAAAGATATGGCTAAACTACAAAAACTGCACAGAATGTTTTCATTCCATTTTTTTGACTCTACCTTAAACAAAATTCTCTCTTTCCTTTTATATTTCCACACATCTTTAACTTGTTAAACACTTCAAAAATCATTTCTAAATTGAACTTGTCCCTTGGATTTACTTAGTTGTTTAATGTCTGCATACTTAACTATTAGTTTTAATATCCTACAAGAAAAAAATACACATACTAAGTATATTTTTAAGAAAAGTTGCAAGCTCTCATGTTTATGTGTAAGTACTGAAATAAACATAAAATAGATGTGATAATACCTACCAAAACTAATATAATATTGTAATTTTAATCAATTATCTATGCAAATGGGGGAAACAACAAGCTATAGAGAAGAGAGGGAAAAAAGAAAACAACCACCAAGGTATAGAGAAGATAGATGTGGGTAAGGCAATAGATTTTTTATTTAGTATTTTGATCATTATGCAATTTTATGGAATATTTTAAATTTTCGTACTTATAGAAATCTTGAAACAAAAGACCAATTTTGCAATAAAGCAACGTTTTTGAAAAAGATACCCCTCATTGTGTTCCAAAAATGTGCATTTCAATGTTTTCAAAAACATGATTTAAAAAATAAAAACAAAAACAAAAAATACATGACTTACAGAGACAGTTTTGGTTAGGGTAATTTATGAAGAAATGAAAAATGAAGAGGAAAAAATATAGGTGATTTGTGTGTTTGGTTGAAAAGGAGAGGTGAGATTTTGGTCACAGTAACTCCAGAACTTCTAGAGTTATCGTATGAGAATCTCTTCCATGAACTTCTCGTTCGCATGAGTTAGAACCTATAGCACTTTGATTTGCTATAGTGAACCTCGCTCAAAAGAATTTTGTGTGGTTTCAAATTATTGTCACAACCCCTTACTTTGGGATCACAAGACAAGTGAACCAAGAACAAGAATTTTCAATTTAAGCACATGGACAAAAGGCTCAAGGTTTTCTCTAAATAGCTCTAGGTGTGGCAACATTTATCAGTATGTAAAATTCATACAAAGTAAGGTCTACATAGCTGTACAAATATGATATAAAGAGAGTAGGAAGTTGAAAACTAAAGCACACAATCTCACTCGAGCAAGTGACAGGAAAAGTCTCAGGTTCATTATTGTCTTATTTGAGCAAAACATCTTTTCACTTGAGCAAATTCTTCAAGATCAAATTCTCAAAGGATCTTCAAATCGCTCATAATCAACATATAAAATAATCGAAATACTTCCAATTTCTGAAATTTGATTACAAAATATAGTTATGGAATTGGAAAACATTAAAATAGAAATCACTATAAAATTTAATGCATAATCAATCATAATTGATTTTTGGGATTTAAAAAAAAGTCAAGTTCTACTTTGATAGATGATTGGATTAATTGTATTAGAAAAAAAAATTATTTTTATTTTATTTATAATTTTTATGTTGAATATATGTTAGTTTAGGTTTTCATTTTGAGTCTTAGTATATTTCTATCTTAATTATTCTTTAATGGAAAAAAAAAATTGTTCATGTTTTAACACTCAAAGATGAAATCCTGGATTTGTCCATGATGATGTGGAAAAATATGAAGTTTTAAAAGATTATGCAACAACATTCAAAGAAATTATATTTTATTTTATATGTAATACTCGATCTGTATTAAAGACAAGCCACTTAATAAATTACATAAGTAAATTTTTTTAGAAAAATGTTCAGTATTAGGTGGCTAGTGTATTTTATTTATTTATTTATTTATTTGGAAGACCATATTAGTGGTAACAACCTGACTTGACAATCCTTATTTGTGCCGAGTAATACTAGGAATATTTAAAAAAAAAATGCATTATGTATCAACTTTTAAACACAACACAATATATATAAAGAGTGGGTCAGAAAACTAGGCTCTAATGAATTGGACAACAATTATGGTGGGTTTAGATGACCTTAAAGCAAAGATAAACAGAATTTATCCAAAGAAAATTGTCCTCAGCACAATCCGAGAAGATGTATTTTGAATTTGATTACAAGTCTAGTTCCTATTGTTACAGTATTTTTCCTTTCTTTTTTCTCTGATCCCCTTCCCCCAGGGTTTTCTTTCTACTTTATATTCTCTTCTTTCTTTCATCTCCACCCTCCACGTGTAGATTAGGTTGCTGGTCTTGATCCTTGTCCCATCACTACCTTCCTGAAATCTTTGGGAGTAACTGTAAAGCTGAAAAATTATTGTTCAAGTATCACTTCCACATTAATGCGGTCAAAGAATTAGTTGCAGAGCATTTAATGCGGTGGTGGCAGCTTTCTCTTAGATATTTTGTAGCTTCCCTTTGTCCTATGTTTTCATAATGTGTATTCTTATCAATAGGATATCCCATAACTTTACTCTGGATGGCAGACTACACCTTCTGACCTCTCATTTGCTTAACCGAGGAGGCATTCCTCCTCGGCCCACCTTCCCCAACATTCTCAGTCATAACTTGCTCATGAAGTTCTAATTCTTACGTCTTCACTATCGTTTATCTATCCTTGGACTACTAAGCATCCTCATACAAAGCCCACGGCCCAATATATACTCTTGGACCCTTTATCCCTACAATATATATATATATATATATATAATATCATATAAGAAATTTATTAATTATGATGTTAATGTAACACAAACTTTATTTATTGTCACATTAGTTTATAAATTTTTTTAATATTAAAATTGATAATAATTTTAGCATTTTGTTATTTATGCCACCTCAAGTTATACATTGAAGACAAGTTGGAGAATAATTATATAATTCTGACAATTTATAATGACCTACTCTCTTTTCCCACTGTCTCACAGAATAGTGAATTTCACTAATTAAATTAATGGTAAAATTTATTATTCGTATGAGATGAGAGAATGCTCCGTTATTTATTTATTATTAATTTATTATCCTCACGGAATATTGTATAAATTTTCCAAATTTGATAATAAGGGTAAGGTTTATGCTATAAAAGCCCAAACCGGATATGAGCGTTCAAAACACAAGGCCAAGAGAAAATGTAGATAAATTGAAACAAAAAAGAAGGCAACCGTATAGTCTCAGTTCTCAGGCCATATCACACGAATACCCAGCTGAAACCTCCAATGGCTACAACCATCAAGCCTATTCTTCCACTTTATCATTCACATAAACAAACAGTTTCCTCTCCTACTCCATGCATTTCCTGCAAACCCATCTCGGATCCCATGGCTTCTTTGCAAATTTCGCATTCAACTCGGCCACGCGGACAAGTGGCAGTCTCAGTTGCTTTCAATCCATCAGGGAAATTCGACTTCTCTTTAACTGACGATGAAGAGGGTAACACCTTAAACTTACATGAAGTACATATCAGTTACTAGCCTATATGCCTTCTTTTTTAGAAAAATGACATGTTTTTTAAACTGTGAAGTGCATTGTAAGTTTCAACTTGATTTTCTTATAGTTTTTGGTCAATCTTGAAAAGCCCACTTGAATTTATGAGCACAAAGAATGGCACATTTAAGTTGAGCTGTTGCTTTAAGGTGAGGATAGCCAATAATATATAGTTTTGAAGATATAGGAATAGCCACAAGAATAGTTTCAAGTTATCAGGATATTGTTATCTCTTTAACTCGAACATATACGACTTGTAGCTTTGCATAGTTTCCCTTAATAAGAAATTTCTTGTTAGCAAATGTCCATGACTAGTCGTCTTACTAGTTACTGCTTTCGCTTAATGAGGTTATAGAGAGATTAATCATAACTTTAAGCAATGATGTGTGAGGCTGCAGCTATTGACACTGATGACAGTGCCGAGTGTGGCTGCAGTTGGATGTACTAAGGCTGCAATTTTGCACTGAAGCTTCAATGATTTAGATCATCTTATCATAGTTTGGTCAAAAAGATCTGATCAACTTATTGTATGCTTTTATGGATTATGGCAAATTGAATAAATTCATCAAAATATTTTCACCCATTCATTATTATTAGAAATATTATGGCCTAAAAGGATCAAATTTGCTGTAGACCTAGTACAGTAATACTTGTATAATTGTAGAACAAGCAAAGTAACACTACAAGTAGAATTGGAATCACTTTGGTTGTTCGACAAATACATGGGTAATGAGCCTACAATATACTTGGGCCTTTTAGGCCATAATATCTCTGACAATTTCCTAGAAACGAGGGAAGTGACCAACTCTAGCGCACCTGAGTAGAGATAAGAAGAACATTATATCTGATGTTTTCTTTTCTTGCTTTTTAATTGGTTACCCACTTGATTTTCTGAAGAGTTTCTGGGCTTGGATGGTTGGACCCTATGCTATGTGCAAGTTAACTTCAACCAATCAACCTTTTAAATTTACCCTTCTAGTCTTCTCCCAAAAACAAGGTTCACCTTGTTCAGATGGAAGCATGAAACAGTCAGCAGAGCTACAATCCCACATGTGCATTGCAGCATAGGTGAAAGAAGTTCATTATATTGAAGAAAAGGAGAATTATTAGAATTTGTCTAAATGACTATTAGAAGTTGTAATTCTTTGAATTTTCCTCAAGAAATCCATACATTTTAGACCACCAACAGTAATTGTTTTGCTGTGTCCAAGATTACTTTTGATAGATTTTTTGAACTATACTTTGACAGATACATCAAAAGTGGAACCTCCAATGCCACCTAGTGAAGACCGATTTGACGTGGTTATTGATAATGATATCATTAGCCGTCTTGACTTATCCCCATTTCAAACCACAACAGGGATTACCTCACCATTATCTGGTAAGTATTATTGTGAAGAATTCAACTGCTTTTCGACATAAGTGGATACTGATTCATATGATCCTTCTGCCGGTATTGTTACAGTTGAGCCAAAAGAGTTTCTTGAACGTACAATTGGTTTTACCATCAACTATACAAGAGAAGATCAATACGATCCTAGAGAATTAACAGAATTTCCTGATATAAGACTCTGGTTTGTAAGACTTGATGCTACTTATCCATGGCTGCCTGTCTTGTTAGACTGGCGAGCAGGAGAGCTAGCTCGTTATGCAGCCATGTTGGTCCCTCATCAGGTAATTAATAAATGAAGAGTATGAGAGGGAAAGAGAGATTATGCTTCAATGTGTTCTAAGTCTTGAAATTTTCTGTGGCAGATGAATATGAGAATGGGTGTTGTTTTTAATCCTGAGGCACTGGAACTGTTCGTTATGAAGAAAGTTTTTATTGTCTATTCTTGGTTGAAGCAACATGATATTCCAAAGCCTAGATTGAAGACAAGTGACATGGCCAGGATGCTTGGATTTGGAATTGGAGATGAACTATTTGACTTGATCGAAAAGCACCCACTTGATCTATCCTAAACAATTAAAGAAGCCTGCAACTCCAATTGTACTCCACTTGAATCCAAGATCTCAGTTCAAGATTCAAAATACATTTTCAAAGACCCCATATAACGATAATGACCATGTGGAACATCTAAAAGTAGTTTACCACAACCCCCCCCCCCCCCCCAAACAATACGATGAGATTCACCAACCAGAGCTGAAGTGTATCATTTTGTCCAAAGCGATGCTATTCACCATTTTGTACTTTGTGCGGTACTTGGTGAAGATCTGACATCTTCACTTATGTTTCTCCAAAACTGTAGTTCTTTATATCTCTTGACATACATTTGTGTTTCTGATGGTTACATTTTGAATCCCAGCCAAAGGAAAAAGACATATTGGGTGAATTTGCTGTAAAAAGTTTTTGTCAAGAATGCGTAGAGGCATTTTCAAATGGAACAAAAATGGTATCTGTACATATATAATATATTATTATAGTCACAGAATTTAGTGCGAGAGTGTTGCAGCCATGACCCTACAAATTTTGTGAAGCTCTTGCCGTAGAGCTTCCAATATTTCTTTTGTTCTTTTTTGTGTTGAATTCTCCTTTCTGCATTATTCGAATAATTTAGCGCTGACACTGTCTACAGAGAAATATGAACTATCTGCTGAAGTTCTTAATCAGACCCAACTTAGCCTTTTTTTAATGAGAAAACAGCTCATATGACATGTTACCGCATCAAGACACGTCTCCGTGATACTTTAGCATTTCAGTTACACAGAACAGTGATGACTGATGAGAACATTAGTTTATGATGTAGATGATGCTTTCAACAGCAACAATCCTAACAGTTTGAGGAGGCGACAGCAATCTATGGCAAAAATCATAGAGAAAAATTAGGAAGCCAACATTATTTTCTTCTTATTTTTCTATTTGAATTTGAACTTTAAATTATATTATTTAGATTTATTTTCTTTCCTAATTTATCTTTATCACTATTGTTTGTTTTCCAAGTTAGGTTAGGAGTCTTAGTTTGACTAATTTCACACACCCAATTACACATATCCATACACACAAATCTCACATGGCAAAATAAATAGTTGAAAATAGACATAAATGAAATTGGTGGGGAATAAGTGGCATACCGTGTGTATTTTTAGTACACTAAAATGTGTGCACTAGTCATATACAAAGGTTATAAAGGGCTTTGAAAAACAATAGTTCACTTTTATCTTGATCAAAACCTTTTTGATTTCAGAATTCCTTTTCCACCGTTATTTCTTCTCTTCTTCCTTAAACATGGACAAAATACTCGCTAATAGGAGATGAGTTGCACTAATATTAAACAATGACAATGATATCTATGGCGAATAACATGCCTAGCTGATAGAGGTGTTGTCCACATGGAGGGAGGCTCATCATCATGATAACCAAGCGAATGACGTGGAAGATTTACGAAGGCATGTTCAATAGTTCTTGGAGCGTTTAGCACTCTACAAAACTCAAGGTTGTGATGTTGATAATTTCGACTTTGAGGATGTCAACCCTTTTAATTTTGCGATCATGGGGCAAGGTGAAAATTAAAGGAGTTTGTTTATTGGCCTAATCAAATTTGGCAGCCTCATGATATTTATTTGAAGGCCAACATTCCAAAGTTTTAAGGGAAAATTAGCGATTAGGTGTGTTTGATTGATTGGAAGGAGCGTTTTTCCACCACATTGTTGCATATGGCTAAATGGGCTTAGTCTGGCCTTAGCAGAAAAAAAAAGAAAAAAGATATACACTTCAATTTTATGGAGGCCCACTGTATTACCTGCAATGCAAATGGGCTTGAACTAGACTTAGCAAGAACATGCCTAGACAATGGACATGAAAGTGTCGTGGTGGCTAAGCTTATCCCAAGGGCATGTCCATTGAGATTTTTTATTCTCTCTAGAATTTGCTTTTCAATTTTTTTTTTTTTTAAATCCTATTCTATCAAATTGGTAATGATAAGACCATAAAACTAGCTAGGATAGCCATTGAAAATTATGTTCTATAGATTTATTGTTCATTAAAAATTAGCAGACTATTTTGTTAAAGTCTTAAGACTTTAAAATTGGTCTATTNAATTATAAGCTAAATCACAAAACAAAAAACAATCATCCCAAAACTGAGTTGACCCCATGAATTGTTGTTTGCACCCCAACTTGAGCAAAGCCTTGTCATTCAAAAGAGGCCCCTGTCAAAAATGGTCGGATCTTTCCACATACACGTCATTATCATGATACCGTGACCTAATTTGAGACTATCGATCCCTTTAGGTTTGCTACCAATATTAGAACACTGGTCACTTGGAATAAATGATAAGTAATGATAATTAAGTTTTTTCTCTAGTCTGTAACCACAAACAATTTTCTCAACCAGGTTGGTGAAAAACTAATACTTGAAGTTATTGATATCTCTCAACATATATACATATATACATATATATATATATATATATATATATATATATATGTATATATATATATCAACTTTGAAACCCTCTTCTCAAAAAAAAAAAAAAAAAAAAAACTTTGAAACCCTTAACAACGCCCAAAATCAAGGAATTAAATCCTATTTTAGAAATTTCTCAAAAATGAAAAAAAAAATTAAAATAAAATTCTTCCAATATATGATATGTGCACATTTTAGTCACATGCTTGTACACTTTTTTCAGTGATGGTCATGTCTATTCAAAAAGGGTGCCTCATGCACGGGCGTTGAATTCAACAAGTTGGAGGACACATCTGAATTCTAGAGACCAAGTGACCAACAGTGTCAAGGACGGGCAGGCTAATACATGGTTGGCTAGCTAGCTAGGGCGGGGCTCACATCCATGTGCTAATAGACCGGTGAACATGCGATAGTTATAACACAGGTATGGGGAGGGGAGGCAAAGCAAGTTGTAGCAAAAGGAAATGGAGACCAACAAATATATTTATGAACCAATAATATATATATAAGATTTATAACATATGTTAGCAATTGAGTTGCAATGTAACATTCATGGAGGACAAGCTCACAAAAAAATTCAATGCCTAGTACATGCATGACTCAGTAATTGTTTGTTTTTGTGTGAAGAAGATGGGTTCCTAATCTGGTTAACAATCTTTTTTATTTTGTCAGATTTGTGGGGTCTGTACCAGCCGATACTGCCCAGTTTATACTTGGGTTTATTTCCAAATTCATGGAACCAAAATATAAATTGATGCATTTTGCATATGTGATAAGACATAATTTTGTCCAAAGATGAGTGGATAAATATGACTTATTGACTTCCTTCAGAGACTGACATGTCTCTGCACATGAATAAGGAGAAAAAGTTGTTTGAATATTCAAACTGTTCTTTTCTTTTCTGCTGAATAGCCATAGAGTCACAACCTGTATAGCCATAGAGTCACAACCTGTTCTTTTCTTTTCTTTTCTCAACCAGGTTGGTGAATATTCACACTACATATTTCTGTATGTTGTACTTTCCCACACTATGCATTTAACACAAATTGAAAAGCAATAGTAGAAAGAAAATGGTTTGCAATGAGACTAAACGTCATTCTTATTATAGAATGAGTATAATTCTTGCTTATAGACTTTTTGCATGAATGACTTTATTAGGAGTCTAATCTTGTTTTCCTCAATTTGATTTATCCATGTCTTTTAGAGGTCCTATCAGGCTGTGCTTAAACACAATATCAAAAGCCTTGTGATTGATTCTCTTTTCACATTTTTTGTTTCCTCGTTTTTATTGTAGTTACAGATAAGGATACTTTTATCCCTTTAACAGTAAAAACAAGAGCCATGAACCGCATTTGGTTGTCTCTCGAGTATCTTCCATGTTCTTCTCAAAAAAAAAAAAAAAAAAAAGAGAGAGAGAGAGTCTCTTCCATCCCATGAAATCTATGGCATTGAATGGACACTAGCTGAACTGATTTATTATCTAACCTAACCCAGCATTTACTAGTGCACCGAAATGTCCCTTTTCAGACGGCAATCATCCATGCGTTAGATTTATTGTGCTGATACGGACCAACATTTCATATTCTTTGTCAGAAGCTCAAAATTTAGAAATAGTGATTCCAATTAGCTTAGCTAATAAATTTTCTTGTAATAAGATAAGAGATATGGGATTCAAATATCATCTACACAAAAAATCAGTTGGCGTATTGGTCCGATTATAAAAAACAATTATTATGAAACGAACAGTATATGTTGAAATTTCATCATATTTATCAAAAGAAAGATTAACTTACAAACCCATCACTCTTTGTTACAATCTTTTATGATTTTTCAAATTTGAAGCAGCACAATATACATAATACATTTTGAGACGTAAGTCAATGAATTAAAAGTGTGATTTTTTTTAGAATTATCTTCGTTTATAAATCATTCTTCTTGCTTTATAAGATGCAAAATTAATTATTAAGGTTTTGTATTTGGCACGCTTTAAAAAAAAAATGGTTAAAAAACTTAGGGTTTCAATTGGGTTAGATTTCTATTAGCTCAATATTTTGGGGATCTTTTTAGATGTGGTAAAAACGATGCAAAACCCACCTATATTTTTTCTATTTAAAAAATCAATTATCATCCTACCATTTTTGGGAGCTTTTGTACATTTTTGCCTCTTTATACTTTAGGAGCCTTTTGTAAATTTTTGGAGTTTGGAGAACCTCAGTACCTCACGCCTCGAGCCAACCCTATTTCATATCCTTCGTCTTTTTTGTGAGAAGAAAAAAAAAATGAAACATGGAAATTAAGATATATTCGACTTAAAGGTTGTTCACATATTAAGTACGAAACTGTATTTTATAATATGACATACTAGAAATGATGGATGGATAGAGGAATGACAAGCAAGCTTGTTCATGCTCCTTAGTTCGGCTTTAAAAGCACCCAAAGCTAATCTTAGCAATTAATCCAAGAGAAATCCCTCGAGTTTCAAGATTGAATCCCTGAGATCAATCCTGTATATTTCCGAGAATTCCTCCTTAATTTGAATCCTAAACCACTACCAAATGCTTAGGGATTTGATTGACCCCAAGGACTAAGTATTACCCATTCTACGTAAGGGTTGCAATTGCATTGATGTCATTTTAAGATATGCACAATCAAGAGACCCTAGCATCTGCCTTGTAGCCTACCACAAATTTGTTTTTGCTGACTTTTGGAGAGTCTCCCACCGACGTACCGATGACTTACTTCTTGTCATTTCCATCTCCAGTGAAGATGCACATGGATCCTAGATCAAGATGTGCAATCAACTGCACATGCTATTCAAATTTTCTTTTTGAATTGGTACATGTCATACATGGTACCCGTTTGGATATGGATGAAAAGGTCGGCATCTACGTCTACGTTTTTTCTTTTTCTTTTTTTTTTTGAGAAGCGCGTTCCTGTAGCTTTTATGCTTTTCTAGGGGTCTCATATACTGTTCACAGGACCCACAAACCTCTTTTTTCAGCAAAACTTTCATTAAAAATGGGTCCCACGATACTATTTACACATTTAAAAATTATTTTGCTATTTTTCAATTTTCAGCAAAATAAGCGGTATCCAAACATACTCTTGGTATCATCTCGGATAACATCAATTCTTAGCGAAATTATGATAAAATTTATAAGAGTGATGTTGAGGATATTACAAATTTTACTACATAAATCTTACAAACTGATATATCATCAATTACGTAAAATCAATTCAAAAATTCATTTATTATGTTGTCTAAATCGAATCTTATATTATTGTCACATTAGTTTTGTAATTTTTTTTAGTAAACTTTGCAATAGCTTTTAGTATTTTCCATTATATAGTGTGTGTTTGGCAAAAATTATTTTTACAAACTTATTTTATTATTCAGCTTATTTTTACTACTATTCATGGGTCTTACTACATTTTTTGATACTATTCATGAGTCTTACTATACTATTTTAGTTAACTTTTATTTTTATCTACAGTACTTTCAACAAAAAGTTTTTAGTTTCAACCAAATAAACAGATTCCAAACGAACCCATAATACACTTATTGAATCATGAAATTATTGGCCATAAATTCAGCATGTTGAGGAGCAGGTGTTAAGGAATGTGCAGAGTAACAAAATAAATCCTAAGAAAAAAAAAAAACATTTTTATAGAAAAGCATGGAACACGTTATGTGGATGGATTGCTGCTTATTACAGTACTCAGGGAGTGCTGTCTATTGGTTAATTAGGGCGTTGTCGTGCATTTATGATTTTCATATTCTCTTCACGTAGAATTTCGAAATCAATGCGACACTTTACCCAAAAAAAAAGAAAAAAAAAAAAGAAATCAATGCTACAAAACATTGTCATTTTTTAATGGCAAAACACTAAAAAGAACTCATCTGACAGAGATTTTTAACCTCAATTTGATACCATGCAGGGACCCAATAACAACCTCGACAACAAATGCACAGATATAAAGAATACTTGCCAATGATTCTTACATAAATGAAATACAGTGTTGAAGTTTGACATCAAAAGCAAATCCCAATGCCCTACGTGCAATGTAATTCCTTAATTTCCTCTATCTTCTAACTTGGTCCCTGCTTATTTTGGAACCTATTTTAATACTAGTCTCTTATATATTAATTAATGGAATCCCCATTGTACCTTTACGGCACCACAAAAGAATATAGAACTATTATCACCTGGAAGTTGTAAACCTGAGTATTTGAAACTCTTACTGTAATGGAAACCAACACATAAAGGTTTATTGTTTATTGTTTTGTTCTGAGTAGTGACCAGACATAAATCATAAAACATTACCCCAGAACACAAAAAAGGGGCTTATTTATTTCTTTGGTTGTTGGTTTTCCTGTAGCTAGAAGTGGGCCAATTTATTCTGCTAAGTCTAAAAAAAAAATCATCTATTGTCTCTTTGTCGGCCGAAAGTTCTTTACTCTTTAATTTTTGGTATCTTGGACTCATTCGATCATTATGTTTCGTTGATCCCATAAGTCAAATTCCTCAGTCGTTTTATACATGGTTTCATTCAAAAAAGAAGTTTCACAGAGAAAATATGTCCTATAAGTCTATAACTAATTAGTCCCCAAATGGTACGGGAACTAGTTTCAAGAAACCAATTGTCGGTTCTCCAATTTAAAATAGAGTAAGGGTATGTTCCGGGCCTTCCTTAGTTTTTGTTTAATTCAGATTATGACCCGACCTAATATAAAAGTGCTATAATTTTTAATAAAAACATTTTTGAGACTTAGTCCATGGAACAACACATTTTTAACCCATTATGAATCTTCTATGTAGGATATAAACACTGTTATTTCATATTAGAGCACTCACAACAGTAAAACTAAATAGCTATATAGTTATTTTAGTTTCACCAAACTACAAAAATCGCTCTACAGCAATGAAGGTATAGCTAAAAATTTCAACTTCAGAGCTACAGTACGAAACTATTTTTAGCTGCGTACGGTAGCTTGAAGCTATAAAAAATAAAAAATAAAAAATAAAAAAAATTATTACACTTCTCTCTCTTTGCTCATTAAACAAACATTTCCTATTCTCTCTCTCTCTCTCTCTCTCTCTCTCTCTCTCTCTCTCTCTCTCTCTCTCTCTCTCTCTCCGACTTCTCTTCTTTCCTCTCGTTGAAGCAAATCTCTCTCAAGAAGGCGACTACTACACTTTCCACCTTTGTCGCCTCTGAGAACAGCGCATCACCGGTCATCTCCGCCTACCTCCGATGCGCCTTGTCTACGTTCAAGGAGTTGAGACAGCACGAGAAGGAGCTAAGAGCTCTAGGCTCCGATCGAACGAGTGATTGGTCCAAATCAAAGTTCCTCAGTGAGGGTGATACCGTTAGAGTGAACTCGTCCCAAATTCAGAGTATCGAGGTGAGTCAAGCTTCGAGTCACAAACCCAAAAAATGACTTTGTGCTATGTTATGTTGTTTTTTTTTTTTTTTTGGATGTTTTTATTATTATTATTTTAATGAGTTATTTGTATTATTTTAATCAAATAGCTAAAAATATAGCTCCGTCGCTGTTGGGTGTGAAGAGGTAAAATGGATAAAGTGACTTTTGTAGGTGCGAAATAGCTATATTTTTTGCTCCACTGCTGTGGATGCTCTTAGGGTTGATTGTCTTGTTGAGAGAGAAACGTAATATTGCCACATTTTGTATATTTTCCTGAAAATAGTGAAATTATTACAACTCCATAGACATAAGCAAATTGTCGAATCATGTACCTTCTTTTGTCATGTGATTGTTTTGTGTGTGTTATTTTTATTTGTTTCTTTTGCATCTTAGAACACTAGCATGGGGGGTGTATAACCTCCAGTTGCTATTTTAGCAACCAACAAGGCCAAATCGCCCCACATCCAAGGGTGGGGTTTTTTTTTTTTTTTTTTTTTTTTTTTTTCTACCAGCTGTTCACAATGATGTAAAACAAAATTATTATTTTAATGAGAAAAGAGAAACAAAAAGGTAGAGAAATTGAAGAGAAGAAAGAGAAACCAAATTTTTTATATTATTTGTTGGTATATAGTTTATATTATTTTAATGAATTGTGTGTAAAAATAAAAATTGGGATGTTGGGTGAATTGTAAAATGAGATAGTAAAACAAGTTTTGAAGATGTAAAATAGACATTTTTTTGCATCTCCAAATTCTAATGCTCTTACAAATCTAGGAATTTGTATATATTTCCAATATGATAGATATACAATATATTGTATATATACAATATTTTTCGCAACAAATTTAACAAGTGTTGAGTTATCACCACCCGATGTAGACAGAGCCAAGCAACTCACCATGTCTTGCATGGTTTCACATGCCATCATAATACCAATTGGGCTAATATCATGGCACTTTTAATCAAATTAGGTTGTTTGCATGTAACTTTTAAGAATTTTTTTTTTTTTTTAATGTGCACAATCAAATGACACGTCAGCATTTTGTGTATATAATATAAGGGTCATGCTAACAAGTGTCTTTAGAAAA
The DNA here is from genome assembly GCF_002906115.3 of Quercus suber. Lineage (NCBI taxonomy): Eukaryota > Viridiplantae > Streptophyta > Magnoliopsida > Fagales > Fagaceae > Quercus > Quercus suber. The sequence goes on from NW_027069472.1 coordinate 1,938,359, forward strand.
ATGGTTTACAATCTATTTTAAGAAATTTTGACATCACTTTTATGAGAAATAAAAAAAAAAACTGTCAAAAAATTAATTGCTTTTTTTTCTTTTCCCATAAAAAGTTTCTTTAAATGAATTGTTAACTATTACCCTAAGGGCATCTGTTAGCATTTTTCATAATATAAAGATTAAATTGGATCCATTTGCATTTTTTGAGTTTTTTATTACTATATTCAAGTCAAAAGCCTTATAGCTAAATTGACACCTCCTCATGTATAAAGTGCTTGGGGATCTAGGGGGGAAAGAGTTTGAGTTGCAGGGTTAGCAGTATGTTGTAATTATCTCTAAAAAAAAATTTACTATATTCGAAACTTTAGTGATGAAATTGGAAAACTGAGTAAACTTTAATAATAAAAATGTCGATTTTTGCCAAAAATTTATTATTTACAACTTCTTATCTGGTTTCAATGTACTTGTGGATTTATCTTTGGCATTGCCATGTTACTGTTTAAGGACTTGGTTTAGGTCCAATGCATCCAATGCACTGGACCCGGTTAAATGGTGACACGTGTCTAAATGTAAACACATGTCATCATCTCAATGGGTCTAGTATTACTAGACATTGAACCTATCCTAACCCACTATTTAAAAGGAGGAAAAAACCATCTTTCTTATAAATCTTTAAATTCATTCCTTTAAAAAAAAAAAAAAACTTTGAGTCACAACCCCCCCCTTTTTTTTTTTTTTTAATTCAATGGGACAAACTCAATGACCTTATTTGAGCATTATTTTCTCTATAGTCGAAACGCCTCGGGTAAATGCAAAATCAAATATATATATATATATATATATTGTAAGGATTAGAGTCCAAATTTGTATATTGGGCTTTGGGTTTTATTCAAGGACGTGGACATGTCCACGAAGGAGTAAATGATTGGGAGAGGCTCAAAGTTGAGAATCACATAAGGAAAGGATGGAGGAATATAGTCCGAGGAGTATATCCTTCTCGAATACAATGAATATCTGTCAAGCAGATACTTAAGTGGTTTAGGTGACCTTCCAATAAGTTCCAATGATAAGGATGAACTTCAGACACATACAAAGGTGATAAGAATACATAAATATCTAAAAGAAAAGTTGCTACCACCGCATTAAATACATTGTAGCAACTTTTCTAGCCGCATTTATGTGGAGAAGACTCTTGAACAGTGCAGTCACAACTACCACCATTCACAGAGAGTCAAAGAAGATGTCTGATGGGACTTGTACTCTAGTGAATGTTTAGATAATTAACAAGTGTACGATCAAAATGGGCTAAAAGGAAACTATATAATGTAAAAGACCTCCCATAAGAGAGGGATTAGAATAAATAGTGAAACGGGAGAGAAAATGAATTACTGTAGCACTAAGAATTGTATTAGCTTTCAGGAACATTGATTCAATTCATAATTCATCTCCTCGGAAACTAATTTCATCGATTTTTAAGTGTATTTTCGTGCTTGTTCATCTTTTAAATCCTTACTAGCCGTTGTCCAATTCGCAAATAATCCAGCTCTTTCACCCATTCTTTACAAATTTATTGTATTGGGTTTATTGGGCTCACATTCCATATCTTTTGAGCTTGGGCTATAAATCGTAACCCTATATATATATATATATATATATATATAAAATTACAAACCTAAACTTATTCTCAACTTTTAACATTTAAAAGCTGTTACTCATTCCCCAATAGTGCTAAATAAAGTATACAATATGTCAAAAGAAATGTTTCTAAAGTTATATCATTCTTGCTAAAATTCATTCTGTATGTTACACATTATACAGGAAACAAAACATGCACAGCAAACCTTTGTTTGCATGATATACTAATCATGACATTCCCCTTTCCTTTTCGCACTTTATAAAGTCATTAAGTACTTAAGTACATGAAGAGAGTACTTCACACTAAACTTAGTTTATAGTACCTTTTCAAGTCAGTTCATCAACTTTTTTTTCTTTTCTTTTCTTTCTTTGCCCGCCTCTATAAAGAGGTAAAACAAGCTAAGCAACATCCACAAATATAGTGACCAATAAGTCTTCTCTTGTGCATGAGCACCTAGGTCTAAAAAAATAATAAAATAATGCCCATGCGCAAGTTTAGTAGGGTTTAGGCTCAAAATCAAAGTTTAGGCACAAATTGTGTCCTAATGGAAAAAGGCATACCTACCAATTTAAGATTAAATTTGGACAAAATCTTAGCCACTCTTGTTCCAAATCAATTCTCAAAAGTCCTTTCCAATGGATGTTAGTGATGTAATTGATTGCCTTTACAAAAGAAGTTGCATCTATTTTGTATAAGTAGAAAGAAGTTCATTCATTGACAATCAATTCCAAGGATATATAGATAGCTCTTATTATGATGTTAATTAACACATATAGGAAAGAGTGTAAGACAACAAAAACATGATGATTTTATACAATTCAACGTGGATCTTATAAATAAGAAGAAGAAGAAGGGAAAAAAAAATTATGAAATTAATCAAATTATTAGTTGAAATTGAAAATCACATGCACATACCACATTCACATGCCACTGTCCGACACTATTGCCACGAGGATATCTTATTGCTTGTTAAAGAGCGAACACACAGTGTGAATAGGCGGTGCCCACGTGGCCAAATTACATGCCACGTCATGTCTATGTGGGCCCCTAGATATTGACGTCCACGTGGATTGGCCGCCCCATTGGGCAACTAGCTACATACATATGCCACGTAACCCAACGGCAATTAATTTTTGATGCAAACATATAGTGTTTCAAGCATTGTCTGTCTGTCACCATCATATTAATTTTCTTTTGTTTTTTATGACACATGCACTATGTCCCACAGTGTTCTATCAAATAATGATACGGCAGTCTCTAATCTAATGAAGACAAATATAACTGTAAAATCATCCCACTAGTCACTACCAAATTCGTGGTGTTATTGGTTTTTAGCAACTCAACTTAAACATTCACCATGTTTATCAATTTTAATGGGACTTATATTATATGTGATGCTTAAAATGTGTTTGAATATCTCTCAATCTCATACCATCAAATTAAAATCGAATACTCTCTTTCATATGTTGTTGATACGTTTTGTTACAATTTGGTTATAACTTATAAAACGAATGATGACTATATATGTTGTCATTCTATAAGTGTCACTCAATCTTTTTTTTTTTTTTTTAACATATATTTGATGCAGATATGGCAGTATACATTGCATTTTAAGTTTCTTTACATATAACATGTTTGATTGTGATACAACTAAGATAAGGTTCTCAATAAACTTTTTGTCCCACATATTAGTAAAGTCTCCTTTGATGTGTTGTATGGGAGAAGAAGGAGAAACGGATCCCACAATATGATGATTAGAAGGGCAAGAAACGCTAACTAAAGAAGGAAAGCAATAATTTTGTAGAAAACAATTTCTAAGTTGCATATGCCCATGAGAGAGAGAGAGAGAGTTTTTATAGTTGTGTTTAACATTTTTTTTCTAATTTAGATAAGTGGATCTGAATCTTCTTATAACTTAAATTCATCATATCATGAACAAACTTTAAATTTATATGGGTTAATCTGAATATGTATATGTATGTTTGTGTCTAATGTCTACATTTATACCCTAAAATAAAAGGAAGAAAATGAAAGATTTAGAGAGAGAAGGAGAGAGTGAAAGCAAGAGTTTACATGGTTCGAAAGCTCTTATAATAGTTACACTTTTACTAATTTGAAGTGTGTATTAAATCCAGTTTAAAAAATATATACACACAATGGTTGGCTGATAAGGCCATTGATTATGACCATAGTTTTCAGAACCGGACCTGACCAAGAGGTCGGACTGTGAAAACTGGGATAAAAACCGGTTTTTTAAGCTTAAAGAACTGTATTTTTAGTTAATTTCGTGAACCCCTAAAATCGAGGTTGGACCGCACGAACCGGTGAAAGAACCGTGCGGTCCAACCCCTTGGCAAATTTTTTTTTTTTTAATAAAAACAACTTAACACAATTTTATTCTACTTAATTAAATTATCTATCTCTTAAAAGGAATAAAAAAAATTATAATTAAAATCCTTCAAAGATATTCAATTTTACTTCAAAAATTAATCATAAATTTTAATGTTTTCATGGTTATTATTTTATTTTATTAATTTTATTATTTAATTATTAAATATATGCTTGAAAATCATTAAATTTCCCTCACATATATAGATATATTAGTCAATTTTGTTAGTTTTATAAATTTAATATCTATATTTATGTTTTAATTAATTATTAAATTAATTATGACCTCATCACGGTTCAACCTCGATTTAACCTCAGTTCGACCTCAAAAACCTTAAACCTCTCCCTTTTACGGTTTAATGAACGGTCCAAGTCTGAAAACCTTGATTATGACTTAATTTATGACATAATAAACAACATGACTAAGGTACGTACAGAGTAAAGTATATGGAGGACACATACATTAACCCGTACAAAACATGTGCACATATTAACCTCCCTCCTTAAACCCAAAGTCGAATTTTGAATTCTAAATTGTAATCTCATAAAGGAAACCATGACCACAAGTGATTGAATTGGATTTAGAATAGACTAAGCCTAATGTGGAATGAACTGTGCAAAATGCTGGCAATGATAGCTAGCAAACAGCAATGATTAGTACTCGGTGAACAACTACATCAATGACCAAAGAGTGGCGACTATGTCCAGAACATGGCTACAATGGTAGCCTAAGAAATATAGGCAAAGGATAACATCGTGGTGAAGCACGTAAATGAGTTGGTAGATGTCGCATATTTGCATGGAAATAGTAATTTTCTAATTCTTGAATCTTCAATTTTTCGGTGCATGCAAGTATGCAACATTAAAACTTAATTTTTTGTTCAGTGACAAAATAAATAAATAAATAAACAAACAAACAAACTTAGCTAAATTAATTTACACTGGTGGTCTACACTTCTTCTTTTTTTTTTTTTGAGAAAGTGGTCTACACTTCTTTGAAATAATAGCAACACGTTGATCGAACATCAGCTGTGCCACTTAGGTATAAACACTTAGATCTCTTTTTTTTCTTTTTCTTTTTTGCTAAATGAAAAGATGGTCTCCAGTGTATACTTGTCTTCCCATGGCATGTAACGATAATGAATAATATCATATGTACCATCGAGACCTTTGAACATCAATCTGTGCCACTTAGGCATAAAAACTTAAATCTCTTTTCTTTTTCTTTTTCACTAAATGAAAAAAGATGTATCCAATGTAGACTCATCTATCTCATGCCATGTAAGGGTAATAAGTAATACTACGTGTACCATCAAAATCTTGATGGGGCTATCATTATGGGCACAACTCATTTGTTGAAGCATCATATGCCTCATGGCTCAAACCGCTCAACTCTTGCTAAGCACCATGTGAAGCAATACGAATACTCCTACCACCAAGCCATACCTCACAGTGATATAAAAATATAGATCTCAAATTACGAATTACAATCCTTGCCTTACCCTATAGTGTGCGCATTCTTGATTTTTCTTTTGTTTTTGTTTTTGTTTGTAGAATTCATGGGCTGGCCGGTTGTCTACCTCTTGCTGGATTAAATTACAATATTATATTTTTATTTTCCTAAGAAAAAAGATTTAAGGAATTACCTCAAAGCCTTGAATTCTGCTTGGGAAGTTGGATAAGATTTATCAGGGTGTCCCATCCCTTTACCCAATCTTCCATACCATGCAATTGACATTCCACTATAAAGAGACAGCATGAATTATGAACTCAACCGTCAGATTTAATTAGTTACTCGATAAGGAAATTCCTTATAGTGAAAGCCATTTGATCTGATTAATCATTTAAATGTAAAAGTGCTTGACTAGCCAAAAGATGAGGAAGTTTATTGATGATGATAATGGTACAAGATATACAATCGATCAATTTTGGCATTAGGCAAATCAAACTGTCAAATCCTAGGAGGAGACCTAGTATGATTGGGTGAAAGGAAATGAGACAAAGCATGAAAGCCAGCTAACTTTCTGGAGGTGTGTAAACATGGTTGCATGAAATTGAGAAAGTACAAGGTGTGGACAATAGGGCAAAATCTAAAAATGAATTCTGAAAATCCTCATTACACACCCCATGAACAATGGAGGAGTTAAAAGCAAATGTACTTGTCATACTCTCTTTGTCATTGCCATTATTTTTCTCCTAATTTTTCTTTCTTTCGCTTCATCTGAGCACTCCTAGTTTGTACAACATGAAGTGCCCTATCCATCGAATAGACAATTCCTGGTCCACCATAAATATTGCTTTTGAGTTAAACTTGAATTTGATCAAGACCCCCATATTATTGAATTATTATATGAAGTGCCTTGATGGGTATTTAGTCAATTAGTCACTTCTTTTGAAAAATAATTGAACTTTACTGAGGGAACACAAAAGAAAAGAAAAAAAGAAAGCGGAAGAAAACTCCATTCTAAGTTTATGTTTGAGAACTTAGTGTGGGCCCGATGACCATCTATATATTTAAGCAAGCACTCCCCATGCTATAGCAACCAGTCACAAGCTACACATTCACACTGTTCAGGAGAAAAAGAAAGAGATACCCCTAATTCTCTTCCTGACCATAGCTATTTCAAATCTGCATCACTTCCCATTTCTTACTCAGATTTATCTCCTATGAGGCCCTATCTAGCAGTATCACTTTTGCTTTTGTCCCTTCTTCTTTCTGAGGTTCAAGGTATGCAAAAATCTATGTATCCATCTTATGAGCATTAGAATAATTAGGTTCTGTTTTGGCATCATATAAGCTCTGGTTGTAATATATTTTGTTAATTTTGTGAAGGGATCCGCTTGGATAAAAGTTTCATGTCATCAGTTGGGCAACATAAAGTACATGTGAGTACTATACAAACATTGCAATTTGTTTTTCATTTTATTGATATGGATTTTCTTCATTTATCTCTTCCTGTTTTGATGGTGAAATTTCTGTGAATGAATGCAGGAAGAAAAAAGTGCTTTGACAAAAATACATGACAGTACTGTTCAAGAGGTCATTCTGTGCAAAGATGGGCACTGTACAGGTACCATGAAGAAAAGAGTTTCTAGAGTTTCCAAGAAATCACACCACTGGTTACCAAGCATTCATGAAGATTACTATGGACCTAGGAGTCACAGACCTAAGCACCATTAGTTTCTTTTCTCCCTCTAGATAGAGTTTTTTCTTCTTCTTTTTTTCCCAATTTTTAGACACTAGTTAGTGATCTTTATAAAGAGTTGGGGTTTCAGAAGATTCATACCCATGACCATGTACTACTCTACAAAGAAAATCATGTCCAAGAGAAGCTTCTCTTAACTATTATTCTTTATAAGTTATAACCTAGAGCAATATTGATTAGTATGGGTACTATATATGGTTTAAATGCTGTAGTAGACCCACAAAGGTTTATTGAATAAGCAACTTGTAGAGAAAGTAAGAACTTGCATTGATTGTGAGCACAGAAGTTCCATGTCGTATCTAAATTGGTTTCCACATGTGTATTGTTGCAGGAAAGAATAGAAAACTTATTACCACAACAACCACTTCTACTACTAGCACCACCACCACATCAAAGGTTGGTTCTTTGTCAAGACAACTAAATTTCCATTGATAAGTATCACAATACTTTTCATAATTATTGACATGACTACAATACATATATACAAGTCATGTCAGCTAATATGAAAAAAGTTGGGTTCTTAGCATTTATGAATGTCCTCTTTCTTCATTCTTCTTCTATATATATGATTATATAATACATATATACCTCATGTACAGAATGAGAAGAATGGAGAGGATAAAGCTGACACCAATTCAAAAGGAAAATCGGGTAGTGGGGAACTTGGTGAGCAAGAGACTTTCATGGTTAAAGGAAGGCCTACTTCAGAGGTTTCCCAATCCCATGTCCACCACAAGCAGTTGCCGGACATCATTGACCTAGCTGAGATGGACTATTCTCCAGCAAAGAGAAAACCTCCAATACACAACTGAGTGTTAGGAATATAACAAAAACTAAAAGTAGAATGTAGTACTGTTTAGGATAATAAAAGTGGGGAATAGAATGTTATTGGACAATGGTGACTGGACAGCATTACAGAAATGCTGCAGTTTTTTTAGGGTTAGGATCGATTTTGTACATGAGATAGAATATTCTACTATTATTGTTAATCTTAAACTACTTTCATTTTTATGATTGAATCATAAGCACTTTTGGAGGGGCATTTGTAACAGTCAAAAGTGGAAAGAAATTAATAAAAAATCTCAGTTATATGCATATACACAGTGGCGGCTTTTGTTTCTGGTTGTTCATCGTACACATATGGTAGAACAAATTTGAGACAAAAATACCAAAAGTTTCCCTCTTTTCCTCTCCGGAAAAACCCATGAAGAGCATATTCAATTATTCATTCTTCATGGTTTTGACATTAGAGCTACTTACAATCGTGACAAGTTTTTATTGATTTAATTTGTTACATACATAGATTCATCCAATAATATCATTTACAACTTGCTATCTCAACTTGTCATGCATTATTAAGATTTTATTATTTGTAAATCACATGGCACTTATATAAATTTTGTAATATTTAATTTGAATCATTCAATGAATGATTGAATTCTAATACTATATATTATTGTTAAGAGACTTGGAGGTCTTTTTGCGTTTTGCTAAAGGACATCAGAAATTTAGAGCTCTCTCAAGAGATCAAAATGTGTTTGCCAAAATATCAATCAAATGGGCTTTGTTTAATGCAGCATTAAATACATATGCTAAATGGCAAGTAAAAAACAAATTTTGCTACATTCAAATGGGACCATGGATAATTAAAGAAACTGGACATAAGAAACCAGAGACGAGCAGTGTTTGATGAAGTAGGTGGCTGCATTATGTGACCAAGACCCATTTGTCTTTCTTTTCTGATGCAATGGACCCACCACAGATTTTTGGTCTAGGCCCTTTCTTTACATATTATTTGTATTATATGCCCGCCGGTATGAATGGTCAGCCTTTACATGTGGGCTCACATGTTCTTTGTTGGGTCATGTATGTTGTGGCCCGTAGAGCCGAAATTGCGGTGGACCACAAAAAATTGGGGCAGCATTTGGGGCATGGTGCCTGGAAATTAAGACAACAGACACAGCGCAATCGTACATTGTTATTGGAAAATGAAAACGAATTATTACCAACCATGGGGTTTATGCTCCATTGGTTCCCTATAAAATATTTTCAAAAAAAACTTTTTAGTTAGGAAAAAAAAAAAAAAAACATAGTAAAACATTTTGCAAAAATATATAATGGTTTTTCCCCCATTTGATGGCTGGGCTACCAATCTGGTGGCCGAGGCTGTTGATGGTGGTCTGGAGGCATTGGTTTTGGTGATTTGTGTTTGAAAATTTTATATCTCATCAAATATTTGAAAAAAATTACAAATGTAAGATATTTTTACTAAAAACATTTTACAGTGAAACAAATGAAGCATTAGTCCTCCAGGCTCCAGTCGTTTAGTGGTACACTAGTATTTTTCTATGTGAAGGTGAAAGTTTAAGCAAAGAAATAAAAAAAATTCAACCAACATTCGAAAAGTAAAAAAAAATAGTCTTCTTAAATTGCTTTAAGTCAGTAGGCTAAGTAAAGAAGATGAATAAGAAAAGTGACCCGACTACAAGAAGTCACAGAACCGCATATTTGTTAAAAGAATGATTCAATGATCCATAAGAAGTGAGTGTGCGACAATAAAATGTGATGACCTTAGAATCTGATTTTGAAATGTTTCTACAATTTCTGGTCATTTAAGCAGGGCCAAGCTCCTCGACACCATGTAAGTGTGATTGCATAAATCATGATGGGTTTGAATTGGTATTAGATGTAACAAGAATATATAACATCTACCACTTTAATTATGTGAGATGGATGTGATATATCCTTGTTACACAAAATAAAAATTCTTGTTGTGGCCCTTGTCCGAGGCTATGAACCATTGGTTAGCATGCTGAAAATATAAAATGATCCCTCCACTTTTATCAGCATAGACTAAAATTACAAGATCAGTGGGTTGTATATACTAAGGAAGCTGAAATTTGGCTATCGGAAGTCTGTGTGTGTTATGTCCTTTCCTGTTGTTGTGTTTGTCTTGTTACTGTGTCTTAATCGTATGGTATGGTATAGTTTGATGTGTCTGTAGCGGTGGTTGTCAAGACATGTTGTGGTATTGTATAGTTTGATGTGTTTGTAGTTGGTAACTCTTTGAAGTCTCTGTGCTGTACTTTCAGTGTTTGCAATAAAATCCCTTTTAATGCAAAAAAAAAAAAAAAAAAAAAAAGACTAAAATTACCGCTTTTATTTAATCTCTTTGATGTCTTCTTTTCTTTTTTTTTTTCTTTTTTTTAATCCTGCTTTTTTACGGTCTTGTGCTTTTTATATTTTGGTCATGGACATAGTTATCAAAATTTTGTAATAGTCAGGCGCTATTTGGTTAATTTTTTTTTCATCATTTATCACTCCTTACTCAATTTTCGTCACTCATCACTCATCACTCATCATTCATCACTCAAAATACCCAAATTTCTTATACCCACCCGTTTGGCACACATTACTCAACTTTTCATCACTCAAATTTTTCAACTTTTTATGGGCCCACACTTGTAACTTGGTCAGAGCAAAGCTGTTAGCCTACCCGCAGAAGGTTTTATCCCCATTTTTTCTCTTTTCTCATTTCCCCTTCCCCCTTCAGCTCACATAATTTCTCCTCACTACTACTGTATTCTTACAAAAAGAAAACGTCACACAAAATACATCAAAATAATTTCTTTCTTTTCTTTGAAACAAAAACAAACAATTTTGTTGATGACAAATTTTGGAGATTGCAAACCCAGAATAGCGGAAAAATCTTCTTCGCAAAGAGAAATTTCTAAATACCCATCAACAAATTTCAGTATCTCTCTGCTAAAAAGGTAAAGAAAAACTCTCTCTCTCTGTTTCGGGCATGGAAATGGAGGAAAATGGAAAAACAATACCCATCAGCGAACCGTACCCAGCAGCTTCAATAAACACAACACAAAAAATGGAGGAATATGGAAATGGAGGAATATGGAAAAAAACAAAAAATATCAAAATAAAACCCAGCAGAAAGAGGGGCTGAATTTGGGTCTCATCGAAAACAAAAATCAGTGAATGGAGCTGTGTATATCTTAGGCTAAAGGTGCTGATCGGCGGAGAGCTCTGCTTCAGCTGTTGGTGTGCTGTGGGTTTGGGAGAAGGAAAAGGGAAAGTGAGATGAAGTAGCGAAGCATGGGTTGTTGGGAAATTTAATACAAAAGTGCCGTTGGAGCTTCTGTGGGTCTGCAGTGATGTAACTACACATTGCTGTGGGACCTAACTCTTGTCCAAAATTACGCCTATTGCCACTGAGTTAACATAACTCATCACTTGAAAACAACCCAAGGCTGTTTCTAAATTTGTTAACTCAAAATTCAAAAAACTTAGTTTTGTTAATTAGGTGAACACTCATAAAAACCATCCAAACAAAGTCTAGGGATGGCAAAATCAACCCAAACTTATTTGCCCACCCAAACCCACCCACTTAAAATAGACCTAAACCTACCCAATTATTAGTTGGGTTAAATGGGTATTAACCCAGTAAAACCCAATAAACACTAATGTTTATTGGGTTTTAATTGGGTACCCAATTACCCAACCCCAAAACTACTAAAATTACCAAAATACCCCTCAACCTAAAAAATGACCAAAATACCATCAAAACACAAAAAATAACCAAAATACCCCTGAAACCCAAAATGACCAAATACCCTAAACCCATAAAATGACCAAAATACCCTCGAAACAAAAAAAAAAAAAAAAAAAAAAAAAAAAAAAACCAAAATACCCCTAAAACCCAAAAAAATGACCAAAATACCCCTAAAACCCAAAAAATGACCAAAATACCCTAAAACCCAAAAAATGACCAAAATATCCCCGAAACCTAAAAATTGACCAAAATACCCCTTAAAAATTGACAAAATACCCCCAAAGTCTAAAAATTGACAAAAATAACCCCGAAACATAAAAATGACCAAAATACCCCCTAAACCTAAAAAGTGACCAAAATACCCCATAAACCTAAAAAATGACGAAAATACCCTCAAACCTCTAAAGTGACGAAAATACCCCTAAACCTTTGAAATGACCCAAATAAACCCAAAACCACTAAAATGGCCACAAACAACATGAAACCTCTAAAATTTCCAAAAATACCCTGAAACGTCTAAAACGACCGAAATACCTCTAAACCTATAAAACGACCAAAATACCCCTCAAAATATCTAAAATGACCAACATACAACTAATCCTATAAGATGAAAAAAAATACACTCGAAGCCTCTAAAATTACCAAAATAGGGGTTTGGGGTTATCTTAGTCATTTTTTAGGTTTATGGGTATTTTGGTCATTTTTATGTTAGGGAGTATTTTGGTCATTTTTTTTTTTTGTTTTACGGGAGATTTTGATAATTTTTTAGGTTTAGGGTGTATTTTTATCGACTTACAGGTTTAAGGGGCTTTTTTGTCATTTTATAGGTTTCAGGGAATTTTGGTCATTTTTTAGGTTTCGAGGATATTTTGTTCATTTTAAGGTTTAGGGGTTATTTTGGTTGTATTTAGGTTTCAGGGGTATTTTGGAATTTTTTAGGTTTCAGGGGGTATTTCAGTTAAGTTTTAGGTTTCGAAGGTATATCGATTATTTTTTAGGTTTATGGGGTATTTTGGTCATTTTTAGGTTTAGGGACTATTTTGGTCATTTTTAGGTTTCTAGGTTATTTTGGTCAATTTTTAGACTTCGTGGTTATTTTAGCCATTTTTGAGGTTTCAGGAGTATTTTGGTCATTTTTAGTTTTCAGGGTTATTTTGGTCAATTTTTAGACTTCGAGATTATTTTGGCCATTTTTTAGGTTTTAAAGATATTTTAGTAATTTTTAAGGTTTGGAGGTATTTTGAACATTTTTTGGATTTAGGGGGTATTTTGGTCATTTTTAGGTTTCTAGGTTATTTTGGACAATTTTTAGACTTCGTGGTTATTTTGTCCATTTTTGAGGTTTCGGGAGTATTTTGGTTATTTTTAATTTTCAAGGTTATTTTGGTCAATTTTTAAGTTTCGAGGTTATTTTGGCCATTTTTTAGGTTTTAGAGGTATTTTAGTAATTTTTTAGGTTTTTAAGGTATTTTGGATATTTTTTGGGTTTAGGGGGTATTTTGGTCATTTTTAGGTTTCGGGAGTATTTTGGTTATTTTTTGGGTTTCAGGGGTATTTTGGTTATTTTTTATGTTTCAGGGGTATTTTGGTCATTTTTTGGGTTCCAATGGTATTTTGGTCATTTTTAGGTTTTAGGGGTATTTTGGTCTTTTTCTTGGTTTCAGGGTTATTTTAGTCATTTTTTTATGTTTCGGGTGTATTTTAGTAATTTTTTGGGTTTTGGGGGTATTTTGGTCATTTTTAGGTTTCAGGGGTATTTTGGTCATTTTCTTGATTTCGGGAGTATTTTGGTCATTTTTTATGTTTCGGAGATATTTTGGTCATTTTTTGGGTTTCGGGGGTATTTTCTATTTTGGTCATTTTTGAGTTTTAGGGATATTTTGGTCATTTTTTAGGTTTTGGAAGGTATTTTGGTAATTTAAGGTTTTGAGGTATTTTGGTCATTTTTTGGGTTTTAGGGGTATTTTGGTAATTTTTAAGTTTTAGGGTATTTTGGTCATTTATTTGGGTTTCGGGGGTATTTTGGTCATTTTGTAGGTTTCGTGGTTATTTTGGTCATTTTGAGGTTTTGGGGTATTTTGATCATTTTTGAAGATTTTAGAGTACTTTGGTCATTTACACTTTAGGGACATTTTGGTAATTTTAATAATTGGGTAATTGGGTGGGTTGGGATTTACCCATAATAATCGGGTTGGGTTGAGTTTGAGTTAGAAGCAATTTAGTTAAATGGGTTTTAATGGGTAAATGAGTTTTATATACCCAACCCAATTATGCCCACCCCAAACTCACTCAAACCCACCTATTTGACACTCCTAAAACAAACATTATATAAGTGGGTCCCACAAATTTTGGATTATGAGGTAACAAAACTCAGTTTTGTTAACACAGTTTTGCAAAATCCAAACATCAACTCAATTTTCAATTGTAAAAAGTGATCTCAATAGCATGGCCATAGACTAGCTGATTGGGCCGAGACCCTCCCCCATCTCCATAATTAATTATGTTAACCCCTCCCATACTGGCTAAGCCGAGTGAAACTCAGCCCAACAAAAATCATAATGGGCCAATCCAACAAAATTCAATCGAATGAGCTTCAATTGGAACCGATGGTCAGTTTTGGAGAGCGCCAAGCCAACAATAGCCGAAGCCTTGGTGCATGAACATGTTCATTCTTCTTTTCCTTTTTTTCATGAAAATGTGCATGGAAATTTCGTACATAATTACATAAACTAATTATTAATATATAAATAGGTTCTTTTATATTCTCAAAAAAAAAAGAAAAAAAAAAGGTTCTTTTATTTTATTTTCTTCATATTCTAGAGTTGAACAAGAGAAAATGAATCAAATGATGTCAAAATACATTAAGATAGTGCTCTAGTTAAAACGAATAGTGATGGCATCAATCACTACTTTGAAAAATGAGTTTTTTTTTTTTTTTTTTTTTTTTTTTTTTTTTTTTTTTTTTTGGGAATAACTAGGAACAGCAATTAGATTCAAGCCTGGGTTATGAAGATGGACCTAAACTCACAATTTTATACTTGAATACATCTTTCTATTGGAACTACCAAAATTCCCAGACATCATTATACAAAGTAATTATTCCTTTCAAATTTTGAATGAGAGTTCAAAATTTTGCTACCATAGTATATTCGGCAGCGATACCATCTCCTATAGCATGAAAGTGCAAAAATGTGAGGAGTGAAGATGGAGAGGACTCTGGGAGAGAGAAATAGAAACTTCCAATACACACCTAAAATTGAACTTCAAAAATACACCTGACATTTCAAAGCAACTAAACAATACAAGATAAGTTTTTATAAGCATGTATAGTAATTGGAATAAGAGATTGATAGAATGACAAGAATCTTGCATGCCACTCAATGGTGTTATTGGTGGAACAATTGACAATTCTACCGGTTGTAACTGGAAGAAGAAGAATTTACTAGTTGAGCCAATTACAATACTCTATCTACATTACTACTTCCTATAACTTATCCCCTAATGGATTAGTGTACGTTGTCACCTTTCATTCATTCCAACTAT
This sequence comes from Quercus suber, assembly GCF_002906115.3. Taxonomy (NCBI): domain Eukaryota; kingdom Viridiplantae; phylum Streptophyta; class Magnoliopsida; order Fagales; family Fagaceae; genus Quercus; species Quercus suber. The sequence goes on from NW_027069472.1 coordinate 1,953,690, forward strand.
ATACAGTATCATTTTTTTTTATTTTTTTTATACCATTAAAACAGAAAGCAAATTACATAAGAGTACTGTTTACATCAGAAAGCATAGGTGCCCAAAACTGATGGATTGGCATCTTAGTAGCCTGATCAGCTAAATAACAAATATGACTAAGAACCATGTTTGGAACAAAAATCAAATTACATAGAAGTCCATTCTGCTGGAGTGACAGGATATCTGAAACCATAGTTTGTTCCTGCCAGTTTGGAGCTCGAACTAAGTTGGAAACTTGGACTAATCCGCTGCTATTACATAAGATCAAAATACGCTGATACCCCATATCTCTGGCTTTCAATAATGCATCCATCAAGGCTTCCTGAGCAGCACCCAAAGCAGTTTTTGCAGCACAACTAAAAGTACCCAAGAAGATGCAATTCCCCTGGACAGTCCTGGCTTCATACGCATAGGCAGACGTGTTGGTTTGCTCCCTCTTCCTCCCTGCAATGTTGATGAGAACCTGCCAATTCCACCCAATACCTGTCTGGCCAAAATTGAGATGAACCCTCTGTTGGTTAGGTTGTATTGCATTTGTGAAGTCATTCTAACAGCCCAAAATATACAGTATCATTTTATACTACCAATCGAAGGTGACATTGTCACATCAATGTGAATTCTTAAGGAAATAGGAATTATTGTCAAGGAAGAAAAATGAATTTCATTTTTGGTCAAGTATTAGATAGAGGAATCGAATCTAAAAAAAAAACCCAAGTAAAGCCATTAGTGATTAGACCATTGGAAATGAATACACAAGCATATGTATATAAAGAATACGAAATATTAGCTAGATTCCCAGGTGTAAGGATGAAGTAATAAATACAGCTACCAGGAGGTGAAAATAGCCAAATATCACATTTTGGCAAAAAATTTGGCAACCTAACACTATTTCGGAACTAATTAGCAATGTACCACTTTTCAGGTACTCAAGTTCACTAAACTCGAGTTCTAAAGGGTACTCGAGTTTAGTAAACTCAAGTTCCTAGTGAGCATTCCACCGTGGCCAAGGCTAAGCTAGCATTTAGGCATTAAAAAATGCCACATAATACTCAAGCCTAAGAAACTCGAGTATTGTGCTAGTGTGGTACCCAAGTCCCCTAAACTCGAGTATGGCTCGGGTTGATTACTTCCACGATGCAGACTTATACTCAAGTTCATTGAACTCGGGTATGGCCGAATTCAGCCCAATATTACGTAAAACACTTTTTCAATCTTACTCCCACACAGTCTTACTCTCTCGTCACTCTCACTTTCTCAATCTCCCTCTCACTTTCTCAATCTTGCTATCATCTCGCTCTCACTCTCCCACACTCTCTCAATCTCGCTATCATCTCGCTCTCGCTCTCCCACACGCTCTCAATCTCCTTCTCAGTCTCGCTCTCACTCTTACTCTCCCTCTCGCTCTCCGTCTCCCTCTTAGTCTCGTTCTTGCTCTCGCTCACGCTTAGTACTCTCACTCTCGATCTGCATCTTCAGTTTGGAATCACAAGGTACATTCTCCTTATCTCAATATTTGTTTGAGCATTTGGGGGTTAGGGTTATTTGTGCGTATATGCCGGTAATTAGGATTGGGATTAATTTGTGGGTATTTTGTGGCTATGGAAACTTGTCAGGGCTTCATCACATTAATGCATTATATTATGTTGTTGTTCTAATTAACTATTTCTATATTTTATTCAACTATTGTAATTTTGATAACATGATAGGTTTGCACTTTCTTCAATGATGGTTGCTCTAATTTGTTTGTTAAGAGAAATTTTGTTGGCAAAATTCATTGTCCATTGCTAGGGGAAGTGAGGGAATGGCCAATTTCATATATTTAGAAAAAAAAAATTATAATTTGGGAAATTTGTTAGGATTTTAAAATTTTAGATATGCATCCGTGTCTCCTTTCAATCCTTTTGGTTTCCATGTTTCTCATGTGTTTAGGTTGGCTTTTAGGATGCATATTGTTGTATTTGATTGCTTTTAAGTACAATGGGCCATTAATCACCTTTAATTTATGCCAAATATAGACCCACATGGAGCGGGACCCTTAGTCCAACCTTTGTTGACGAGGCAACCTATGCATCGTTCAAGTTCGCTTTGAGATGTTCCTTTGGCATGAGGTATGCACTTATCCAAAATCATAGTGTAGTAGAAAGATTTTTCTCACTATGCACTTGTCCCTAGCATTGGCATTTAAGTTTGAAGCATATTTATTACGTGCTTAATGAATGCTATTATTAATACAATGCTACTCCGTTTGTAGGAAGTGCCAGGTGTACGGACTTATCGTCACTGATTTATAAGTGTGCCAGAAGGTGGGTTAGATTCACGGATTGCCACTTATATAGCAAATGTGGGGTTAGAGGGGCTACTTCGGGTCCCAAATATAGACCTTGACCATGCATTGATCACGGCATTGGTGGAGAGATGGCGGCCGGAGACGCACTTATTCCACTTGCCCCACGATGAGATGACTATCACGCTACAAGACATGGAGGTTATAATGGGAGTACCTGTAGATGGCTTGCCAGTGGTGGGATTTACCCATATGCAAGATTGGGGCAACCTTTGCATCTAATTGCTAGGGCATAGGCCATTGAACAGATAAGTCGGTGCTGGTAAGAACACTGCAACGATGAAAGGGTCGAGGGTAAAAGCGCGTTGGCTCGAGGAGAGGTTTAGCAACCCTCTCCCGGCTGATGCCATTGAGGTGCTTGTGTAGTAGTATTCTCGGTTTTACATACTGGGGATGTTGGGTGGTATGCTGTTTATGGACAAGTCTGGCGAACGACTCTCAATAATGTATCTGCAATTTTTCAATCCAATCAGCAACAGAAAGAATTATGGTTAGGGTAGTGCAACACTAAGTTGGCTATGTAGATACCTTTGTAAGGCATCAGAGAAGACAGCGAAGCAAATTGGCAGTGCAGTGCTATTGGTGCAATTATGGGCGTGGGCGAGGTTTCCATACATATGTCCTATGATAAGGCATCCACACCAGGCATTGCCCTTTGGTCCACTTGCTATCAGGTATGTAGGATCTCAGATAGTTACCATTTTACATTTTTGCATTAACTTTTTCGCATGGGAATTATGTAAGTAACTAATATAAAGGTTATATCTGTGTTGTTTGCTAAATGGAAAGGGGCTAAGTGCATAATTGAACATCCAATGCACGTCCTACGCGCCTATCGTGTGTCGCTTGCTTTGCTACGGCCAAATCATGTATTCTGCCTTTGTTGGGGACTGCTTTAGCATGTAGTTGTTGTACTTACAATTCATTTTGGAATGAATAAACATTTTTTATTGGGAAAATTGCACTTTACCCACCTGTGGTTTGGCCCGTTTTAAGAGTGTCCACCCGTAGTTTAAAAGTTATCACCTAACCCGCCTGAGGTGACCTCTGTTAGACACCCGTTACCCACCTTTGCCCTTTCCGTTAAAAAATCTCTTTTACTATATAAGCCACAATAAAAATAGAATTAGAAGCAACATATTGAAGAACAACTTCTCTCTCACCATCTTAGAAATCAAATCTTCAAAATCAAATCCCATATCGTGACCCGAATCTTGTTCAATCAACACAATAATTGGTTCCCTCTTGATGTATATACTACCAACAAAAAGGAACCTAAACAACAAGGGAAAACAAAAAGGAACCCATTTTTTTTTTATTGTTTTTTTATATTTATTTATTGAAAGGAACCTAAAAGATTCTCCATCTTTTTTTGAAGCCATAGATAGAACAAATATGTCAAATCCTAACAACTCACAATAGTAAAAACCATTACACTCACAAATCCATTAAACCCAAAAAATTTGAACCCACCAACCATAAGGAAATTTAAACCAACTCAGAAAATTTGAACCCACAAATCCATTAACTCCAGAAAATTTGAATCCACCACTCTCCGCTACTTCGATCTCAGCCGATCTAGACAATCAAGTTGCTCTGCTACTTAGCCGATCTCACGATTTCATTTTTCTTGTTTCTTTGTTTTTGCTTTCCAGTATGGAGTTTTGGGCAGTGGCTAATAGCGGTGGTGGTGTTGGAGGTGGTAGTTTGGTAAGGCTATGATTTGATGATTTAGTGAGTTAGCTGTGGTGTTGAATTTGTTAGATTGCTGGGTTTTTTTTTTTTTTTTGCAGTTTTTTTTCTGGGTTTTTCTTGTTTCTTTGTTTTTACATCCTGGTCTGGGGTTTTGGGCAGTGGCTAACAGCGGTGATGGTTGTGGTGTTGGATTTGTTATATTGTTGTTGTTGTTTTTTTTTTTTTTTTTTGGAAGATTTTTTTGCTGGTTTTTCTTGTTTCTTTGTTTTTGCATCCTGGTTTGGGGTTTTGGGCAATGGCTAACAACGGTGGTGGTGTTGGAGATGGTAGTTTGGTGAGGCTATGATTTGATGGTTCAGTGAGTTGGTTGTGGTATTGGATTTGCTAGATTGCTTCTTTTTTTTTTTTTTTTTTTTTTTTTTTTTTTTGCATATTTTTCCTTTACTTGCAAATCTGGGTTTCTTTTAGAGAACCCAGCAAAAGAGAGAGGGCTTTTTTGCTTTGTCTACCCTCTTTCGTAAAACTTTGTGCTAATTATGTATATGAAAAATAATGAAACAAATTTTATCTTGACTTGTTTTTTGATATTTTTCTTTTATGTTTTATGTGAAGAAGAAGAAGGAGAGAGACATAAAATATAATGAAAAAGACACATTTACCCCTATTTTTAACGGTAAAAAGGAAGAGGTGGGTTACGAATGTCTAATAGGGGCACCTCAGGTGGGTTAAGTGACACTTTTTAAAACACAGGTAGCTTAGTTAAAACTGGCCAACCACAGGTAGGTTAATTGCAATTACCCTTTTTTATTTATTTCGGAGTTAAACATTGTTGCCATGTATTGTTCACATTCGTTACACATTTTTCTAATTATATTGTTAATATGGTCGTTTGCATCTGTTGGATCATTGCAAATTGTCTAGGAGCCATACAAGTCTATGTTAGGTTCCCTGCCTGCAGATTGTCTAGGCCAACACATATGGAGGTCTATCGTGCCACTTATACATTTTTGGGTGGTTGAAGACCATCACCCCAAACATGTTCTCCGTCAATTTAGAATGAAGCAAGGCATACCGGTCAATGTCGATACTTCAACTGAACTTCATAAGATAACACTCCAGGGCAAGTTAGACAGAAACTAGGCTGAACTACATGCCATGCATATTACTAGATGGGATGCGCATGCCACAATTGCCAACACACCACCTTTTCATGGGGAGATGAGCTACAATGATGAGTATATGGTGTGGTTTCGTCCCTGCACTCTACGTCATATTACAAAAGAGTCCTTGTACTGGGACACTTTGGTAAGTTTACGAAAGTTATTCTGTTATAAATGTACATTGCTTTGCATAGTTTAGTTCAACCTACTAACACTACTCTTGTATACTTGGTGATGATGCAACTCATATTGATGTTACTAGGGATGACTTCGAGGAGCTCCTAGATACCATGGGTTAACATAAGGATATTGATCATGTCGAAGAGGTGGTTGTAGAAGAGAATAGAGACACATGCCTTGATCCCGATCCTACGCTGAAATGGTTCACCAAAAACACTTGAGATAATATGTTTGATCCATCACCGGTTATGCAAACGGAAGTAACAAGTTGGATGCTTGGGGAGCAGCCAATGAAAGGGATGGTATTCCCGACTAAATTGGCAGTGCGACATGCGTTGACTTGATACGTAGTGCAAGAGAATTTTAGCTTCAAAACTGAGTATTCAGACTTAAAGAGGCTTATGGTGAATTGCAAGGATGATTCCTGTCCATGGTCAGTCCGTGCGATCTGTTGCAAGGGAGACAATGTCTAGAAGATCACAAAATGCATGGGCCCCCACATGTGCGACAAAATTCAGAATGCACATGATGGTCAGATGCTTGATTTTTCGTTCCTAGCATATGTACTTGAGCATTATATACGAAAAGACCCCGCGTATAAGATAAAGAACTTACGCCACCTTGCTTTGGCAAACTTAAAACACGAAGTATCTTACTACAAGGTATTCTTTAACTTGCATTCTTTTTTCAATGCAATGTAGAGACATCAGTCTTCATGGAAGTATAAGCATGATCTTTTTTCCCAACGCCCATGATTACCTTATATTATGAAAAATGAAATTGAAAAAAATAAATAAAAGAATAAGGAATAAAGAGAAAGAAATATTATCTTCATCTTATAGCCTTATGATTTTTTTTCTTCAACTACAATTATTTAACTTGTATTCATTTCTAATGTAATCATTATGGTTCACATACAAGATATGGGATGCCAAACAAAAGGTTGTTGTAGCTATATACGAGGATTTTAAGGAGTCTAATGCAGAGTTGCCGCATTTTTTTGCAAGACTTAAGGATGCAAGTCCAGGTACAAAGTATAAGTAACTAATGAACGATAATTATGAACAGGGAACCTATACATTCAAGTCCGCGTTTTTGGCGTTTCATCCATGTATTGTTTGGTTCAAGCACTATAGGCCTATGATCAGCATTGATGCAACCCACTTTTATGGAAAATATAAAGGAAAATTGATGATTGCAATGGCGACAGATGCTAATAATAAGATTTATCCACTAGCCTTCACCGTTGTCGATAGCGAAAGCACAAAGACTTGGGATTGGTTCTTGGCTTGTATAAGAAGGTATGTTACCGACCAGAGCAAGTTGTGCGTCATATCTGACAGACACTCTGGGATACAAGCTATCTTTAGAGACACTAGTCGAGACTTTTTGCAACCTCCCATGACAAAATAGTGTTACTGCCTTCGTCATTTATGTAGTAACGTCAACACTAGATGGAACAATGAGACTTTAAAGAATCTAGTATGGAGGGCAGGAAGTGCTATCTAGGAGCGAAAGTTCAATGCCACCTTCGAATTAATTGAGAATGTCAACGGGGATGCACACCAATATTTGAAGTATGTACCCAAAGACAAATGGGCTCTAACTTTTGACAAGGGTTATCATTATAGGGCAATGACTACAAATGTCTTTGAGTGCTTCAATGGTGTTCTAAAGGGTGCTCGCAGCCTGCCCATTACGGCAATGGTAAAATACACATGGTTCAAACTGAATGCTTATTTCGATGATCGTTGCAATAAGAGCATAGCGCAATTGAATTCGGGGAAAAAATGATGTAAATATGCCTTGGATATCTTCACGAGAAATAAGGAGAAAGCGAAGCATCATAGGGTGACGAGATTGAGCACGTAACAACAATCATATCAAGTAGATACACCGTATAATCTAAGAACTGCTGGACATGGGGATCACACACATGGAGTTAATCTGCTGCAAAGAACTTGCACACGTCAAAAATGGAAACTGTACAAGATACAATGTTCACATATCATTGCAATTTGTCTTAGGTATCAACATGATGCAGAGCAGTACATTGACCCATGCTATAGCATGAATGCACTATTCCGCAGCTATGCTCCCATTTTCCCTGTGTTGAAAGATAGATTATCATGGCCGAATCCTAAAGAAACTCGAAGGGTTGTCACTAACCCCCAATTGATCCGAGAGAAAGGTCGTCCTATCTCAACACAAATTAAGAATGAGATGGACGAGGGCGGGAAACGACTGAGAACCACATCATGAAAGGAGGGGGGTAGGAAAGTGCAATGCAGGTTATATAACCAGGGGGGCATAATCGAAGAACATGCCCTAAGCAAAACGAAGTACCAACGAGTGGTGGACTCGCGGACTAGGTATGCTAAGTTTGAACCATGGCATCCTTCTAAATGCAACTTGAAACAAAATGCAAGATATATGCCATTAGATCAAACTGCATGATATATGCCATTCAATTATGTATTTTTGAAACTTAAGAAAAATTGGATAAAATTTTAAGGACCAAATATGGCATTTATACTATAAGCTACTTTCCCTATAGGATGCATCCAAAAAGTCATTAGCATTGCCATTCAGTTTATCGCAAAAATTGCATACTATTTGTTTAATGTAATGTAATGTGTAACTGCCCTATGTGTAATGTAATGTTTTTCATTTTTTTCCTTTCTCTTAAGGGTCTTAGGTCATTTGTGGGTTGGCCATGATTTCACTTTTCTACTCAGTAATACATGGTCTTCATACGCCAAGACTTCTTTCAAATATCAGGAAACAAAAAATTGTTGGGACTTTGATTTGGTTTGTTGTAGATTTAACTGAGATTTAATCATTAGCTATTCAATCTTACTTTTTATTTATTTTTGGACATGCACAATTTGCTATGGGGTCATTTCAATATTAATACTTAATATTCCTCGTTACAGGAAATTATGACTTATGGACACTTCTAAAAGTAATGTAATGTATACATCTACTTTCTTGTAACAATTGCAACATTCCTCTCTCTGTGGTCAAATGATTTTGTATTATTTCTTACCATTAGAAAATTTTGCATTCAATCCCCATATATAGGTTATTTACTATGTCTTTTGTGTGTTTCTTGTTTTATATATGTTGCAGGTATCAAAGCTCTCAACCAGACCCATTTTTCAACATCCTCCCACACATCCAGAAGTAGAGAAAATATTGTTTTTTTCACTGTTTTTACCATTTATTATTCCTCCCTATATGTAAATGTAAATGATAGATCATCAAACTTGGTTACTATTGGAAATGCTTCATATAGTAAGATGGAGAGGTCGATGGCCATATTGAACATTTTCATTAATTTCATTTAGGTAATTTCTTAGTAAAGCCTCAGCAATAGCTTTTGCAGGAGCTATCATGATAATTAATAAAGGCTTGTGGTAATGTCTTCTACTTTCCAAGACCTACTCTGTCTTGGTCAAATAGATGGGTGATATAAAATTTTGGCTCCAAAGTGTTGATCAAAATGATGTACTTATTACATGAAAGAGATTTTAATTTTAACTTATGCATATGGCTTAATAGAAAAGCACTAAGACCTAAAATTTTACTTGGGTGACATAACACAATTTGGTCTGTGACTCACCCAAAATTGTGTTAGGGTTTTAGACATTTGTTGGAGACTTACCAAGTAACTGATACCTTTATCAAAACGAATTTGTGCATGTTTTAGAATATGCATTTTTCCTGCACTTTAAGGTGCACCTCTTAAGGTGTTTGATCAAACTCAAGGTTACTTTTGTAACCATTGTCACATTATGGATGTCATGGATCCTTAGGCATACGTTACATCATTTATATTTACTTGTTTATTATATGAATTTTCCTTTCAACAGAGTCTATGGGACTCTTGCTAACACAGTACTCAAGTCCAATAAACATGAGTGAGTGTGGATACTTTTTGCCTGTAAACCCGATCCATACTCGAGTTTATGGAGCTCGGGTATTGCTAACACAGTACTTAAGTCCAATAAACTCAAGTATGAATCTAGTTGCTTTCAACTGATATACTCGAGCCATACTTGAGTTTAAGGAGCTCGGGTACTAAACTAACACAGTACTCGAGTCCCAGAAACTCGAGTACTGTATGGCATTTTTTAATGCCCTAAATCCAGCTTAACTAGTGCCATGGTGGAATGCTCACTAGGAACTCGAGTTTCTTAAACTCGAGTACCATTTAAAACTCGAGTTTGAGAAACTCAAGTCCTAGAAAAGTGGTAGATTGCTATTTAGTTCCAAAACAGTGCTAGATTGCCAATAATTTTGCCAAAACATGGTATTTGGCTATTTTCCCCGCTACGAGGTGCTATTTATAATTTCATGCAACTACAAACATTCAAATTCAAATTTTGTTTAAGAGACTAAATACTAATTTCAATATTTCAAGCTTAGAGATTCATCCAAAAAAGAAACTTAGCGAGAGGACAATATAATTCAAATCCAAAACCCCATTACAAGGGGTTTTAAAATTTATATTGAAAAAATAAAAGGTACAAATATAGGTGTTAATTGTTTCAATTAATAAAGCATTTTATCATCATCAAGCAAGAGATATGTGATCAAATTTGGCTTTGACCTGCCGAGTTATTGGTTTGGAATACTTAAATTTCATGACTTATGCAAATCATTGGTTTTAGTATGTGTGTGTGTGTGTGTATATATATCTCTTTTTGTGTACATTCACCTTCACTCTGTTTAGTTAGGGTGAAAGAGAGAGAATTGAAAATGGGAGAAAGTAAAGAGAGAGGAAAACATGATTTTCTACTATTTGGTTGGAGTGAAAAGGGAGAGGAAATAAAATAGGGTGGATAGAGTTTTTCACTAAAGCCCACCTTTTTTTTTCCTCTCTCCAAATTGGGGAGAAAAGATGAGAGATAATGAAAAGGAGTTTAAAAGTACAAAACTACCCCCACTATGTTATCATTTTTCTTTTAATAGTAAGGGTATAATAGTAATTTACTCTTTATGTTTATACTTTTCCATCATTTCTAGCAAACACATGTGATGAAAAATACAAATAATTTCTACCCTCCTATTTTCTGTATTTTCACCTTTTGTTTCCTTCCAACCAATCAGCCAAAGAGTAAATTTAGGGATTAACTGATTAGAATAATGCTAGACATACTACCACTTTGACAATAAGTTCACACTCACAAACAAATCTCATAATTGTCTAGGTGGTAAATTGTCATTAATAAGTAAAAAATTAGGTCAATGGTGGATCCATTTAAGAACCAATAAAAACTTATTAATTCAACTGTTGTGAAAATTGTTGTGTTCAATAAAAAAAAAAAATCCTCTTTGTGTGTGTGTGTGTGAGAGAGAGAGAGAGAGAGAGCCACTGAACAAGAGAGCAAGACCAAACTCTAATCCTCTTCCTTGCCCTCATTTAGTCTTGGATTTGGAAATTCTATTAGGTGTGAAGGGTACAATTGTTGAAGTGAGTTCATACTCCCTCCCCTAACCTTAACAACATATTCCATTATTTCACTTCCCATCAATGAATTATTTTTTCCTTCTATGTGCTCACAAAAAAAAAAAAAAAAAAAAACCACATCTTAATTGAACTTAATAGTCAAAATTGGTGTGCATTTTAGCTAGCTCAACTTGTGAAATCTTTTATTATCAAATGAGAAATCTATGGTTTGAACTCTGCTTATCTTAAAAATCTATTAGTATCTTAACTTGATGATAAATAGTAGCCATCATAAAATAAATACCATAAGTTGAAATTTTTTCATAAATATGAAAAAATTAAATAAATAAATGTCCAAATTGACTCTCATGAGCTTGAACTTTTTGGCATAAATGTATAACAAGCTCCTTAGTCCTTACATGACTTCAAGCTTTACCAGGCCTTTATCGATTTGAACAAGAAATTTTTGTTTAGTTTTTGCTCCATTACCAATGACAGAAACTATGAAATGTCTTTATGACTTTCACCAATTAGTTCATTCATGATCAAATTTGTCAAACCTTTTACACTTTCTTACAACACAACTATTCCTCTCTGATGTCGTAGAAGCCTGAAGAAAGCACACACGATGCTCTCTTTGATGAATAGAAACTAAACCATTAGTTTCTAGGTAGTAAACCTTGAATCCACAAGAGGTTCATTGAATCCACACGATGATAAACTAGAATCCACCAAAGAAAGAATTCGACAAAAGTCTGTATTTTATTAATAATAATCTGATTTACCTCCAACGGCAATATAACATATAAATACTAAGAAAGTAAAACTCTAGGACGTTTAGAAAACTTCTGAAACCCTAATTCGCACTAATTACGTGATTAGGTAACAATATACCAAAAGTGGCAAAATTGAGTTAAATGCAAAATCATAAACTGCTAACCTTAAAAGTCGTCCCAAAACAAGTGGGACCTTATTCTGACTTTTGAGCAAAAAGTTATTAAGGAAACAAAAATTACTATAAACGGCAAAATTGCAGTTTTCGGGGACTAAACAAAAGAATTCGCCAATTTCAGGGGGTACCTGGTGGCAAAGTCACAACTATTGCTCAGAAGGCCATTTTGCTTTAGCCTACCAAATTTCATGCGATTCTGACTTTGAGGACCATAATTTCTACTAATGCCTTTTTGCCTTGCATGATGATACCAGGTGCACATGAGAATCTAAAAAGGTCATGGTGGTCTGTTCTACACCACTCTCTTTCTCAAACATCTTGCAATCTTCGTTGCCAATTTCAATAATAATAAGGGTAAAATATCATTTTCGTCCCTAAACTATCACAAAAGTTTGTTTTTTGTCCCTAAACTTTCAAAAGTTCTATTTTCATCCCTAAACTATCACAAAAGTTCATTTTTCGTCCTTAAACTTTCAAAAGTTCTATTTTCGTCCCTAAACTTTCAAAAGTTATGATGGAGTGCTGACGTGGCTTGACAGAGTGCTGATGTGGGAGGGACAAAAATCAATACGTTTGGAAAAGTTTAGGGATGAAAATAGAACTTTTGAAAGTTTAGGGACGAAAAATGAACTTTTGTAATAGTTTAGGGACGAAAATAGAACTTTTAAAAGTTTAGTGACGAAAAACGAACTTTTGTAATAGTTTAGGGACGAAAATGATATTTTACCCTAATAATAATAATAAAAAAAAAACCATGTTCCCATATCCACTTTCGGTTTCTTTTTGTCTTGAGAAACCAAACCCAAACCCACTTGCTCCAATTCATTAACATAGAGTCTCATAAGTACCCAAAAACCATCTCATTCTATTTTACATTTTCTCTCTCTTTAATGCTACAAAAAACCTAAAAAACATCAAAGAATGATATAGCTCAAGTGATGGAACTTGAGTAAGACCTTGAAGACTAGGTTTCATAAGATTGGGTTGTTGTGAGAAATGAATGTTAAGTTCTCAACCCTTGGTGTAAACTTCCCGATTTTCTTTACCAAGGCAAAGCAATGGGGAACCATAGATATTTCTTGCTAGCATCCATCAATCTTGTAGCTTAGATGGATCATACAAATTTTTTTTTTTTTTCAATGCAATAATTAACAAAATAATCATGTGGCATTTTGATATTAAGGGTCCATTTGGATACAGCTTATTTTGCTGAAAACTGAAAATACTGTAACAAAATATTTTTAAATGAGTAAATAGTATCGTGGGACCCATTTTTAATATATATTTTTTCTGAATAAAGTGGTTGTGGGTCCTGTGAACAGTGCGTGAACAACGTATGAACAGCGCACAATGTCTCTTGCATAGTGTAATCCGCGGGCATGAATAGTGTAGGTTACTGTTCATCTACGCGTTTTAGCTGACACTTCTTAGTGTTTATTTCATTTTATTGTAGCGTGAGTCCCAGCGTTAATAAAACGCAAACGCTGAACGTGAGGAGAAAACGCAAATCCAAACGCTCACTAAGTTGTATCCAAACAGACCCTTAATTTTCTCACTTATTTAAGTCATTCAAAACATATAGAGGATGAACCATTTGTAAGGAGCATTAAAAAAATTCCAACCATGCATTACGTTGTTTACAAAATATCTTGCCTTGTATAATAATTGAATGTAAAATGCATTATGTTTACTTTTAAAAAAACTTACAAAATTTAAAACACTTCAAATAACAATTATAGATAACTCAATTTAGAAAATCTAATAAATTGTATCAACTATACTTTATTAGAAAATAATCGCATCATTTTAAGAAGGGTTTGAGATTAAAAATTATAAGTGTCATCTATTATTTAATTTTTCACTTAACAAAAAAGAAAATTGTCAAATCTTTTCGTGCATCACACAATTCTACGACTAGTTGGAAATAAAAGCAAATGAAGAAATCAAGTAGTGCTAAAAATAACACTATGTTTGGGATTTTTAACGGGTAGATTACAAATAAATGCAATAGAAAGGAATATGGTGTCTTTTCTCAAATGTATTTGGGGATTTATATAGAAAAATTAGATTGACAAAACAAAATTACAATGTTACCTTCACGTTTGATATGTTTTTTTCTTAGTTGATAAAATTAATATTTGACCTCCCTTTCATTAACACTTAGTTTGGTTGAATAAGTGGGAGATAAAATAAGACAAAAGGTAGAGGAAAGGGAGCACAAGTGGGGGAGAAAAGGAAATGATGGTGTATTACATTTTTTAAGTGTTTTTGGAAAAAATGGAAAAGTAATAAAGAAAATGAAAAAATAAATAATTATTTCATTTTTTTTTGTAAGAAAGATAATTAAAGATCAATAATTACAGTCATTTGATTCTTATAACTTCTATATATATATATATATATATAAATACACGCGCACGCACATTCTTATAACTATCAAGGGTTATATTAAACTAATCGCAGACCAGCGCAATGCGTGGAAAAATTTGACATCATATTCTTTTTTGCCAAGTAAAGAATGAGAATAGTAGTTGAGAATTATAAGTAATAGTCCCAAACTCATCACATAATAATGTGATTACATTGTGATATATATATATATATATAATATTTTATGCAAGTAAAGTAGTCTATATCTTTATTTTTTGTATAAATATATTTTTTTTGGCAAGGAAACATGTTGCATTTTACTTTCAATTATTATATATGACAATATTTGTAATACATTATAATATATTGAGATATGCATCAAAACAGAACACAATTGAAAAATGGAAAATGTATAATTTTTATTAGAAAATAAAAATGAATCTTGAAGGTTTCATATGAAAGCAAACATTATTTTGCATTTTTTGAGAAGTTAATGAGAAATTTATTCAAACTTTGTTTCCACTTTATCACATAAGAACTGTGGGGTCAGTCATCCAAAAAGATATTATTAAGATTGTAAAAAATGGGCCTATGGTCCAATGGCCCAGCCCGAGGACGTTAGTCCATCCGAGGATGGCCAAACAGGAACACGATGGAAATAGTACAAGAAAAAGAGATAGAAATTGTATGTGATAGTCCAAAATACGTCCGAGGATAAATCCACCTCGGACATAAGGGTTCGAAATAGATTTAATTATCTTATCATTCTGGATACCCTACAAAGTTGTATTATAATTGAGAAACGAATGGGGGGTAAGGAAGGAGCAAAGGGAGATAACAAATATCTTCTAAAGCTGCTACCTCCACATTAAATGCTTCCCAGTTAACTCTCTGGCCGCATTAATGTGGAGGTGATACCTGAACAGTAGTTAAGCAGCCTTATGGCTACTAGTTGAAGATTCTAGGAGGTGTTGGATGGGACAGGAAGGAGTTCCTAGAATCTAACCTACACGTGTATGGTGAAAATGATATGAGGATAGTGATATATAAGAAGAAAAAGGACCCAGAAGAAAGGGGACGAAAGATTGGTAGCACTGTCAACCAAGAAGAGAACACCCTAAAAACCCTAAAAACCAAGCCAAAGGCAATTTTTCTCATTTTTTTGTATTAAAAGTTCCTTACTCAGTACTTATGACGATCTTTTCTAAAGAATAGAACCAATTCTTTCACCCACTCTCTATGAATTTATTGTTTGGGCTTGTTGGGCTAAAAACCTATTCCTATTTTAGGTCCAATTCAAATTGAGTTCTTACAATTGGCGCCGTCTGTGGGAGGAACTTGATTTATTCGGAAGGAAAGATAAGTGCAACGTTTGGGATGGAAGAAGTAGCATTGCAACATGTAGTAGTGGGCCCACAGTAAATGGATGTTAATCCACACCAAGCAGAATCCGTGGGATCTTAGCATGATAATCTGTTTGTAACCCTTGAACAGAGAGGGGATCGTGAGGGAAGTGTGCGAACAACCCATACTGATAGAAGTCATTCTCGAGGGAAAAGCCATATTTCCCATGTAAAGAACGATAAGGACATGCAACGTAAGATTAACAAATTGAAAAGAGAATTGTGACATGAGCGGCGAAGGCGTATGTCTCATAACTCCAAGCAATCATCTAAGGAGTCAAATGACACCAGTTATAGACAAAGGTCAAGAACTCCACCCAGTGAATCTTTCTCCTATGATGAGAAGTACCACCATAGACGTAGATATAAGAGTCTGCCTCGCAAAGGTTTAGGGAATGACGCCCTAGACAAAGTGTTGAGTCAAGTTTCTAAATCACCCTTCACGCGAAATATTGAGGGTGCAAATCTTCCTCGGTGATTCCATCAGCCCACGTTCACCATTTATAATGGTCGAACAGATCCAATGGAACATGTTAGTCATTTTAGTTAAAGAATGGCCGTTCATGCTAAGGACGAGGCTTTGATGTGTAAGGTCTTCCCATCTAGCCTGGGCCTGATGGCGATGAGATGGTTCAACGGTCTGAGAGCGAATTCCATTGATTCCTTTGAGAAGCTCACCCAAGCTTTTGGTGCCCGCTTTATCACCTGCAGGAGGGTTCCTTAGCCCTTGGGATCGTTATTATCCATGTCCATGCGGGAGGGGGAAACCCTGAAAGCCTATTCTGATAGATACTAGGAAATGTTCAACGAAATAGATGGAGACTATGACGACGTGGCTATTAATACTTTTAAAGCTGGCCTTTCAGTCGAGCATGATCTGAGGAAATCTCTAAATGGTAAACCTGTGACCAGTGTGCGTCAGCTTATGGATTAGATTGACAAGTATAGAAGGGTAGAGGAGGATCAAATATAGGGTAAAGGAAAGGCCAAAGTAATCCCTTAGGAGATGAGGGACTTTAGGTCGGACCGGTACAATAAT
The DNA here is from genome assembly GCF_002906115.3 of Quercus suber. Taxonomy (NCBI): domain Eukaryota; kingdom Viridiplantae; phylum Streptophyta; class Magnoliopsida; order Fagales; family Fagaceae; genus Quercus; species Quercus suber. The sequence continues at coordinate 1,970,318 of NW_027069472.1, forward strand.
AATCGACCTCGGAAGGATTTTGGGGGCAGCTAGGATCTGCCAACTCCCAAGTGGTTAATGCCGTGGTCTAAGAACCAGTACAACAGGTTCTGGAGAAGATAAAAAAACAAACCATTCTTCAAATGGCCCAATAAGATGGTAGGGGATCCTATGAAACGTAATCAAAACCTTTATTGCCAGTATCACTAGGGTCATGGACATACTACTGAGGATTGTAGAAATTTGTGGGACCATTTGGATCAATTGGTCCGAGAAGGGAAACTAACTCAGCTTTTGCATCATTCCAGTGGCCGAGAAAGCCAAACAGGTTTGACATTTTGGGGAGATGCTTCTTCGAGACCCCCCTAGGCATGATAAATGTCATATTTGCTGCCCCGACGAGAACTGGGTCTTGTCCTTCTAGGGTAATGTCTGTATCTCATTGCCTAGATGAAGGTTCCAGTTCAGTGTCAAAGAAAGTCAAAGTAGGCACCCCACTAGTGTTGGGTTTTTCAGATGAAGACAAGATGGGAACCATGCAACCGCACGATGACGCTTTGGTGGTTACACTTAAGATTGGGGGGTATGATGTGAGAAGAGTGATGGTTGACGAGGGAAGCGCAACCAAGGTTATGTACTCTGATCTTTATAGGGGGCTAAATTTGAAATCCTAGGATCTGACAGCCTACAATTCCCCTTTGGTGAGCTTTGAAGGTAGATCAGTCATTCCGATGGTTCTGATTAGATTGCCCGTCCAGACTGGCTCGGATGTAGTGGAGGTGGACTTCATTGTGGTGGATGCTTTCTCTCCATATACGGCTATTTTGGGTAGGCCTTGGCTACATACCTTAAGAGCTATTTCTTCCATACTTCATCAAAAGGTGAAATATCTGTCAGGAGGCTAGGTGTTAGAAATATTGGGAAACCAATCTATGGCTAGGCAATGCTTGATAACGGCTATTTAACATCAGCTTGAGATGAAAACTTCGGCCACTACCGAGAATGGTTTATAGCAATCAAAGACTCCAGCGACCCTCTTCAGCAGACCTGCTGATGAAGCGGAATGTGAGAATTTGGAAAAGGTGAGTCTTGGGGATGATCCGGAGAAGTTCTTTCAAGTTGGGGCACAGTTGCCTCTGTTGGAAAAGGAACAATTGGTTGAATTCCTTAAAATAAATGTTGAAGTGTTTGCATGGGATGCTTACAAAGCCTCAAGGGTAGATCCAAACTTCATTTGCCATCACTTGAATGTTAACCCCTCTATTACTCCGAAGAAACAGCTACCTCAGTGTCCATCCAGAGTGCATGTCGAAGCTATAAGAGATGAGGTAACAAAGCTCAAACAAGCAGGGGCTATCAATGAGGTGTTTTATCCCCAGTGGTTAGCCAATACGGTTGTGGTGAAAAAGAAAAATGGCAAGTGGCATGTATGTGTAGACTTCACAGATCTTAATAAAGCTTGCCCAGAAGACCCTTTCCCCATGCCTCGTATAGATCAGTTGGTGGATGTTGGCCATCCTCGAATGAGCTTCCTAGACGCCTTCCAGGGCTATCATCAAATCCCATTGGCATTGGATGATCAAGAAAAGACAGCTTTTCTCACTCCCACTGGAAACTATCATTACAAAGTAATGCCCTTTGGCTTGAAGAATGCGGGGTCTACTTATCAACGGATGATGACGAAAATGTTTGAGCCACAGTTGGGCAGGAGCGTCGAGGACTATATTGATGGTATGGTTGTGAAGGGTAAGGTAGTGTCCAAGCATGTGACAGACCTCACAAGTATTTTTGAAATCTTTAGGAAGCATAAGCTGCGACGAAACGCATCCAAATATTCATTTGGGGTAGGCTCAGGGAAGTTTTTAGGCTACATGGTTACTCACTGAGGAATTGAAGTGAACCCTGATTAGATTAAAGCCATAAATAGCTTGCAACCACCTTGAAATCCCAAAGAGGTCCAGAGATTGACTGGATGACTGCTGCTTTGAATAGATTCATATCCAGGTCAGCAGACAGGTGCAAACCTTTTTTCCTTTTACTACATAAATGGAAAGGATCTGAATGGACCAAGGAGTGTGCCCTGACATTTCAACAGCTTAAAGAATATCTATCTCGACCACCCATTATGTCTAGTTTTGAGGTGGACGAGGTCTTTTTTTCCTACTTGGAGATAGCCATTTATGCGATAAGTTTTGTCCTGATACGAGTAGATAGTGGCATTCAACGACTAGTTTATTACGTGAGCAAGTCGCTTTATGAGGCCGAAGTGCATTATTTGTCGTTAGAGAAAGCCATTTTGGCAGTAGTGCATGCTACAAGGAAACTTTCCCATTATTTTCAAGCACACACTGTGGTCGTCCTAACTCATTATCCGCTCAAATCAGTACTTCGGAGTGTAGACTACACTGGCAGAATTGCCAAGTGGGGCACAGTTCTAGAAGCTTTTGATATTAAGTATATACCTCATACCTCTATAAAGGGTCAGATTCTCATCAACCTAGTGGCCGAATTTGCTGAAGGCCCTGAGAAAATAGAAGCGAGTCAACATGGCATGGATGAAAAATCGGTTGGCCTAATCTTCGCACAACATTCCACACCCTGGAAAGTGTATATGGATGGAGCAACAAACTAGTAAGGGTCAGGAGTGGGGTTGGTTCTGTATCTCCTAAAAAGGTCACTATCGAGAAGTCTTTAAGGTTAGGATTCTCAGTTACCAACAACAAGGCAGAATATGAAACGTTATTAATGGGGATGGCGATGGTCAAAAAACTGGGTGGAAAAACAGTGGAGATGTTCTCGGATTCAAGATTGGTCGTGGACCAGGTTAGAGGGGAATTGGAAGCTCGGGACACAAGAATGCAGGAGTACTTGGGCCAAGTTAGGCGTATGCAAGTAAATTTCGAGTTTTTTGAATTATCTCATGTCCCTAGAAGTGGAAATGCTTATGCAGACTCTTTGGCTACCCTTGCCACCTCCTCGGCACAAGACTTACCCCGAGTGATAATGGTTAAGGACTTAAACACACCTACCCCAATAACGAGAGACTTGCTTCATGTCCATCAAATCAAGTTGGCGCCTAGTTGGATGGATCCTATACTGTTATTCCTTGAAAGGGATATACTGCCTGAAGATAAATCAAAAGCTGAAAAGATACGAAGAAAAGCTCCTCGATTTTGGTTGTCCGAGGACAAAAAGTTGTACAAACGTTCTTTTTCTGGGCCATATATGCTTTGTGTACATCCTGAAGCATCAGAGTTACTTCTAGAAGAATTGCATAAAGGGATTTGTGGAAGTCACACTAGAGGAAGATCTTTATCTTACAGAGCAATTACTTAGGGATATTGGTGGCTGGGCATGCAAAAGGAAGCACAGGAGTATGTTAAGAAATGTGATCAGTGTCAGAAGTTCGCACCAAACATCCATCAGCCGGGGGGAGTTCTTAATCCTCTTTCTAGTCCTTGGCCCTTTGCTCAATGGGACTTAGATATTATTGGTCATTTCCCTAAAGCAGTAGGAAGTAAAAAATATCTGTTGGTTGGCACAAACTATTTTACGAAATAGGTCGAAGCTGAGCCTCTGGCCAATATCAGGGATGTGGATGTCAAGAGGTTTATCTGGAAGAATATCATTACTCGATTCGGGGTTCCTCAAACTCTCATCTTGTATAATGATCTTCAATTTGATAGCAAGGCTTTTAGGAAGTACTATTCCGATCTGGGGATAAAGAATAGATACTCCACTCCAGCCTATCCATAGGGAAATGGGCAAGCCGAGGTTGTCAACAAGGTCATAGTGAATGGACTTAAAAAGAGGTTGGATGATGTAAAAGGAAAATGGGTGGAGGAATTGCCACATGTCCTTTGGACGTATCGCACAACGCCTCGACGGTTAACAAGAGAGACTCCATTTTCAATGACGTATGGGGCTGAGGCTGTAATTCCTCTGGAAACGAGTTTCCCTACGCTGAGAACGAGCATATTCACCTCGGATGGCAATGATGAACTGTTAAAAAAGAGTCTAGATTTGATAGACGAACGACGAGAGAATGCAATGGTTCAACTGGCCTATTACCAACACAAGCTCAAGTAAGGTTATGATGCAAATGTAAAGCTGAGACTGTTAGCCCCAGGAGATTTGGTATTGAGAAGAGTTTTGGGAACTACCAAGAACTTAGCCTGGGGAAAATTAGGGCCTAATTGGGAGGGACCATATCGTATCACATCGGTGGCAGGAATAGGTGCGTACTACTTGGAAGATCTAGATGAAAAAACTGTACTCCATCTTTGGAATGTAAACAACCTAAAGAGGTATTACTATTAATAAGAACGGTTCTATTGTGCTTCATTTTTCAATTCATTCCGACTATATACCTTGTGTGTCCCAATCTATTGAAGTATTAAACAGAAACTAAGTTATGTAAGGTTCCTCAGACTATAAACTTAGTGAAAATTAATACACTTTGGCATCTATTGAAGTATTAAACAGAAACTAAGTTATGTAAGGTTTCTCGGACAACAAACTTAGTGAAAATTAATACCCTTTGGCATCTATTGAAGTATTAAACAGAAACTAAGTTATGTAAGGTTCCTCGAACCATAAACTTAGTGAAAATTAATACCCTTTGACGTTTATTGAAGTATTAAACAAAAGCTAAGTTATGTAAGGTTCTTCGGACCACAAACTTAGTGAAAATCAATACCCCTTGAATTGGATTATGACTAAAATTGTATATCAAAGCAACGTCCATGAGCATCACTTAAAGCATTTTAAGGTACCCAAGACCTACTTGTTATTTAAACATTCAAAATACTATCTCAGATTTGGACACTTATTAGAATTGATGATTTAAAAGTACATCTTTGCAGTGTTATGGAGTTCACAATTATAACTTATTTGAATTCTCATTTAAAACACATAAAATTAGGTTTTCCCTTATATCAGTAAGCTTTACTCTTTTGTGGCATATGGTCATAACAAAGAGTAGTTAAGATGGAAATTGCATATATGATATATAAAATAATAACATCCCATATAAATCTAAAAAGAAAAAATATGTGTTTCATTATAACTGTCCTTAAGCAAAAAGTAAAGGGAATTTCACTACATGAACTACGGTTTCAATTTTATTTGGAGCTTGGGCTTGGGAGCTTTATCAGCTGCCTCGAGAGGAATTTCCTACTCTTTCTCCTTTGGAACTTCTCTAGCAGGTAAGATAGTTGAAGCTAAAGCCTGCTCAAAACTTCGAGAAACTGCTCCATCCTTAAGAACCTCTGCTGCTTTGTCTGAAGAGGTGTCTTTTGGAACTTCAGGCACTTTAGGCTGCTCCTGCTGATTGAAAGGAAGAGGGTTCTGAGTTTGGGCTTCCTCGGCAAAGTCAGCAACTGTAAAGGCTGCCTCCTTTTATTGAGAAGAAGGGCTAAGGCTCATATGGCCCGAGGGAAATAAACGTTTTCTGGCTTTCTCAGCTCAGAAGAAGACTCAACCTCAGCTCGGTTGAGAGCTTCTTCCCAAGTCTGAGCGCAGTAGGCTCGACAAACTGCGGGGACCTCAGCCCGGAGGTTGTCCTCAGTCTCAGCTATGCCGACATCATAGCCATGCTGTTCGGCCTTATCTTTTTCTTTTTCAGCCTCTACCTTTGCCTTCTTCGCCTCGGCCTTTGCTTCTTCGGCCTACTCTATAAGCCTTTAAGCTTCTTCTAGTTGTTTCTTCAAGGTTGATATTTGCTTCTTGGAAGTCGTCAACTACTCATTAGCTTCACGCAAGTGTTTTCTCTACTCCCCAGCTTGCCTTTGGGTATTCACCAAAGCCGAGTCAGCACTCTTCCAAGCATATTCCTCCTCGGCTAACTTTTTCATCAACTGTACATTGCTTTGTTCAACAATGGTTGGTGAGTGTCTACATAGCTGTTGTTCTCCTATTCCTCTCATCATCTAATTGTTGGTAGCAAGAATTGGTTATCTCTTCAAGTTTGAAAGTGGATTGAACGGCCTAAAAAAAAAAAAAGAGTTAGAAATATAGCAAATAAAAACTATGTGTATGATATTTATGATTAAAGAAACAAAACAAGAAGGGTATCATACCATGCCCAAGTATCTTTTAACATTGAGAAAAACCTCGTTCCTTCTTAAACCCCTCAGCTCAGTCATATCCTTTGGAAGTAATAGTGTTTCCTCCAAGGCCGAGGCGATGTGGCACCCAATGCCGCCGTTGAAGTCCCTAAGATGCGTCATTCCTTAGGGGCTCATCGCTGAGCATGGGTGCAGAGAGCTAAGCCTCGGGTTCCGAGGGTTGAGTACCTACCCTTTCCACACCTCGTTGGGGCCCATGGCTAACTTTTTGCTACTTCGCAGCTCGTTGAACCTCATCTTCACGTGTAGGACGAGATCTTCCAGTCTCCACCACATCCTTATCTTTTGGATCTTTCCTCTTTTTCGGATCAGTAGGTTCGATCCTAGATGGCTGGGATGGTTGAGAAGGAGGGAGAGGAGATTTGGGAGGAGGGGGAAGTTTGGACTGAGTGGACTTCCCCGGCGCACCTTTTCCAGGCTGATCTTCAATTAACTCCATCAAACTCTTTTGGGGCTTTCTTTGGATACCCATTTCGTCAAAAATATCCTCAGGAGATGGAGGCTGGTTAAATACTTCAAATTCGTCTACAGAATCCAACAGTTCTACAATTCCCTCTGAATTTTCTTCTTCTCCTTCTTCTTCTGCTTCTTCTCTTTCTTCTTCCTCCTTCTCTTCCTGAGGAATAGGGTGTGATGAGGAGGCTCCTATTGAAGAAGTGGCCACAAAAAATGGCTGAGTGAAGGGTGTACCTTCGAGAATCGGAATGCCCTCAGGAACAATAAATCCTTCGAAAGCTACATTAATGCGGTGGAGCCGAAGATCTTTGGCCTTTATCACGCACTTGGGAGCTTGAAATGTTGTGGAAATGGGTTTATACCTAAGGAGCACGTGTGCTGCTCTTAATTGGCCGTCAGATTCATTCACAAACACCTCAGACCGCAGGATTTTATCTAAACTCTCCCTGTTTACTAATCTGAATTGAGGTCTAGTAGAATGTCTGTCTGCAAAGTCATTAAAACAAAAGGAAAATTTTGTCAAAAATAAAAATAATGTGAGCTAAAGAAGAATACAATCTAAACTATATAGGCTTACAGCTAAAAACCCCACCTGGTGTTCCCTCCTTAGTCAGACAAGGTAGGCCATCATGCCATTCCCCGGAAAAGATTTAAAAATCATATTTTAAGCCTTTGTTCAATGTAGGAAGACATTGGATTAACCTTACTTCAGGGTGCCTAGACTTAAAGTAATATCCTTGCCCCTTCAGATGGTGTAGATTATACATCCAGCTCACATCATGATAGGTCAAGTTTAAATTCATCTTCTCGTTTAGGACCTCTATACTCCCTAACACCCTAAACATATTTGGGGCACACTATGTAGGAGATAGCCTAAAGAATCTAAGGTAGTTTCTAGTAAGATTACCCATGGGAATGGTCATCCCTCCCTCTATAAACGCAATCATAGAGATGACCACTTCTCCTGTTTTCCTATCATCCGCCCATGCTCCTAGAGCAACGTATCTCATACCCATTGTTGGGGGAATCCTATACTTAGCTCTAAATACCTCCATATCCTCCTCGGATTCAACCAGACACTTAAACCTACCCATTTTCTAAAAAAATTGTGAAGAAAAGTTAATAAGATGGAAGGAGAGCCGAGAGGGATTAAGGAGACTTACAGGTTTAAAAAGGAAGTCCTTGGACAAAATTTTATTATTTATGGATGCACAGAGAGGTAAAAGAGAGTGATAGGTTCAATGAATGAGCGCTAAGATTGTGTGATTGTTGTAATTGGAAAGGGAGTTTATTTGAAAGCTATTTATAGTGATGCAAAAATTGTAAGCGGGAAAAATCCCGTTCGTAAACCTAAGAGAGTCCTCCACCGTTAGATTCACATCTTGCTATTGAACATGGGGGACAAAGAAGTCGTCGTAATTTAATGATGGCGTGCTCCTGACGCCGAAACGTCAGGAGCGTGTCTTGGGCAGGTCGAAAGGCGTTTTGGGAATTAGGAAAATCCACGAAAAGGGTGAAGGCAGGATATCAAAATCTCCCTTTTCTTTTGAGGTGACAAAAAGCGAGATTTTAAGGGGCTATTGTGGGGCCAGTCATCCAAAAAGATATTATTAAGATTGTAAAAAATGGGCCTATGGTCCAATGGCCCAGCCCAAGGACGTTAGTCCATCCGAGGATGGCCAAACAGGAACACGATGGGAATAGTACAAGAAAAAGAGATAGAAATTGTATGTGATAGTCCAAAATACGTCCGAGGATAAATCCATCTCAGACATAAGGGTCCAAAATAGATTCAATTATCTTATCATTTTGGATACCCCACAAAGTTGTATTATAATTGAGAAATAAGTGGGGGGTAAGGGAGGAGTAAAGGGAGATAACAAATATCTTCTAAAGCTGCTACCTCCACATTAAATGCTTCCCAGCTTACTCTCTGGCCGCATTAATGTGGAGGTGATACCTAAACAGTAGTTAAGCAGCCTTATGGCTACTAGTTAAAGATTCTGGGAGGTGTTGGATAGGACAGGAAGGAGTTCCTAGAATCTAACCTACACGTATATGGTGAAAATGATATAAGGATCGTGATATATAAGAAGAAAAAGGACCCAGAAGAAAGGGGACGAAAGATTAGTAGCACTATCAATCAAGAAGAGAACACCCTAAAAACCCCAAAAACCAGGCCAAAGGTAATTTTTCTCAGTTTGTTTGTATTAAAAGTTCCTTACTCAGTACTTATGACGATCTTTTCTAAAGAATAGAACCAGTTCTTTCACCCACTTTCTATGAATTTATTGTTTGGACTTGTTGGGCTAAAAACCTATTCCTATTTTGGGTCCAATTCAAATTGAGTCCTTACAAGAACTATAAAACAAAGTTATAGCAATTTATATTTTCATAATAACTAAACTCATATATGAGAATCAGCTATTACAAAAAAATTTCTCCCCAAAACATATATCGATTTATATTTTTCCTTTCCATACATTTTGAAAAATGTGAAAACTAAGTGAGCTAAATGCGTAATTGACCTTAGTCAATCAATAAATAACATTAAAGGGGTAGGGGAAAGCAAACGTATTTACGGTATAATTGTTTATATATGTTCATATTTGTTTTTGTATATATTAATACTCTTGATTTCTATAATTTTCATGTAGCGACTGTATCTTGTTTGATATCTCCCAGGTCTTCAGCTTCAGGCCAATTCACAGCAAATAAACCAATGATCATAAAAAAGAACGTAGCAAGATGAAGTCAAACACAATTTCTAAATTTTCTAAATTTTAACGAATAGAAGGTCAAGATTATAGAGAAATTGAAATGTGAGAGAGAGAGAGAGAGAGAGAGAGAGAGAAAGGGAGAGAGAGGTACCTTTGATAGTAGATATCAAAAACAAACATGTAGTGATAATTTAAAAAAAAAAATTCATCACAAATACTATGCTTATTGGTTTTAAGACAGAGAAAGAGAACATTTATAAATATAAAAGTTATGTAGGGGAAGGGCAAAAGGTATATACAATATGTAAGTGTTGAGGGAGGGAAAGGTTGGGGAAGAGGAAAAGACTTTGTATGTTTTGGTAATTGAAAAATGTAATTATAAGTGGTAAATTGCATAGTTAATGTGATGATATATATATATATGTTCTTATAAAAAAAACTCATCAAAAAAAATGTGGTAACATAATAATAAGTCTGAATAAAGGACTTCTAGGCTACCATATAAATTTATGAAAAATTTGAGACTTTTCTTCATAAATGAGAATTTTATGGTTTTTTTTTTCTTCAGTTAGATAGAAGAAATATATAAGTAGGAAATGCTTCTACCTTCCTCTCATAAAAAAAAAATAAAAATAAAAAAAGGGGTAGGGAAGGACTTTTTCCCCCAATTATACCAGAAGGGAAATTGTACGTAGAAATTAATTGTTTTAACTCTTACCTTTTAGGTTACTTCCACCCTCCTCCCCTAAAAAAAAAAAAAAAAAAAAAACTTTTTAGTTACTAAAAAAAAAATATGCCTTGTGGGAGGAAAAGGGCCCAGCCCAACATAATGGGCCGAAAGCCCATAGGAGAGCTATTTTGCGACCGAGAAGAAGGAGATGGAAAAGGCAGGACCCATCTGGAAGTGGGACCCTCAGAAGGAAGAAGTATTACAATCCGAAGAGGATATCTCTTGTCCGAAGAGGTTGTAATCCTCTGACGCAAATATTATAAATCAATTGAGTGTGTGAAAGGCCAAAATGACCTTCCGAGGACTCCACCTGATCAAGATAAGCTCTGAGTACGCTGGGAAACAATAAGAATGGAGAAATATCTAAAGGGAAAGCTGCTACCACTGTATTTAATATTCTGCAGCAACTTTTCTGGCCGCATTTATGTGGAGAAAACTCCTGAACAGTGCATCCTAACCTACCGCCATTCACACAGAGCTAAAAGAAGATGCTTGACGTGACATGTACTCAAGCAAACTCATGGATGAGGAACAAATGGACGATGGAAATGAGGAGAAGGGTGGCTATATAAAGGAAGGAGGCTCCTAACGAGAAGAAAGAGAAAAAAAATGAGAACAAAAAAGAGAAAAAGAGAACTTAACTGTAACCCTAAGACCTTTGTTCATCAGATAAACAATAATATAGCTCTTCGGATGTAAATTCATGTTGGCTTGTGTTTGAAAGTTGTGATTCGTTGTTGTCAATCCAATACTTAACTTAGCTCTTTCACCCATACTCTACAAATTTATTGTTTTGGGCTTGAGCCACAAATCCTAACCCTACAATTGGCGCTGTCTGTGGGAAGAGCTTGAGTGTAAGGGGAAGTAGCAGTAGTTAATCATGGCTGAACCAGGGTAACAACCGGCAAAGTCTGGGGCGTCCTAACATATTGATCATTTTCTCAATTTGGAGCGGAGGCAAGACCATGAAGGCAGTGTGCATACTACACACACTGAACGAACTCAACCTCGTAGCGAAAGTCATATTTCTCATGCAGAGAAAAACAGCATGCAAATAGAGATTGAAAGGTTAAGAAGGGAGCTGCGTCATGTGAAAAGAAAACGTGCTGCCTCGCACTCTGATGACAATTCGGATGACGGACAAGACATCACCTATGAGCAGAGGTCTCAAACTCCAATCAGCGAATCTTTTTCATATGAGGATGAGCACCCTCGTAAGAAGCAACCTCAAGGTCCACCACATGGAGGGGTGGGCAATGATGCCATGAGCAAGGCTTTGAATCAAATCTCCAGGTCATCTTTCACGTGCAGGATTGAAGGAGCGAAGCTTCCTCAGCATTTTAACCAGCCAACCTTTACTATTTACAACGGTAAAACTGACCCTGTGGAACATGTGAGCAATTTTAACCAAAGGATGGTTGTCTACTCCAAAGATGAAGCTCTGATGTGCAAGGTATTCCCTTCTAGTCTTAGACCTGTGGTCATGAGGTGGTTTGATAACCTGAAAGCAGACTCCATCGATTCTTATCAAGAGCTCACTCAAGCTTTTGGTTCACGTTTCGTCACATGCCGAAGGGTGGCTAGGGCCTTGTCTTCTCTGCTATCCTTAAGCATGCGTGAGGGCGAGTCACTTAAAGCGTATTCGGATAGATATTGGGAGATGTTTAATGATATGGAGGGCAACTTTGATGCAATGGCCTTAGACACGTTTAGGCTGGGTCTCCCCACTGATCATGGTTTAAGGACATCCTTGTCCGGCAAGCCTGTCACTAACATGCGTCAGCTTATGGACCGTATTGAGAAATATAAAAGGGTTGAAGAAAATCAGCAGCAAGGGAAGGGTAAGGATAAGGTTACCCCCCAGGACAGGAAGGACTTCAGGTCGGATCATTATAACAACAATAAGCCGAAGAGAGATTTCGCCTGGCAGTCAAGCTCAGCAAATGCTCGAGCAGTCAATACAGTGTTCAAAGAGCCCGTTCATCAAGTCCTGGAAAAGATCAAGAACGAGTCATTCTTTAGGTGGCCGAGTAAAATGGTAGGGAACCCTGAGAGACGCAATCACAATCTCTATTGTCAATACCACCAAGACCATGGGCATGCCACTGAAGACTGCAGAAGCTTGTGGGATCATTTGGACCAGCTGGTCCGTGAAGGCAGGTTGAGGCATCTTTTGCACCACTCTAGTGGCGGAGGAGGTCAAGCGAATTTTGAGTCCGGAAAGAGAGATTCTACGAAACCCTCATTAGGTACTATTAATGTCATTTTCGCAGCGCCAGGAAGAACAGGGTCCTGGCCGACCAAGGTTATGTCAGTGGCTCGGCTGCTAGTAGGGGATATTGGCCGAGATCCGAGGAGCTCTAGACAGGCTGCCTGCCCGTTTTAGGCTTTTCGAACGAAGATAAAGCTGGGACCAATCAGCCTCACGACGACGCTTTGGTAGTCACACTCAGGATCGGGGGATATGATGTGAAGAGGGTGATGGTGGACTAGGGCAGCGCGGTGGAGATCATGTATCCTGACTTCTTCAAGGGGTTGAACCTCACGCTTGATGACTTAACTCCATACTGTTCTCCCCTGGTCAGCTTAGAGGGAAGGATGGTTGCTCCGAAAGGACAGATACGGCTGCCTGTACAGATTGGCTCAGAAATAGTTGAGGTGGACTTCATTGTGGTAGATGTCTATTCCCCTTATACGGCGATTGTAGCCAGGCCTTGGTTACATACGCTAGGGGCTGTTTCCTCCACTCTGCATCAGAAAGTCAAATATCCTTCCGAAGGGCGCGTTTGTGAGATCCGCGGAGATCAATCCTCGGCTAGGCAATGTTTGGTGGCTGCCATACAACACAAGCCTAAGATTAAATCCTCAGCCAGGGTGGAGGGAGACCTATAGCAGTTAAAGGGTCGGTTGTCACCCATCGAGGGTCATGATGAAGGCGTTAAATGTGAGGACTTAGTACATGTTTTAATTGGGACCAATCCTGAGAGATATTTTCAAATCGAATCTCAAATATCTCAACCAGAGAAAGAAGAGCTAATTGACTTCCTTAAAAGAAATATTGATGTATTCGCCCGGAGTACTTATGAAGCCCCAAGAGTGTACTCGGAGTTCATTTGCCATCATTTGAGGGTTAACCCTCTGAGTGTACCAAAGAAGCAACCTCCTCGGCGGCCATCCAGAGAGCATACTGATGCAGTCAAGGAAGAGGTGATGAAGCTCAAACAAGCTGGGGCTATTAAAGAAGTTTTTTACCCCGAATGGTTGGCAAATACTATGGTGGTAAAAAAGAAAAGTGGAAAGTGGCGAGTTTGTGTGGACTTCACAGACTTGAATAAAGCTTGTCCTAAGGATCCTTTCCCTATGCCGAAGATTGATCAATTAGTAGATGCCACTGTTGGCCATCCTCGGATGAGTTTCTTGAATGCTTTCCAAGGTTACCATCAGATACCATTAGCCCTAGATGACCAGGAGAAAATCGTTTTTGTTACCCCCATTGGTAATTACCACTATAAAGTGATGCCGTTTGGTCTGAAAAATGCAGGTTCTACTTATCAGCGAGCATTTGAAGGATCTTGATAACGTTTTTGAGACCCTGAGGAGACATAAGTTGCGCTTGAACGCGTCGAAGTGCTCATTTGGTGTGGGATCAGGCAAATTTTTGGGTTACATGGTAACACACAAGGGAATTGAGGTCAATCCTGATCAGATAAAGGCTATTCAAAATCTGCAGCCTCCTCGGAATCTGAAAGAGGTCCAGAAGTTAACGGGGATGACAACTGCTTTGAACCGATTCATCTCCAAGTCTGCGGATAAATGTAAACCCTTCTTCTCGCTGATCTACAAGTGGAAGGGATTTGAATGGACTGAAGAATGTGCCTCGGCTTTCCAACAACTTAAAGACTACTTGTCTCGGCCACCAATTATGTCTAGCCTTGAACCAGATGAGGTCTTATTTGCCTATATCGCAGTGGTCCCCCNGACTTTTTAGTTACTAAAAAAATATATGCCTTGTGGGAGGAAAAGGGCCCAGCCCAACATAATGGGCCGAAAGCCCATAGGAGAGCTATTTTGCGACCGAGAAGAAGGAGATGGAAAAGGCAGGACCCATCTGGAAGAACGTGACATGTACTCAAGCAAACTCATGGATGAGGAACAAGTGGACGATGGAGATGAGGAGAAGGGTGGCTATATAAAGGAAGGAGGCTCCTAACGAGAAGAAAGAGAAAAAAAAGGAGAACAAAAAAGAGAAAGAGAGAACTTGACTGTAACCCTAAGACCTTTGTTCATCAGATAAATAATAATATAGCTCTTAGAATTTTCAGGTTTTACGTGTAAATTCATGTTGGCTTGTGTTTGAAAGTTGTGATTCGTTGTTGTCAATCCAATACTTAACTTAGCTCTTTCACCCATACTCTACAAATTTATTGTTTTGGGCTTGGGCCACAAATCCTAACCCTACATGCCTCTTAGGAATAATTTAAGAGGAAAATTATACCCACTTTAGGGGAAAAAATTGGTTACGTATCTAAAAGAGCTAATGGTGAATATTTAAGAACATATTATTTAAGAATTATTATAATAATGGAATTTGTAGTATGCATTTAAGAATTTTTTTTTCTTAAGTACAAAAAAAATTCCTAGTCGATTTCCTGTTGTATTTATCTAAATATTATTTTTGTCATATTTATGTATAATTAAGGAGTATGATGGATTGAAGTGCAACATATCATAGCCAAATTGAACTTAGAATAAGATATAAGAAATAAGTTTAAGTTTTTTTTTTTTTTTTCCTCTTGAGAATTAGATAGGTTTAATTAAGCTAACTAAGGTAATATGATTTAATTTGTGTTGGACTGTACAAAATCATTCTATTTGTTTATATATATATTGGTTAGCATATTTGAATTAAGTTGCAGGATTTCTTAAGAATGAGATCATACCAAGGTATATGCTTCAATTGAGAGAACTTTTTAATTCCAAAGTAATGAACATTAGCATTACCATGGAAAACATAAATCAATACTGCATGCATGTCCACAGTCATAAAATGGATGCAATAGTCAAACATTGTAAGGATCCAAAAGTTGTTTCCTTAAAAATTTTAAATTGTAAGATTTTTTTTTTTTTTTTGAGAAGATAAATGGTAAAAATTAGAGATTAGATCTTTAATAAAAAAAAAAACTTTAGTATGTCTGACTTACGATAATGTAATTTACATCATAATTTGTCAAAAAATATATGAAAATATTCGTATAAAGCTAAATTATTATCTCAAATACAAAGAAAAAGAGGAACAACATACGGTCCATACCTATCGATCATAATATTTTGTTCTCCCTTCCAAGTTATCCTAAGAACTAAGAAGTTAGAAATTAGCATAGATTTAGATGAGATTAAAAGAACATTAGCAAGAATTTATGTAGTATTTAATTTAAAAATTACAAAGCCATTTAGAAAATAAAATAAACAAATGGGAGGCAAATGATCATGTAATAGATCAATGAAACGCATTCCAATTATTTAGACACAAACAATTTTAAAGGGTAAAACACAATTATATAAAGAAAAACTGTAAACATGAATACAAAGAAATAGATTATCAATTGATTTTTTTTTTTTTTAAAAGGAAAAGGAAACTTGGTATTTACAACCCTGGAAAAGAAAATCCAGTACGAACCTTTACATTGTCATTTTTCAAAAAAATAAAGAAAATAATCATATAAAGCTAAGTTATAATCCCAAATACAAAGAAAAAGAGGATCATACAGTTCATACCTATCAATCATAATATTTTGTTTCCTCTTCCAAGTTATCCTAAGAAGTTAAAAATTAGCTTAAATTTAGATGAGATTAAAAGAAAATTAGCAAGAATTTAAGTATATTTAATTAAAAAAAATTACAAAGCCATTCAGAAAATAAAATAAACAAATGGGAGGAAAATGGTCATGTACTCAAACAAAAAAATGCGTTCCAATTCTTTAGATGCAAAAAAAATTAATGGGTAAAACACGATTATGTAAGGAAAAATTGTGAACATGAATACAAAGAAATAGACTATCAATTGAAAATTGAAAAAGAGAAAAAAGAAACATGATATTTACAACCCTAGAATAGAAAATCCAATACAAACTGCGAACCATAAAAATTGCAACAATAAAAGCAAAGAAGTTGAAGGGAAGAAAAAGAGAAACTGGCCTCAAATAGACTTTCCTATTCTAGTTGTAATTTGGTGACTTATGGGGTGGAAAGAAAGCAATACAAACTACAAACCATAAAAATTGTAGCAAAAAAGCAAAGAAGTTCAAGGGAAGAAAAAGAAAAACTAACTTCAAATAGACTTTCCAATTGTAGTTGTAATTTGGTGACCTCAAATAGACTTTCAAAATCTATATATAAAAAATTAAATCGGTGGGTTTTAAATCCAAAAGGATGCAATTGAATGTTTTGATGGGGAGAAAAGTTGTTTTTTTGATAAGGAGATGATAAGTCAGAGAGAGAGAGAGAATGATTGATTGCTGAATTGAAAGCAATTTGGATTCAATGGAAAAGTCAATAATAGTATAAACATTAGCCGTTTGTTTGATGAGAAGATGATGAGAGAGAGAGAGAGAGAGAGAGAGAGAATGTGTGAAGTGGAAACCCAAAAAAAAAATTGTGACATGGCGATGATGTGGCTCAACTGGAGTGTAGCAACAATAAATACTACGCTATAGCTTTTAGATATAAAATAGATATAAATTACAAGGTGATAGCTAATTAGTTTCGATGTAGGAAAATGAAAGTGATGAATATCAAAACAAGTATTTTTTTATTCACGTACCTTTTTATGGATCAAACTTACAAATTAATAAGACCTGTGCAACTGTTCTACAAAGGAAATATCATTGAAACTCTTATAGTGGTGTTTGTTACAAAAACAAACTTGCAACATCCATAGACCTAATTGCTTTATTGTCTTTCTCAAAAAAAAAAAAAAAAAAAAACTTTATTGTAGTTGATGAGGAAAAAAAAGGGAGAGGTGTTTGTTTGTGTTGTTATTTGCAATGCCACACAATAAAAAGAATTGCCATTGTTTATACAAATGAGCCCTTTCCCCCTTTTTTTTCTTTAGAAACACACACTCAAAGATGAGAGGATGATATTATAATACAAATGCATATTACAAACTTCACTAAAAAGCTATGGTAACTTTTTAAAGGAGAGTGAGGCGAAAGCCCTTTCCCCTCTATAAAAACACGAATCCACCCCTTCATAAAATATCCCAATCCTCCTAAGAGCATCAACATTAGCTGTTGCAAAACTATGTTATTCTAACACATCAAAAAGCCTACTTTATTATGTTAGCACACCATTTTGCAATACACCCTACATTACATGTTCTGTTCTTCAATTCAATACATTAAAATAATATATACAACATATTAAAATAATATTTAACTAAAAACCCAATATAATACAAAACACAACCTAGGCAGCAGTCACTGACCACTACCACAATTAGCGGCCACCACCATAACCACCACACGTCCACTACATCCTCCACAATCCAAAACACAACTCAAAACAAACCCAAATGCCAAAACCCACATAGCAGCATCCAAACCCACCTCCAAATGAACCTAAAAAATCCAAACCCATTGCCACAATTGGAACCACCAAGACCACCAATATTAGCTACCACACCCCAATCAAAATCGACCCATAACCACCAAGATAACCCACAACAACCCAAAAAACCACCACCACAGACAACTACCAACCCACCACATTCACTTCTCAAAACCCATCCCAAAAAAAAAAACAACAACAAACCCATAACTCACCAATCAATATAGAGAGAGATTTGGCAGTGTGGGTATGGCTTGGCGAGATGGAGGCATGGCAAGGTGACCAGCATGGCGAGATGGCCGGCGTGTGACTGGTGGAGGTGTGGCACGGTGGTAGCGTGGTGAGGTTGAGAGTGTGAGTGAGAGAGGAAAAGAGTGAAAGAGGAAGAGAATGAGAAGCTGAGGGAGGGAAACGCATGGGATAGAGAGATGAAAAGTGTGTGAGAGGAGAGAAAAAATGAATAAATTTTTTTTAGGATTTGTGTCCATACCGTACTGTTCATTCATGCCAATTTTTTTAGCATTTAGAACATCTGATGTGAGAAGGTTTTTGGTGTGTAATATTTGGCATTTGATACACCTGATGCTAGTGCTCGAAGGTGTTGCATCCAAATTCTATTGTAACACATAAAAACTTACTTTTTCTACTTTAATATAGCATTTAATAATACACTGTACATCAATTGTTCTATTTTCATGTTCCATTAATTTTTGAACAAAGTTTTTGAATTTTGAAAATCTAACCATTGGATTGCATGTTCTTATTATATCCTTCATGCTTGCAAAATTTCAAGAAAATCGAAAATCAATTGTTATGTCATCTAACAAATGTTAAAATTTCAAGTTTTTGTGATCTAAAATTGTGTATAAAAAATAAGTTTGTTGATTGAATAGTAAATAATATCCGATTTAAATGAAATTTGATATACATGTAAGAAAATAACGAACATGAAATTGGATAGTTAGATTTTCAAAATTCACACTAAAAAAATAAATATATGAGAAGTTTGAAAAGTTTCTTTCCAAACTAGTTTGGAGAGAAAATTTGTTCTTAATTTTTTTATTCATTTTTCTATTTTCACGTGCTATCATGTGATAGTTCTTCCAATTTTCTTTCCTTTTTCTCTTTCTTCTTCCTTTGCCACTCCAACCTGGGCTTACCTACATTTACCTATGCTCTGCAAGGGAACCAAGAAGAACAATAAAAGTTGACCACAACAATATATCAACTTCCCCAAAATATATCCAGCTATCATTGAATGAAGAATATCAACCTCTAAACAGATTTTTTTTTTTGGATCCCTTCATCTGATTAGTGATTACATATATCTCTCATAAACTAGTCAAACACCATCCACCTCCAACCCATCACCACCACCACCATTAAAACCCATTAACAAGAGAACCAAATCCATCCTAAAACTAGAACAAA
The DNA here is from genome assembly GCF_002906115.3 of Quercus suber. NCBI lineage: Eukaryota > Viridiplantae > Streptophyta > Magnoliopsida > Fagales > Fagaceae > Quercus > Quercus suber. Next base: position 1,989,370 of record NW_027069472.1, read on the forward strand.
CTCACCATTCACAATCACAACTCTCAAAACCCATTCCAAAAACAAACAAATTCAACGATCCAAAACCCATCTCATAGCAAAAACAAACCCAAGATCTCCACTAGTGAACCAACCCCGGTCTCCACCAACAACCGCACCAATCTCCACTAGCAAACTAGCAAACTAGAGAGAGAGAGAGAAGACTTAACAAGAGAAAGAAGAAAGAGGCAAAGTAGGTTTAGCTTGGTGAGATGGAGGCATGGCAAGGTGGTCAATGAGGCAAGGTGGCTGGCAAGGCAGGTGGAGGCGTGGTGAGGTTGAGAGTGTGAGTAAGAGAGGAAGAGAATGAGAGGCACGAGACAAAGAGAGATTTTTTGGTGTTTGGTGTGCCTAATACCAAACACCTGATGCTAGTGCTTTAATGGTTGTAAGATTTGCCAAATGTTGTAACACTTACCAAGAGTCACACTATTTCACCAAAAGTGCATCTTTTCATGAAGACTCTTCGATATGGATTAGATCAGGTCCATTATGGGCATTCTCATTTGGGTTCAACCTAACTCAATATTTCTAATTTTATCTATATTCAGTGTCCATTTGAGAATAACTTATTTAGCTAAAACTAAAAACTTTTTGCTGAAAGTGTAGAAAAAAAATTGAAAAATAAGATTAATAGTACAATGAGACCCATGAATAATATTAAAAAGTACAATGAGACCCATAAATAGTAGCACAAAAAAACTAAAATTGCAAATAAGTTGAAAATTTTAGCCCATCCCAAACGAACACTTAAGCTTCTCCCCCCTTTATCAAATTGGTTTGGAAACAAAAAAGTTAAAATGTTTAACTTCTTTCCTATTTTTCTTTTCACCCATATTTCCCTACTAATTAAACACAACGTAAAGAATTAAAGTTCTTCCCAACTTTGAGAGAAATACTTGAGAGAGAATATAATGGATTAAAGCAAATTCCATTTTCTCATGAAAAATATTAAAAGTAATTCAAGTTTTACTACATAAAGTTTATAAACTGATATGACAATAAATATGATTGATGAATTTCAATCACTTTATAAATAAATGTTTTTATTGTTTATCTGTGATTGGTAACACTTGAATTTATAAACTCAATATGGTAAAACTTGTAGTTTTCTTAACACTACTCTTTTCCCATTCACATTCTTTTGATTGCTTCTTATAATCAAATGGTTTGTTTATAACCCCCTTTTTTTTTCATTATATCATATATTCAAATTTCTCTACCAAATGGCTAAATAAATACAATTTCGAATTATAGTATACAATCCAGACTAAAACATCATTACTTGCTCCCTTTTGTTCGATCACATTATTTGTTAAAGAGTCAACCACACCAACCAGTATACTTTCACTTTTTACTCTAAACTAGGAAACAACTAACATCATATCAATGTCAAACACTCACACCAACCATCCGCTCCTAATCCATCCACCCCCTTTTTTTTTTTTTTTTTTTTTTTTTTTTTTTTCCTCTCCTAAAATTAAAAAGTAATTCCTAAAAATAAATAAAGTAAAACAAGAACAAAAAAGAAGAGATAATATTTCAACATCCATTCTTCAAATTTTTTTTTTTATTCTTTAATTTTTTGTTGAGTTTGCATCAGTAACTTTCCATCAATTTTTTTGTTTTGTTTTGAGTTTATACTTTAATTGTACTATGATATCTTAATAATAATATAATAATTAATCGAATATGAGGATCCAACTATGATATAATTATTTCCTAAAAAAATTATGATATTATAATTATAATCCATTACCCATCCTTTAATCCTTACAAAATCTCAAAAAATAAAACAAAAGGCGAAAAATAGAAACCTTAAAAATTGACCCTCACTAAAATCAAACATCACTCATGTCTCTTTCTCTCTTAGCATAAAATTGAATAAAAAACCACCCAAAAAAAGAAAAAAAAAGAAAAAAAAGAAGAAGAAGCAAATAGCAAGTCAGCACTGAAAGTCCTAGGTGGGGCAGTAGACTCACTGTGGTACCAAAATAATATAAGCCCATGATCCCATTCTAGCTTAGTGCATGTCCTCCCTTCATCTTCACCAATCAAGCCCTCCACAAAATGTTTTTACCACCACACCCACAGTAAAAGCACACAAATAAGACCCTCTCCAACTCACAGGGGTAAAAAGTAAAAAGGTAAAAATCTGTGGAAAAAGAGAGGAAAAAGGAGTGTAAGATGATCTAGTACAGCACGAGCAGAGGGACCAGCATCACTTCTCTCCCAGAGTCCTCGTCCTTCTTCAATTGCCATCCAGTCAGTCAATTTCTCTCACATATACACAGAGAGAGAGAGAGAGAGAGCACACACTGTGTGTGTGTGTGTGAGATTTCTATTGGCTTACCAAGCTTTTTTTATCTGGTAAATATTGTAATCATATGTTTTTTTTCTTGATTCTTTGATCATGTATTGTATTGGGTTTTTGAGGATTGAGGATAATTGGTTTGCTTTTTTGATGTGTAAGTTGATTTGTTTTGGTGGGTTTGGAATATAAAGGCGTGAGCTTGTTGTTGTTCGTTTCTGATTCTGAAAGCCCTAAGGATTCCTGGTACAGTGTTGGCAATTCTTTAATTCTTTTTATTTTTTTTGGGGGTTTTTTGTTTTGTTGGGTTGTTGGAACTATTAACCTAGTTCATGCATAGAAGTTGTTCCTGCAATCTCATTTTTGTGAATGTTGTATTTTGTTTGGTTACTTGGAAGGAATAGCTGTAAAGATTGTGACTTTTGGTTCCTATGCTTAAACATTTGTAAGTGTTGGTTTACTTTGGGTTTGAGTTTCTTTGATTGAGATTGATGTCGGGTATTGGAAATTTTAAATCTTTTTGTAACTGGGTGTTTGTTGATACTGGGAGGTTGGGGTTTGTGAGCTGGGTTGATAGGTGGGCAAGTTATAATAATGAATCAATGGATGCTGTGTCAAATTGAAAAGTTGGGTTCTTGATGTATAATCTTTCATGCTCAGAAAGTGCTAAAATCATTTTCGTGTGTGTGCACACGCACATATTTGGTTGTGTAAATATGTATATATTGGTATGGTTTTGATTGCTTCTTTGTGAGAAGCAACTGGGAAAGATTATGAGTTGGGTATATTTTTCTAAGTTTATCCAGTAGTGCTGGCCTGTTAGGTTTCTTCAGGTTTTGTGATTTTTAGACTAAGATTAATGTTGGGGTTTAGAGGTCTGACCTTGGTGTGATGGCAAGTGCCTTCCACCCAAAGCGGCATGTTGTTGGTTCAAATTCAGGAATTAACCTGTCAGAAAAAAAGAGGGGGGAGGGGTGGGGTAACGCTGCTTATCAATCACCTTTCCCAGACCTTGCAAAAGTTGTGAGCTTTGTGTACTAGGTACAACTGGGGTTTGGAAAGTTTCAATCTTGATTCATGAAGTTTGGTGATATTGAGAAGAGGCATTATGAACCCAGTGAAAAAGGACTTTTAACTTCTGTGAACCTACAAGCAATGAAATCTATTTTGCCTGAATCTCCTCCTTCCCTTCTCCCTGCCCTCCAAAAAATGAAAGAAAAGAAAAATAACACTTGAACTTCGTTGTATACTCTTCTTCTCTTTCAGGTGCCAAGTAATCTGAGAAGGATGGGAAATAATGGTGCTGATGCAATTCCTAGGGTTGATGAGGCTGGAGGTGCTGAAGCCACCATTGAGATAAAATTAAAAACATTGGATTCTCAAACATATACTCTGAGAGTGGATAAACAGGTAATTTCTGTAGTGCTTTCTTGTTACATTTTTATTGAGTTATGGCCTTAAGTATTTTTGTGTTCAATTTACTTTAAAGTTGTGAATGCTAGTGGGTTAAAAGTTCCTTTATTAGTTACCTATAATTCAGCTACATTAAAATTCTTTGGGTGCCGTGTTGAGTGTTTTTTTTTTTTGATAAGTAATGAGACTTATATTCATCATGAAAAAAATGCAAAATAGCCATTACAGGTGTTCATGATGGTGAACACAAAAAACAGCGAACCAAAGCAACAAAAAAAGAAAAAGAAAAGTAACTTAAGGGGCACTTCTAAGGGTAGAAAAGAACTCCAAAGTAGAAGAGCAGTTTGAAGAACCCCAACACTTAGCCCATTCAAAAAGAGTATTTTGATAGAGCACGTGTAACTGAACAAGTGTTCTCTCCAGAGCCTCAAAAGAGCGCCGGTTTCTTTCCAACCAAACAACCCACATCAAACAACCAGGAACCATATTCCATATGTCTGAAGCAGATTTCCCCAACCAATTACTCCAACAAGACACCAAACTCACCACAGAACCTGGCATGATCCATTGAACCCCAAAAGCTTGTAACATTTGCACCCACAAAGAATAAGCTACAGGACAGTGAATGAGAAGGTGGTCCACAGATTCTGCAGATCAGCAGCACATACAACACCTATTCGCCAAAGGGAGGTCTCGGAGCATCAAATTATCCAAGGTAAGAATCCGACCATGGGTTGCGGTCCACAAGAAGAATGCCACCCTCTTAGGCACCTTGACTTTCCAAATCCCCTTCCATGGGAAGCAAGAAGGAGATGTACCCCTGATCTTATGATAGAAGGAATGATTATCAAATTTACCATTCCCATTAAGGCACCAATGGGGTCTATCAAACCCAATACCTCTAGGGATCCGAGCCTGAATGAGTTCTAGGAAAGAGAAGGCAGTGCTGTTTTAGCATATCTACATGGTTGTGTTTTAGTGCTTGAGATGGCTTTTTACAATTAATGTCTTAAGTATAACAAAATATGTTCTTTAGCTAGAGAGGGGATAGTGGAATTTCCAGTCTTGTATGACTTCTCTTTGGCTAGAGAGGGGACAGTGGAATTTCCGGTCTTGTATGACTGCTCTTTGGCTAGAGAAGGGACAGTGGAATCAATGTTGGTGCAACAAAATGGGAGTGGAAGGAGGGCCTGGGATGTGAGATTCCCCTGGGATTTTAATGATCGGGATGTAGAGCTGGTAGCCTCTTTTCTCAATTTTCTTGATTCCAATATCCCAATTAAGGAAGGACCTGAAAAAATGTGTTGCCAGTTGAAAAGGGATGGAGAATTCAATATTTTTTCTTTCTGTACTGGACTAAAGGGCGCATGTGCCTGGGTCTTCCCTTGGAATAGTTTTCCGTGTGTTAAGGCCACACTGAGGGTCTTTTTCTTTGTTTGTACTGCAGCATGGGAAAATTCTAATGTGTGATAATCTTATTAAGTGAGGTTATATGTTAGTTGGGTGGTGGAGCAAGGAGACAGTGGATCATCTTCTGTTGCACTGTACTGTTGTGTTCAATTTATGGGGCTTTACCTTTAGATCTTTTGGGATTCAATGGGTGTCACTTGAAAAGACCCTTGATCTATTTTTTGGTTGGAAAAATTGGTTTGGCAAGCATTCATCAGATATTTGGAACCTAGTTCTGCTATGCCTGATGTGGACCATCTGGAGGGAACAAAATTGCTATACGTTTGATGATGCAAAAAGTACAAGGCCTCAATTGTTAGATATGTTTATTGGTTCTCTATTTGATTGGTCTCACGCTTGGGGTTTCACTAATTGCACCTGCATTCTGGACTTCGTACAGTCATTGCCTTTCTATACAAAATATTTTTCATTTGTAATTCTTTAGACTTCTTTGTATTCTGTACATGAAGTAGTCTCTTTGCAATAATAAATATTCTTAACTAAAAAAAAAAAAATTCATGAGAGAACTTGGAAAAGTAACAGATTGACTCTGCAATTCACCACATTATTCCATATTTTGAATATCTTGCAGGTGCCTGTCCCTGCTCTAAAAGAACAGATTGCCTCTGTCACTGGTGTGTTATCAGAGCAACAACGTCTAATATGCCGAGGAAAGGTTCTAAAGGATGATCAACTCCTCTCTGCATACCGTATCCAAATCTTTTTGACTTGTGGAAGTGATTTTAGCTTTAAGCTCTAGTGGCATATTCTTTGAAGCTTAAGACGCTCTTTCAATTACTCTTTTTTTTTCTTTTTTTTTCCTTTTTTGTGTTTGTATACCTGATTTTCGAGTAATGGTTTTTATAAATAATTGAAGAAGCAATATGCTTGATATGAACGATTTCTTATTCATCATATATATGGTTCAATGAACTTTACATGTTCTGTTTATCCACACACTCCATGTTGGTCCAGTCTCCTGATAAGCTAGGTAAACATCTCTTTTAGAAGATAGGTTCCACCAGACCCCAGGTCACAAAAGAGGCAGCAATTACCAAGATCCCGCCTGTGTTGGGGGTATGTTTTTAATGTAGTTAAGATGTCTTTGTATTGTGGCGCAGAATGGGGAGTAATATCATGCAGAAGTCTGAAGAGATTGATAAGCTTACTCGAAATCCCATGTTATAGTTGTCCTGCTGTTCAGGTTAATAAGTTTTAGGAAAGATTTAATTGAATTTTTAACATTTGTATTGCATTGCAGCATACAGTGCCGAGCAGAAGTGGGTCCTCACTAAGATCTCAAGTCTAGTGAATTTCTATACTCAGCAGTTCGCGCAGTTCCGCATTTTGCTTGAATGGTGATCCATGCTGTAGATCCTGTGGTCCATGATAGGTTACTCTTCAATTCCCAATTAACTTTGTGGATTGAAAAAATTACTCCTGTCTTCCCTTACATTCTCCGGGGCTATGTGAAATTGATGAAATGAAACTAATATATTTGTTTTCCAAATAGAGATAGTAAGGGGTTTGTGGTGGCAGTGTCCCATCCATAATAATCGAGAGCAACATGAATAAGGCATAACATGGCCAAGAGCCTTGTAGTTTAATTGACACCTTTTGGTGTTTCCAAGGGAGATGTCTAGGGTTCAAGTCCCCCCTCCCCCATTGTAACTATTGAATTATCAAAAAGAAAAAAAAAAAAAAAAATGGGCATAACATGCATTTTGTCCCTACATGGTTGGTTATTCCTTTTTTGGTAAGTAAGAACATTTCATTCATAAAAAGTATAAATAATACAAAGGGAGTCTATTAGCTACTATACACATTAGATCCCCTACTAAGTTATGGATACGATGAATCTATTAAATCACACAAATTAGTTTGCCTGTCCTCATCCAAAGATATCCAAAAGAAAATATATGCTACAAGCTGAGATTTCAATCTCACTATAGATAACTATTGCCCCTCAAAATTCTCCCTTTCTTCAACCCCCCCTCCCCCCCAAAAAAAAAAAAGATTTGCCCAATCAAAACCAAAGGAACCATATTCCACTCCCTATTCCTAAAGGAATTGGTTATTCTTTGCCATGTGGTTAGTTACTCCTAAACTTCTGTTAATGCGTACCAGTGGCAAAGGATTTAATTGCAAATAGATTGTGAGCGATAAATGTTAGCCTTATTATTTTCCAGAATAAGTTAGTGAAAATGCTCATAGAAAAGTAGTGATAATTATGATTTTATTAACTAAGCATATAGTTTATTATGTCAAAGTCCTGTAACCAATCTTGCAAGAATGATTTAATGTTGTCTTTCCTCTAGCTGAATCCATTTTGTTACAAGATTTTTTAATTGTCCATTCTTTTCTTTTCCCCAAAAAATTATAGAGACTTTTGTTAGAGAAGCATCAATTTATGCTGGGTGTAAGTTGAAGCTACTCCTCAGCATTACAATACAAAATTCAAAATATCAAGAAAGTCTAAAAATGAGGAAATGTAAATAATGCAAAATGCAGCTGTCAAATTGTACAAAGGTTTTTACTGTATTCGTCATCTTTACATTTTCTGCATTTAAGTGAATTTCTTAACTTGACACTAATTAGATGTTGAAGATGGTCATACCTTGCATATGGTTGTGCGGCAACCTGTTCCACCATCATCTGAGGGTTTATCACATCATCCAGGTATACTATGCTTTGGTATAACATAATACCTGATCTATATGTTATGATATTTTAATATGCTGTATAAGGTAAAGCTTCTTTGTTTTGTAAGTTGAAGTACCTTTAAATGTGATGTATGTCTGTTAGTGGCTCCTCTTGATGATTGACTCACATCAAGTATTCTACTAAATTATTCCCCCCACCCCAAACAAAGCATGTTAAAATCTTGGGTTTTAGTTGTATTGAGTTGTGATGGACGTGTATTCTTTCCTCCTTAATTAAGAAATGCACAATCTACTATCCTTTGCAATTGCAATCCCTTAAAAATTGGCAAGAAACTCATTTCCCATCACAGAAATGAACAGGCAGCTAGGTTATTATTTATTTTTTATTATTATTTTTTTAAATTAGTAAAAATGAATTTTATTAAAAATGAAAACAAGATGAGGCCCCAATACACAGGGAGTATACTAAGGGACACTCAAACAGAAAAGAAATAGAAAAAATAATGTCAGCCAAGATACAGACTATCCAAAACTGAAAAGATCGGAATGAGTTGCAAAGAACTGAGTCACTTGCCAATGGCCTTTGGGCCGAATGGTACTTCTGCCTCCCATAACTATGGGGTGGTGGGTGAGGGTGGGGATTCTTATCCTTTGAGTATGTCAATATTTACCTTAAAAAAAATCTCTTGGTCATTTGTTGGAGAACCAGCAATTTGGTTGATAAATGGCTGGTGATTTACTAAAGTGTGAAACAAAAAGATTTGTATTGACTCGAGATCAATGGCAACTTTTTCTAGGATATTATGACATTCTCAAATGTATATTTTATCTAACTTGTCTCCTGTCCTCTTCTTTTCTATTCATTTTTTCTGCATTGATAATATTGATGTACACATAATTTGCTTCTTAGCATTTGGATTGCTTAGAATTACAACACTGTACTTCTGAATATTATTGTTTGCAGCAACTGATCCTGCTTCGAGTACAAGCCGTGGTCACAGCACTCAGGTGGCTCCTGGGGTCGTTATTGAAACTTTCAGTTTGCCTGTTCAGGGGGATGGGGTTCCTCCAGAAATCAATCGGGTGAGTCTACAACTACAGGAGGATTGAGGCACTTTTATGGTATTATTGGTGCAACTGTGTCTCATGGTAATTGTTTCTCCTCTCTTTTCTTTATTTCTGAGCAGATTGTCTCTGCTGTTCTGGGTTCTATTGGAATTTCAAACATTGTAAGTGGCAGTGAAGGGACTGATGTCAGGGTAAATCTTACTGACTATTTCTGGATACTAATGACTTAGCTTGTTTGATGGACTGCAGTATGACATATAAATTTCCATGAATTGTATATAGAACGAAATTCTCTCTCTCCCTCTCTCTCTCTCTTGGAGAATGTACATTGTTAAGTCGAAAAAAAAAAATGTAAAAACTATTAGAGATGGCTTGACTAAGGAGATGTGTGAAACTTTATTTGAGGTCTAAGAATTTTTTTTTTTTGGCCAACAACTATACTTGAATAACACATGCACACACACACACACACACACACACACAGATGACTGTGTTATCAACCCATCTTTTACTTTATATTTATATTTACCTTACATACACTTACTCTTGGGGTGGCGGGTGGATACTGAAGGAACATGGCCCACAGAATCCTACACAGCTTCATCCTGAACAAGCTGGTGTCAGGGGCCCATCTGATAGATTTCATAGTACTTATGGACTTCCATCATCAGTTTCTTTGGGATCTCCACAGCCTCCTGTAAGTTGGAAATCATTCTTCTTTTCATTGATATGCATCTTCCCCTGTATTTACTTTATTCTTCCTCTATATCAAATGAACCCCATGGACAATCCATTATGGTTGAATAAAAATATCGTGCAATGTTCTTGGTTTTTGTAGGTAATTCCTGATTCTTTGACTACACTATCACAAAATCTAAGTTTTATGAGGCGTGAATTTGATGCCATTGGTCAGTTTATTTTTTAAATATATTTTTCAGTATTACAAAATTTTAAATTTATTTAAATTTATTTAAATTTCTGTTCCTCCTACAAAGCTGGGTTGTGAGACAGTGGTTACACATTGTAGTGGCAGGCAGAGGTGGGGAAAGCAATGCTCAGGCAGCTGCTGCAACTAGGACTTCAGAGAGAGGTTCTAATTCCATACCACGTACAGGAACTGTACAAGAAGGGTTTCCAACACCCGCATCCTTGGCTGAAGTCATGCTATCTACCAGACAAATGCTCTTTGACCATGTGGGAGAATGCCTGCGCGTGCGTTCTCAAGTCACTTTACTATCTTTATATATTGTTGAAGATAAATATCAGTGTCCTGTAATTCAAGTCTACTGGTGGATACTCATATTTGAACAATTCAATTGCTCGAGGATAGATGAATCTGTTTTACAACCCCCCCCCCCCCCCTTTCTCTATTCTTTGGCCAAGAATCTGTATATTTGAAGGATTCTTCCAAGGCGTATTGATATACAAATCCGAAGAGGTACTATGTAAAATTTATGTACGGGTTATTTAAATTCTATGTGCTACTTTTTTTGATAAGTATAAATTCTGTGTGCTACTTAAAGTGAATAATATCCCTAATTGACTGGTGTTCCTTTTATAATAAGGTTCTTCAACAACCACACCACATGTTAATCGAGAGGAGCGTAGTGATACTCAGCAGCCCACTGGGCACAGAGACTCAGTAGCTAGTGGTGAAATTCCTATTAATCCACCGACTTCAAGGGTCTCAGAGGGTCCATCTTTTGCTGGAGAGCCAGGAGTACGGGTTGTACCAATAAGGACCATGGTTGCAGCAGTACCTGGTCCCTTCAGCCGCCTGCCTTCAGATTCATCCGGTAATTCAATAGGTTTATACTATCCAGTTCTTGGAAGGTTTCAACATGTGGCTTCTGGAAATGCGAGTGGTGAACAAGGATTTCAAGCATCTGGGGAGCGTCATCCTGCTGGTCTCCAGAATGAGCAGCAGACAGATTCTGCAGTACAACAACATAACATAGATGGTCCAGCAATAGACGGTAATCTGAACATTTGGTAATCCAGTTAATCTTTGTTAGAAATTTGAGTTTATAGTCATGAACTTCTCTTGGTGGCAAATCTTGCAGGATCATTTCCAACTCCCAATTTAAGACAGCAGGAGCCATCTAATGGTCGCAGTGTAAATATCAACATTCTGTCAGCTGGTGGGACTCAAAACAACCCGGATTCTGATAGACAGCTACCGAGCAGTGTTGTGCAGTTTTTGAGGACCCTCTTTCCTGGTGGTGAAATTCATGTAGAAGAAGCCAGTTCACAGGAAACAGGTGCTGTCCCAGAGCATGCAGGGACATCTAATGGTGTTATGAATGCAATGGAACCAGAACCAAGAGTGAGTGATGAAGGAATATTTTTGTCTAATATGCTTCGTCAGATCATACCCTTAATATCTCAACAAGCAGGTGTAGAGCCAGATGGTAGACATACGGAAGAAACTAACACGTCTGAGAATAGACTGCCTCGGGATTCTTCTTCTCAGGTGAGTGTGCTTCACCAAACTTGTCATGGCATATAGGTCTCATGTTTCAACAAACTTGTGATATTAACCTGTGAATGCCGTCCTATTTTCTGACCAACTAAAGTATAAATTCATAAGTCAGGTTGTTGGTCAAAATCATGATATTCCACAAAACAGGGATATTAATACTTAAAGTAAAAAAATGTATAAAGAGAAGCTACATAATGAAGTATTTGCAGGCTGAGAACTCAGATGTTGGGACGTCTCGTCGACCAAGTGATGGTGAAACAAACCCTCCAAATTCAAAACGCCAAAAGGTACTGCTGCTGAGTTTTCTTTCCTTTATTTTCCCTTTTTCCGTCACATATTCCTTTATTTATCTTTTCCAGTGGGTTTAAATTCCGTTACATCATGTTTTTAGTTAGATTAAATACTGTTGTAAAAAATTATTTGATGTGAACCCATTAACCATATTGTCTATAATACAAAATTTCTTTGCAGAGCTGGATGGTTTTGTCAAGTATACCATATAACACATTAAGTAATATGAGACATAACTTAGTGGAACACTGCTTGTTAAAATTATTTGGGTAAATTAAACCATTATCCCTTGAGGTTTATCGAAATGACACTCCCCCAAGAGATTGTATAAATGACATCCACCCCCTCCCCCCCCCCCCCCCCCTCTTCCAAAACTCCAAATTGCGGTTTATAAATGCAATAGTTTAAGTCCTTGCTGATCTAACGTCTTTCTTGGTAGGAAGAACACAAAGCAAAAAATTATGGGTTTGTTCCATAGCCCAAATAAAAAGGGGAATTCGTCTAGGGTCTCTTCAATGACAAATAAATAGGAATTTCTAGTTGTACCTTGTGAAAAAAAAGGGACTTCTTTTGTCCTTTCAAATTGTGATTCTATTAATAGAGTATTCCATTTTAGAAACAGATTCTTATCCAAACTATGGATGAAATGAAACTCCACCCTCCCCCCCCCC
>NW_027069472.1:2002175-2064388 GCF_002906115.3 Quercus suber
CCCCCCTTTTCCCCCCCTCTTCTCCAAATCCCTTTTTGAGGTATGTATATTATATAGGATTTGTTTTTAAAATGAAATATTCAGTTAGTGAAATCTAAGGGCCCGTTTGGTATGTATGTTTAAATAACAGTTTTTAGTTTTTTTGAAAATACATGTGGGTGAAAAAGTATGTGGAAATGCATGTAATGTTGTTTAAAAACTGAAAACATGTGTTTAAACAAGTCTACCAAATAGCCCCTTACCTTAACTATTGCTTTTATACAAACCTCAAGGGTAGGGTGGAATGTCATTTCATGATTTTATTTTTTGTTGGCGGTGGGAGCCATTTCAGAAAATTTTAAGGAAGTTTGGTGTAATTAATCTTGTTTTGTTTAACAAAAAGCATAACTTTGAGAAAATTTTGGAATTTCTAAGAAATGTAGTTTAGTTTGTGATAGATCAAGGAATAATTACCCATCAAAACAGAAAAGTAGTGTGGTTCAAGACCCATTGGGTGAGTGTATAACTTATCAAAAAAAAAAATTCTATCAAAAGTCATGATGCAGGATAATGAATTCTCTCATAAGGGAACTTGGTATTTGAGGAAACAAAAGGAATAAAGGAAAGACCTAGGAATCACCATCTAGAGTTTGCTTGGATCAACCCAAATTCCATTAAATCATGATCAACTACCAACAACTGTGAACTATAGATCTTTTAAACAAAGTTCCCAAATTACATCAAACATGGAAAGAAAACAAACTTAGTATGAGATTACTTTATTTATGAAAATAAAATTCAAATACCAATCAAATCTCTCTAACAGCATCGATTGCAAATCCAACAAAATCAATGTACATTATAGGTCAAATTTGGTGTTCGCACTAGCTCTCCAAGGGTGGGAGAAACTTGACCTTGTTAAACGTAGCTCGTGGTATTAGATGGGTCGTGAACCTTGGACTGAGTGGGGCTTTGTTTTTGTTTTTGTTTTTTGTGGTTTTCACATTGGCTGGATTAGGCTGGTTGGTTGGTTTTTCATAAATGGAAAAATTTGTTATGAGGGAAGATTATTACTTTTGCTTTTGGTAGTAAGTTCTATATAACAAGTTATACATGAGTTTCAATTATCTCAACTAGTAAAGTCTCTTGTCGTTGAATAAGAGATTTGAGATTCAAACTTTCATTTATACCAAAAACCAATTGATGTATAATGTATTGGCTTGATAATAAAAAGCAATCATCATGGAGCGGACTCTATAATTTAAAATTTTATCGTATCTATCAAAAAAAGTATACAAGTTATATTATATTGATGTGCTTAATTTTTGTCAACTTTGTAATGATACTAAGCCTTTTCGTGATGCAGATGGAGTGATTTGTCATGCAACTTGATGCTACTTGTGGTTACGAAGTTATGATCAATGACATGAGAGATGCATATTGGTTCATCAATATAGTGTTTTTTTTTTTTTTTTTTTTTTTCCTTCTCAAGTGGGAAGTTGTGAAATTAATATTTATCGAGTTAAAGGCGGGATGCTCTTTGACAAAACTTGCTTCTTTCCTTAAACTTAGATGACATTTTAGTGTTGTAAGGCAGTAAATTGGATTTTACTTCATAAAGTGTTATCTGTTGCTGATGTGCTATTTTTTCTTTTTCACATGAATGGTGAATCCCCTCTTGAATTTAATTTCATTAGTGAGATCTTTTGTTATGTGAAAGGAGGAAATACTGCATGCTCTACACCTTAAATACTAGATAATTGCTTGAGAGAAGCGTAGTGTATAATGGACTCATCAGTTTCAAAGGGTGCTTGCTTATCAAAGTTTTTCATTGTTTGAGGCACTTTCACCAGGGATGAATCAAGATCTTTCCCATATCCAAGTATAAAAATCAAGCAATTAGTTCCCTAATTGACTGGTAAAAGAAAAATTATACATTTACTATTACTAATTTCCAAAAAAAAAAGTTAATTCATGACATGTGTCCAAAACCACTATAATTTACATAGAGGTTAATATGAAATCTCAGTTTTACTCTCCAAATCAGGTAGACACGAAATCGGTCAAAAATTAAAACAAGAAGGAAAATATGAAAAATATTGGTTTCATTTACAAAAATATATTAGATTTTACACTCATTAAAATAACATAAAATATCAAAAATCAACTTTTTAATAACCACTAAGTGTAAAATCTAATTTAATGGAGATATGCCTTTAGAATTGTTTTCAAGTGCACAACCAGATAGAGAAAAAGAAGTCATTTTGGCTTAAAATGTGTTCTATTAAGTATTAAAAGTATTTTTTGGCATGAAAATATTTTCTGAAAGAAATGGAGTGTAAATGGATATTTTCTCTTTTTATTATAGTCTACAGGCTACTAACACCATGCCGTTGCAATGCACGACTTTATTACCATGCCGTTGCAATGCACGAGTTTATTTAAAGAGTAATGATACAGCCACAAACTATTTTACAATATTTTTACCAATTAATTGTTGATGTGGCTAGCTTCTTATTGGTTTTTATCTAGATCCATCATTAACATCACTTTTTTATTTACCAATAACTACCCATTATATCACCAGTTTGTAAAATTTTTTGTAAAAAAGTTTATATCTCTAGCATTATTTTTATTTAAAAATATTTAAAGTAGAAAATATAGCCTTTATGATTAAATTAAAAATTCGTATGCAATATCAAAATATCCAAATTTATAACCATATAGTAGATGATTAAACTAATTCTAATGCATTTATAATGTAACCCAAGCAAAAGGGGAAAAAAGGAAAAATAATTTGAAGAAAAGAGAAAGAAATTGAAAGATGCTAAAGAAACTTTAATTAAACTTTAGAACCCTAAACCATGCTTTTTACAACTAAATCACCAATATGGGTATTGGGCCGTGAGCCGTGTCCGAGGACATCAAGTAGTCTAAGGACAAGTAATGATGACGGAGGCCTACAGGACAATGGTCCATGGAAGGGGTTTGGTCATGAGGAATTGGAAATGTTGTTTGAGGAGAAGTACCTCCTCGGTTGAATAGAGCAGAGGTCATAAGTCCGACCTTTCATCAAGAACAAAGTAACAGACGATCATATTGGCATGGATAAACATCGGGTAGGGATAAGACAAAAGAGAGTTGAGGAATATTTGAGAAAAAAGTTGTTACCACCACATTGAATGCTCTGTAGCTAACCTCCTGACCGCATTAATGTGGAGGTGATACCTGAACAGTAATATTCAGCCTTATAGCTACCCACTAAGACTTTAGGAAGGTGCTGATGGAACAAGTATCAAAGCCAGCAATCTAATCTACACGTGGAGGACTGAGATGAAGTAAGGAAGGGGAATATAAAGAAGGAAAATCTCATTGTAAAAGGGATCATGAGAGAATATGTAGAAAAATCACTGTACACACAAGAACTATAATTGTGTTTAAGTATAAAAGAAATATATAAGAACAACCTTCCTCGGACATTGCCAAGGAGGATTTTCCTTACCCAAACTATTTATTTATGCTTTCAAGTAACAGTTAGCCTACTATGATCACGATAAAACTTACTGAAGTTCAGTTTCTAGCCCACTCTCTACAAATTCATTATTTTGGGCTTTTTGGGCCTTACTCCTTTTCCTTTTGGACTATGGGGAACAAATCATGCCCTTATAATTTGCGCCATCTGTGGGAAACTTGAACATTCTGGAGTTCATCATCAAACCATGGTAGGTTTAGGGCTAAACCGTGAAAAATTTGTGGAATCCCAACGTCAAGATCAATTTCTCAATCTTGAATGAAGGAGAGACCATGAAGTTAGCATACATACCACTCACACTAGTAAGAGTCAGTCTAGAAGTGGGAGGCATGTGTATCATGGAGAAAACACCAGCAATATGCAATTGGAGATAGACCACTTATGGAGGAAGTTGCGTCGTAAGTAGCAGAGAGGGACTCCTTCAAGCTCAAAGTCTCCCTTTGGTGATGATGATGATAGCAACAGACCCAGGTCAAGGACTCCTCCCAGCGAGTCTTTTTTATGTGATGAGGACCGCCATTATAGGCGGAGAAGCAAAAGTCCATCTCGCAAGGGCCTAGGCAATGATACTATGAGTAGGGCCCTACACCAAATTTCTAAATCACCGTTTACATGGAGGATTGAAGGAGGAAAGCTTCAGCGGTTTACTCAGCCAACGTTTACCATCTATAACGGTAGGACAGACCCTGTCAAACATGTTAGCCATTTCAATCAAAGAATGGATGTTCACTCAAAGAATGAGACCTTGATGTGCAAGGTGTTCCCATCTAGCTTGGGGCCAGTTGCGATGAGATGGTTTGATGGTTTGAAAGAAAGTTCAATCAATTCCTTTCAAGAGCTTACTAGGGCCTTTGGAGCTCATTTTGTTACTTGTAGTAGAGTTCCTCGTCCCTTGGATTCCCTGCTGTCAATGGCCATGTGAGAGGAGGAAACCCTGAAGACGTATTCAAACAGGTATTAGGAGATGTTTAATGAAATAGATGAAAATTTTGATAATGTGGCAATAAGAACTTTCAAGGTTGGCTTGCCTGCCGAGCACGATTTAAGGAAGTCTTTGACAAGGAAGCCTGCCAAAAGGGTATGTCAGCTCATGGATCGAATTGATGAGTACAAACGAGTAGAGAAGGATCGACAACAAGGAAAGGGGAAGGCTAAAATAGTTTCCCAAGGTCGAAGGGATTTCAGAGCAGAGAGGTACAGCAACAATCGACTTAGGAGAAATTTTGCTGGGCATACTGGACCTACAATTGCCCAAGTAGTTAGCACTGTGTTTAAAGAGCCTATGCATCAAATCTTGGAGAAAGTAAAGAATGAGTCATATTTCAAGTGGCCAAATAAGATTGGTGGGGACCCCACAAAGCTCAACCAAAGCCTTCACTGTTAATACCACCAGGACGGAGGACATACTACAGAAGAATATAGGACTCTGTGGGATCATTTGGAGCAGCTGGTCAAAATTGGGAAACTAAAGTAATTCTTGTATCAGCCCAACGGACAAGGGAGCCAACTAGGGTCGGCACACCAGAGGGATGCTTCTTTAAGACCACCCTTGGGGAAAATCAGTGTTATTCTTGCTATCCCAAGTAGGACTGGTTCCTATCTATTCAAGGTGATGCCCATAGCTCGGCCATATGCTGAGGACCTGATCCCTGATCCTAAGAGGGGTAGAATGGAAGTCCCACTAGCTCTAAGTTTTTTTGATAAGGATAAGGTGGGAACTTTACAACCACATGATGATGCCCTTGTGGTTACCCTCAAGATTGAGGGGTATGATGTGAAGAGGGTTTTGGTAGATCAAGGCGGCAGCGCGAAGATCATGTACCCTGATCTATACAGAGGGCTCAAGTTGAAGCCCATGGACCTAGCTTATTATGACTCTCCTTTGTTAGGGTTTGATGGGAAGACAGTCACCCCAAAAGGCCAGATCATACTACCTGTTCAAGTAGGGTCGAAAGTCGCGGAGGTGGACTTCATTGTGGTATATGCATATTCCCCCTACACTGTTATTGTGGCAAGACCTTAGCTTCACGCCACGGGGGCTGTTTCTTCCATCTTGCACTTAAAGGTGAAGTATCCATATGGGGATCAAGTCGAGGGGCTGATCGGAAGTCAATCTATGGCCAGACAATGTTTGGTGGCTGCAATTAGACATTAGTCTGAAGGTGAATTCTCGGCCTCTGCAGAGAGGGACTTATAATAATCAAGGAGAATAGTCCCGCCCATTGATATGGTGGTAGAAAAGGCAAAGTGTGAAGAGTTAGAAAAAATTGTTGTTGATAATGATGAGGAGAATTTTTTCCAAGTGGGAGTTTAGTTACCTCCTTAGGACAAAGAAGAACTTGTTGTTTTCCTCAGGAAGAATGTTGATGTGTTTGCGTGGAGTGCTTATGAAGCTCTTAGGGTAGACCCAAATTTTATTTGTCATTACCTAAACGTTAATCCATCTGTTACCTCTAAGAAGCAGCCACCTTGGCGCTCTTCCAAAGAGCATTCTAATGCTGTTAAAGGGGAGGTGATCAAACTTAAGCAGACGGGAGCAATAAAAAAGGTGTTTAATCCTAAGTAGTTGGCCAATACAGTGGTGGTAAAGAAGAAGAATGGGAAGTGGCGAGTATGTGTGGACTTCACTGATCTAAACAAAGCTTGCCCCAATGATCCCTTCCCGATACCTCGGATAGACCAGTTGGTAGATGCAACAGTCGGTCATCCTCGGATAAGCATGGCAAGAACATTGAAGTCTACATAGATGATATGGTGGTGAAGAGCAAGGTGGAGTCCGAGCATGTAAATGACCTCGGAAGTATTTTTGAAGTACTAAGAAAACACACACTACGCCTTAACGCTTCTAAGTGTTCTTTTGGCATCAGTTCAAGTAAAGTTCTGGGTTATATGATCACTCATCATGGAATTGTAGTCAATCCTAATCAAATTAAGGCAACTAACAACCTACAACCTCCTTAAAATCCTAAGGAAGTCCAAAAGTTGACAGGAATGACTGTAGCCCTGAACCGATTTATTTCACAATCCGCTGACAGATGTAGGCCTTTCTTCCAATTGTTGCACAAATGGAGAGGATTTGAGTGGACTGAAGAGTGTGCTTGGATTTTCAGTGATTGAAGGATTATCTTTCTCGGCCACACATTATGTTCAGGCCCGAAGAGGAAGAGGTTCTTTTCACTTATATTGCTATGGCCTCTCATGCAGTTAGCTTGGTGCTGATAAGGGTAGATAGCGGAGTACAATGACCAATTTATAACGTGAGCAAGTCATTGCATGAACCAGAGGTTCGTTACTTGTTGTTGGAGAAGGCTATTTTGGCCGTGGTGCATGCCATGCGAAAACTCCCTCATTATTTCCAAGCTCACATAGTTGTGGTTTTAACCCAACTACCTCTTCAATCATTGTTTCGAAAGGCTGATTTTACAGGGAGAATTTCCAAATGGGGAACAATTTTTGGGGCCTTTAATATCAAGTATATGCCTCAGACCTCTATTAAGGGTCGGGTTCTTGTAGATTTGGTGGCAAAATTTACTGAATCCCCAGTAGAGATCGAAGATGAGGAACAAAACTTGGGTAGAAAACCAGTTGAAGCAAAATCCCTATGATGTGCATGAAATATATACAATAAAGTACTCACATATCTAAATATTTAGCTTCACTTTTATGTTATTTTGTGACTGATTAGATAATATCTTTGTGTTATAGGTAACAAGGGCTTTACATGCAAAGCGGGGTTAGGCCAATTGAATCAAGCCAACTTACATCCAACCAAGCATGAATTCAAGAGAAGACCAACCCAATTAAATTTAAGTCCAATTGGAGCAGGGAATCAAATGAAATTTGCACCAAATCCAAGTCCAATTTGGATTAGGATTCTAGCCTGCACATTAATTAGTATTTTTGGTATAACTTTTGGCACTGATATCCAATCGAGATGCTTCAAGTTGGGCTGAAAATTTAACTTAAAGGGCTACACTTTGTAGTTTACCAAATGTCCGAATTCTGATGTTAAATGGGCCAAAATTATCGATTAAGTGAAGCCTAAAAATCTGGAATTTTCTCCAAACGGGGAATTCAACTTGTAATAGGATTCCTTAACCTATTTAAAGGCTCTTTAGGGCAAAATTCAAGGGCTGAGGCCAGTGCTAAGGCTGAGGGCTGAATGTATAGAGATTGCGGCTACTTCTTTGGTTTTCTTCTATAACAGTTAGTTTTATTTTATTTGTCTAGTTTAATGTTTAGTATTTTATTTTTGTGTTTTCTTTCAATTACCATGAGTAGCTAAATTTATAATTAGGGTTGAGGATGAAACCTTGTTAAGGATTATCAATAATATTTATGTGATTTGATTTTTCCCATAATAGTTATTTTTTAATGATTTAAATTGTTCTTACTTCATATCAATTAACTAAGATGAGATTCTAGATATGAGTTCAATCATGTTTTTCTCATGATTTAGGATTTATCTTTATTAATTGAATGCTTGGTTTATTAATTCTTGATTATAAAATTGGATATCGTTTATGATTTGTCTATCAATTGATACAATTTATGATTTGATTTTTAGAATTGGATATATCTTGTGATTTGTTTGGTTACAGATACAATTGATGATTTTGTTTTATACTTAAGAAGCGAAGAAGAACATGCTTGAGATTTTTAAACATAAGTATTAATGATGATATTTTCCATGATAGCAAAATTGATTTCTAGATTATCATGTAGTGGTTGGGAAAAATTAATGATCATAAATATATGTTGATATGACTTACAAGGCGGATCCCAAAACCTTAATTCCATTCCCTTAATTGTTTACATCTTTTTACTGCTTTATATTATATCTTTGCTTAGTTTAATTATTTTCTTAGTATATTTAATTGCAAACAACCAATTTTTATAAAACTAGATTAGGATTAATTTGGTTAAGATTTGATTTAATTTTCCTACATTCATTCAAGTCCATGTAGGTTGAACCTCGTTCTTGTCAAACTATACTTCAATACAGTTTGTACACTTACGAGTACTTTAAAATTTCACAACACCCTACAAGGACTCTCATCTTGGAAATTGTATGTTGATGGTGTGGCTAATCAAAGAGGATCTGGGGTGGGGCTAGTTGTGGTGTCCCCAGAAAAGATTACTATTGAGAAGTCTTTAAGGTTAGGTTTCTCGACCACGAATAATGAAGCTGAGTATGAAACTTTGTTGGTAGGGATGGCTATGGTTCAAAAAATGAGAGGAAAGGTAGTGGAAGTATTCTCGGACTCGAGGTTGTGGTGGGCCAAGTAAAGTGAGAGTTGGAAGCTAGGCATTTAAGAATGCAAGAGTATTTGAATTAAGCTAGGCGCTTGCAATTAAGTTTTGAATTTTTCACTTTGCAGCAAATCCCGAGGAGCAGAAATACATATGCTGATTCTTTGTCAACTTTGGCAACTTCCTTTGCACAAGGCTTACCACAAGTTATACTCATTGAGGATTTGTATAAGCCTACCAAGGAGAAGAAGGGGAAGGTCCAGGTTCACCAGATTAAGGTCAAGCCTAGCTGGATGGATTCTTTAGTCCTATTCCTCAAGGACGGTACTCTGCTTGAAGAGAAGAGTGAAGCGGATAAAGTACGAAGGAAAGCTCCTCGTTTCTAGTTGTCCGAAGAGCAAAAGGTGTATAAACGTTCCTTTTCGAGACCATACTTACTGTGTGTCTATCTTGAAGCAATGGAGCCATTCTTGGAGGAGTTACACGAGAGAATCTGTGGAAGTCATACAGGGGGTAAGTCAGTATCCCATAGGGCCCTTACCTAGGGCTATTGGTGGTCAAGTATGCAGAAAGAGGCGCAGAAGTATGTGAAGAAGTGTGATCAATGCCAAAGATTTGCTCCAAACATTCATTAGCCAAGAGGTGTTCTTAATCCTCTGTCTAGCCCATGCCCATTTGCTCAGTGGGGCTTGGACATTATAGGAACATTTCCTAAGGTTGCAAGAAACAAAAGATGGCTTCTGGTTGGCACTGATTACTTCACAAAATGAGTAGAAGCCGAGCCATTAGCCAACATTAGGGATGTAGATGCAAAGAAATTTGTATGGAGAAACATTATCACAAGGTTTGGGATTCCTTACACCCTCATCTCAGATAATGGACTTCAATTTGATAGTAAAGTTTTCAGGAGGTACTGCTTTGAATTAGGTATTAGGAACAGATATTCAACTCTAGCCTATCCCCAAGGGAATGGGTAGGCCGAGACTGTTAATAAGGTTATAGTGAATGGGTTTAAAAAAATGTTGGACGAGGCAAAGGGTAGATGGGTGGAAGAGCTACCACATATTCTCTAGACATATCGGACTACTCCCCGTCAGTCAACTAGGGAAACACCTTTTTCAATGACTTATGAGTCTGAAGCTATGATCTCTCTAGAGACTGGATTTCTAACACTAAGGACGAGCTTTTTCACTCCAAACAACAATGATAGGCTATTGGAAAAAAGTCTAGATTTGGTTGAGGAACAAAGAGAAGCTGCCATGGTTCAGCTAGCATACTATCAACAAAAACTCAAATAAGGGTATGATACCAGTGTGAGGACAAGGCTGATAGCACCTAGTGACTTGGTATTGAGAAAAGTCATGGCTATTGCAAAAAAACCCAGCATGGGGAAAGTTAAGGCCCAACTAGGAGGGACCATATCGTATTACCTCGGTAGCTAGTATAGGTGCTTATTTTTTGGAAGATTTAGATGAAAATGTTGTACCACACCCTTAGAATGTAAATAACCTACAAAGGTAT
This sequence comes from Quercus suber, assembly GCF_002906115.3. Lineage (NCBI taxonomy): Eukaryota > Viridiplantae > Streptophyta > Magnoliopsida > Fagales > Fagaceae > Quercus > Quercus suber. The sequence continues at coordinate 2,012,461 of NW_027069472.1, forward strand.
TATTATTAATGAAAGGCAATCTCTGCCAGTTTTTGGCTTATAATATTACATGTTGTGTGCTTCATTCCATTAAGTGTTAAACAAAACATTAGTCATGTCTGGATCCTCGAACCACATACCTTGGGTAAATTAACGTTATTCATTATTTATCTAAGTGTTAAACAGAACATTGGTCATGCTTGGCTCGTCGAACCATATACCTTGGGTAAATTAACACTGCTCATTATTTATCTAAGTGTTAAGCAGAACCTTGGTCATGCCTGACTCCTCGGACCACATACTTTGGGCAAATTAACGCTGCTCATTATTTATCTAAGTGTTAAGTAGAACATTGGTCACGCCTGGCTCCTCAGACCACATACCTAGGGCAAATTAACATTGCTCATGGTTTATCTAAGTGTTAAACAAAACCTTGGTCATATCTGGCTCCTCGGACCACATATCTTGGGTAAATTAACACTGCTCATTGTTTGACTAAGTGTTAAACAAAACCTTAGTAATGCTTGGTTCCTTGAATCATGTATTTTGGGTAAATTAACACCTACAACTACATGGATCTATTGCTAAATGGAGTGTTGGATAAATAGATGCTACACCATTATTTGAAGTTAAGAAGGAAATTCTGAAGTATATGCTCTTTTGAGCTACTTATCTCAGGTACGTAGAGCATGCTTTTGAATAAAATTACACTTTATTAAACTTTATAGGCTTGGAAAGGTTAGCCTATTATATTACCAATTGCATGGAATGTAGTAGTTAGATTGCCATTTGTATAAATAACAGTTAAAATTAAGGAATGAAGATATATCTTGTATTAGAAGAAACTATAAGTTATGCTAATATTAATTAAATGTTAAGTAGAAGAGAAATCACGTTTGACTTGGCATAAACACAAGGCAATATAAAGGAAGTTAATGTTTTTCACTAAGTAAAGCCTTGAAAAAGGAAAATAAAGTATATATTCAGGAATGTAAACAACAACTACACATAAAGAGAAATACAATTAACCCAAAAAAAAAAAAAAAACCCTACTAAACACAACAAAGGCCCTATTTGGTCTTGATGGGAGGATTGGCTTTGGCTATGGCCTTGGTAGGTAGTTCAGGCACTGCTACTGAAGAAGCTGAACCCTTACCCTTAGGATCCTCCTTAGCAGTGAAAAGGAGAGTCACCGAAACCAATTCTTGGCTTTGGGAAACTCCCTTCTCCTTGGAGGAGTCTTTGGGTGCAAGGGGAAGCTTTGTAGCCTCGGGGGCTACCTCTTTTGTTGTCTCTTTTTCTTTCTTAGTAGTGCCAGCTTGGACAACCACTTCAAGTGGGATAGTGGAAGAGGTGAGAGCATTGGCAAAGATATTCTTGTTAGATTTAGGCTCTTTGAGAGCAGTCTTGGCCTTGGAGCTCGAAGGGCCTAATGCTAGGATGGCTGAGGGATGGTAGACATTCTCTACTCTCCTTAGGGTGGAGGAAGCATCTACTCTAGCTTGGTTGAGGGCTTCATTTCACACTTGGAGGCAATAATTTCTATAAACCCTAGAAACCTCAGCCCTTAGGTTTTCCTCGGTTTCTGCCACCACAATGTCATACCCTTCCTGCTTAGCTTTTTCTACCACACTTTCAGCTTCTTCCAATTTTTTCTTTAAGGTCCTTATCTGTTCCTTAGCTGTAGTTAACTGGTCCTCGGTGTGGCGGAGTTGTTTGTGTTGGTTCTTCACTTGCCTCTCAGCCCCTGCCAAGGCAGCCTTAGCACTTTTCTTCTCTCTATCAGCCTCAGTTAATTTGGTGTTTAGGTCCTGAATCCTCTTCTCGGCCAACGAGAAGGCATCCATAGCCACTATGTGTAGCCCTTCTTCTTCCTTCATTTACCTGTGGGAGTTGTTCACTAACTCCTCGGCTATATACGTAGCTTGAACAGCCTTAAAAAAAACAAAAACAAAAAACAAAAAAAAAAAAACAAAAAAAAAAACAAAACCAAAAAAAAAAAAAAACAAAAAAAAAAACAAAAAAAAAAACAAAACAAAACGTAATGATGGGAGAAAGCAATTGGAGCACTAAGTTATAAAAAATAAATAAAAATAAATTAAAAAAAAAAAGATAAGGAAGTACTTACCAGCGCAAGATCTCTCTTCAAAGTAAGAAACACTTCATATTTCTTCATGGTCCTCAAGTCGGCCATGTCATCAGGCAACAGTAGGGGCTGCTCTAGGGTATTTTCCATATACCTAGCTTTTCCCTCTTGGAAATCCCTGACAGAAGAATCTATAGGGAGAGGAGATCCATTCAGCACCAGAAGGGGGGGGGTTCTAAGTCTGAACATTGACGCGATGATCACGCCCCCTCTCCACTATGGCCCCTTCACTTAAAGACCTCATTTGGGTCGTTCTGGCTACTTTGGCCCCCTTTTTGGGGCTCAGTTTCTTTTGGGGGAGATGCTCCTTTTCTCCTCCACTACATCTTTGCCTTTTTGGTCTTGCTTTCTCTTTTTATCTACAGGATCAAGCTGAGAGGTTTGGGAAGGAGGAGGAGTAGAAGGCTTGGTCTGGACAGCCACCTCATGCACAGTGCCCCTTGCGTGCCACTCCAAGAGCTCAAGAAGGCTCGTCTTAGGTTTGCGCTGAAGCACCATCGTGTCAGGTACACTGGGGGCTTCCTGGACACTGCTTACTTGAGTTGGAGGAAGGTGGTTGAAATCAACGACTAGAGGTTCTAGAGATTGAATCTGGTTGAAAACTTCAAAGTCCTCCTCAGAGTCAGAAACTTCAACTACTTTTACTTTTTCCTCAAGAGCTGGTTGGAAAGGAGTTGCTTCCTCCTCGGCTATGCATTGGAAAGGCAACTCCACTTGTTGTGCACCTTCTAGAGGAATGCTAACCAAGAAACCAGGTATGGCAATATTGATCTACTATAGCCGAGGAACTTTCACCTTTATTATGTACTTTGGAGCTTGGAAACTCGAAGAGATGGGGTGGTAACCAAGGATTATGTGGGCGGCTCGCAATTGTCCATCGGTGTGGACAAAGATCTTGACCTTCAATATCCTTGTCAGGTCAGGCTCGTTGACAAGACTGAAGTTGGGGATTGCAGAGTACTTATCTGCAAATTCACCAAAAAGAAAAACATTGTTAGAACATAACACAGGAAAAATAAGAACCATTTTGCAAATGAAATAGAAGAAGTAAACACAAAAGTTATTAGTAAAGGGTATTGTTGGAGTAATAAACCTACACTTAAACACACCACCTAGAGTCCCATCTCGTGTTAGGCAATAAATTCTATCATGCCACTCCCCTAAGACAATGAGGAAATCCTTGTTCATACCCTTGTTGGTATCAAGGAGACAATATCAGCCTGATTGCAGGGACCCTGGTTTTCAAATAGTACCCCTGGCCCTCGAGATGTTGACGATTGTATATCCAATTAACATCATGATGGGAGAGGTTCACACCCATCTTTTCGTTAAGGGAATCTACACTACCTAAAATTCTAAACACATTAAGGGTGCACTGGGTAGGAGAAAGTCTATGAGCAATAAGGTAGTCCCTAGTCACTCTACCCATGGGGATTCTCATCACTCCCTCTATAAAGGCAATCATTGGGATTACTACTTCTCCCTCTTGCCTCAAGGCATGCCACTCCCTCCGGCGGCAATACCTAATGGAAACCCCAAGCAAAATCCAATAGCAGACTTTAAAGCTCTCTATACCCTCTGGGGTGTCTACTAAACTAGCAAATCTACCCATTTGAAAAATAATTAAAGGTGTTAGGGTGACGAGGTGAAATTATCGATGCCGAGGAGGAAAAGGTCTTAAACTTAAAAAGAAGTGCTAAAGGTAACTTACGAAAGTGAAGAAAGGCTCTTCAAACTAGCTCTTGAGAGTTGAAGATGCAAAAAGTGGAATAATTAAAATCTTTGAGCAATATATGTATATATATATATGAAAGAGAAAAGTAAGCGGGACAGTTCCCACCCAAACCCCCATAAAATTTTCCATCGTAGGATCTCCATCATACTATAGAATGTGAGGAACATAGTGTCGTAGGAAATAAATGCTGAAGCGCCCCAGTTGCCGAAGCATCAAGAGCATGCCTTTTTGCAGTTGAAAAGACACCTGCACAAAAAGAAATGACATAAGAGTGATGAGGGTAGTCACTAGGGAGTCAAAATCCCCCTTTTTTTCCTGAGGAGCTACAAAGTGGAATTTCGAAGGGTTATTGTAGGGATAAAGGGCCCAAATATGGGTATTAGGTTGTGCGCTATGTCCAAGAACATCAAGTAGTCTGAGGAGAGGTAATGATGACGGAGGCCTACAGGACAATGGTCCATCGAAGGGGTTTGGTCATGAGGAATTGGAAATGTTTTCTGAGGAGAAGTTCCTCCTCGGCTGAACAAAGTAGAGGTCATAAGTCTGACCTTTCATCAAGAACAAAGTAACAGACAATCATACTGGCATGGATAAACATCAAGTGGGGATAAGACAAAAGAGAGTTGGGGAATATTTGAAAAGAAAGCTGCTACCACCGCATTAAATGCTCTGCAACTAACCCCCTAGCCTCAATAATGTGGAAGTGATACCTGAACAATAACATTAAGCCTTACATCTACCCACCAAGACTTCAGGAAGGTGCTGATGGGATAAGTATCAAAACCAACAGTTTGATCTACAAGTGGAGGGCTGAGATAAAGTAAGGAAGGGGAATATAAAGAAGGAAAACCTCATTGTAAAATGGATCATGAGAGAATCTGTAGAAAAATCACTATACACACAAGAACTGTGATTATGTTTAAGTCTAAAAGAAATATATAAGAACAACCTTCCTCGGACATTGCCGAGAAGAATTGTCCTTAACCAAAATGTTTGTTTATGCTTTCAAGTAACAATTAGCATACTGTAATCACGGTACAACTTGCTAAAGTTCAGTTTCTAGCCCACAATCTATAAATTCATTGTTTTGGGCTCTTTGGGCCTTAGTCCTTTTCTTTTTGGGCTTTGGGGAACAAATCGTGCCCTTACAGCTAAACTAACAAATTAGTCAAATATAAGTGATTAACAATTTCCATTAAATAAGAATTAAGCTACATTAAGCATAACATGTAGAGAGAGCAATATGGAAAAAAGGTAAAAGTATGCAAACCAAAGTCAAACATCAAGAAGCGTTTAGAAAGAGGAAAACTTGAAACTTCGAGATGAAAAACCTCTCCCCCAAGTCCCTGACTATACGGTCGAAAATCTCCACTAGACAAGATAGTTGCAGCACATTGGACATTATAAACCCTTCAAGCGCACAAGCCTAATGCACTTGAGCCCTCCAAGATTCAGATAGCAACTGGCTTTACCGAGCCCTTTCTCCTTCTAGCTTACCGGAGACACCTCATTGAAGCACCAGTGGAAAACCACAAAAAGATTAGATTTTTACTATGGCTTCTTAAGTTTCCACAGATTCACTCACAACTCACGTACTATGCAATGATGTGAGATGAATGTAATACAAATATCAATCAATGGATGAATGAGAGGGAAAAGAGATGGTAAAGTGTTTTTACTCAAAACTAAGGCACTCTCTTTTCATACATAAAATTTGGCTTCAAATGTGATAAAAATGATTCATAAGGTTAGGTCACCCCTCTTATCTGAATACCAAGCCACACACATTAGCTTAGAATGTGTGTACTAGCAGTTACACAATGGATAGAAAAAAGTTTAGAGAACAGAGTACATTGACTGTGCAACTTGTGACCTTATCACGGGCTAGCGAGTCATGAGATGGTCTCGACTTGTCTAATCAGCACTTTGATCTTGGCTTTTTGCTACGTGTCACTAACAAGCAAAGCAGGTCGCCTGAGGTCGCAAGATGATTCTAAATGTAGCTTTTCACAATTGCAGATAATGCTTGAGTATAATCTTCTCCAAATACAATTAATTAAATCCCAAAAAGATATATTAAAATAACTAAACAAAATATACAAAATTTTGTCATTAAATAAAGTCAATAAGTATAGACTTTTTAGAAATGGTATCAATTTTTATTATTATAAAATGATAAACTTTATTAACAAGAAGTTAAGTATTTAAGACATCAAAAGACGTGGTTTCTCCTCACACACAGTAGTTCAAATATAGCTAATTTTGATGTAAAATTATAATATCTTTGATCTATACTAGTTAACTACATTTCATTGAGGCAATAGAGTGAAACAACATACTACTTTCTTTTAATATATCTCATGTGGGTAAAAAGTTCTTTTGTTGCTGTGAGAGTTTGGTAGCTAATTCACATCAAGCAATATTAAATTTTAGTTTCGTTTTTAAAGTTTTCATAAAATTCATTTTTTGTCTCTAAATATTAAAAAGTTATTTTTTTTTCCCACTCATAAACTATTGAAAATGTAAGCTTTCTTTTTAAATTTTTTTTTTCAGTAGTTTAGGGGAAAGATAGAGACAAAAAAATAACTTTTTTTTCTCAATATTTTAGGAATTAAAAGAAATTTTTTAAAGTTTAAGGAAATAAAGTGTAACATTTTCAATAGGTTAAGGATGAAAAATAATTTTAAAAAACGTACGGGAAAAAATAAAAATTTTAATAACAAAAAACTGTGAAGAGGGAACCAAAAGTTTAACATTTTCAAGTCAGGGACTTATTATTATTATTATTTGGATTTCAGACTGAGAAGGCATTTCTGAAGCAACCAAAAGTGTTTTTATGGTATGAGAACAAACATAAGTCAAAATGTTTTTTTTTTCCCCCTTAGTTTGATGTCTTTTTGGGATTTTTTCTGTTGTGGGTTTTTTTTTTTTTTTTTTTTGAGTGGTGATTTTGTTTCTGTTTTGTCTGTTTTTAAAAACAAAATTATATATAGCTCGAAGAAATCTGGGAAGGGAAAAAGGCCTGGAAAAGGTGGAAACCGTTATTGGAAGAACATTGGACTCCAATTTAAGACCCCCAAAGAAGCCATTGAAGGTCTCTCTCTCTCTCTACATTTGTGTGTGTGTGAGTTTGAATTTTGGATATTGACTCTTAGTAGAGTATACACCACGTACTTAGTTTGCTTTCGGTTAATTTGGGTTTGTGAGCATAAGTTGGGATTTGAAACAGTACTGATATAATGTAAATATAGCCTATGAGCTCTGGCTGAAATGGCACCTCCTTTCCTTTAAGTGCAAGGTTATGGGTTCAAGATGCATTGATGTGTGTGTAACTTACAAATATCAACAACAATCAAGCCTTAGTCCCAAAATTTTTGGAGTTGGCTATTGATCCTCAACAAATTAGTCAAGTTTGGCCATATGTATTCTTTTCCATCATTCTTTTCTATTTGAAGAGATACTATCTCTTACCCTTTATTTTTTATTATTATTTTTCTAAGCCTATGGCTTATCTATGTTGAAATTATATATTCAACATCGATTATTTTTCAATTATAATCTTCAGTGTTTTTACCCTTTATGAAATTTCTTTGTTTGGTTAATTGATCCGACAATATATATGCTCAACTTAAGCATGCATTGGGGTTGTAGAGATGCAAAGCTATTATATCTAATTAAAGGCTCTAGTTTGAACCATAATATAACTTGATTGTTTGATGTAAACGTTTGATATTTATGTTGGTCAAAGCAAAATGGCAATGGTTAAGGGCAGGACAAAAATAGCTAGAATTAGCGATGAACTCATTCTTCAAACTTTGTGTGTGGAGTCACTAAACATTTATTTTTTGACAACCAGCTTTTCTGGGGTTAAAAGGAACTTAAGAAGTGAGAGAATCGATTGTTGATAATAGTAGTGAGAAAGTTCTCAATTAAGATAATTTATAGTTCCGCATTCCTGGTTTTGTTAAAAAAAAAATGATATGACTGATAGCTTGGAGCTGAGTCTTAAGAGGTTGTTGTCATGTTGGTCTTGTCTGGAGAGTGCCACAAGCTCCATCTCAATGCCCGGGATCATATTTGCTCGGTTTGTCTTATTTTTGTATTGCAGTGCTTCTTGAGGGTATTAAAGAATGACATTAAATACTTGATTACTTTTTCACAATTATATGGTATACAAAAGTAAGACTATTTGCCGATTAGAGCTGTTTTTTTTTTTTTTTTTTTTTAATGCAGGAACCTACATTGATAAGAAATGCCCCTTCAGTGGCAATGTTTCCATCAGGGGTCGCATCTTAGCTGGCACTAGCCATAGTTCTAAGATGATGAGGACCATTATTGTTCGTAGAGATTATCTTCATTTTGTCAAGAAAGAAACAAAGGCATGATCCTGCTTTTATTTTGATGGATTCCACTATCACCTATACATTTTCTCACTCTAGTAGAAGCATAACATCTTTTCTTTTTTCTTTGCTTCTCTTTCCCTCCCTTTTTGGGCTTCTTTCAGATATGAGAAGAGGCACTCAAACATTCCTGCTCACATTTCCTAATATGCTTCCGTGTGAAGGAAGGAGATCATGTCATTGTCGGCCAATGCAGGTTAATTTTTTAAAATGGAAGACCCTTTATTTCGTCATCTGTTTGTAATTCTGTGTACAATTTGATGGTAATGCATGCGTAGTTTCTCATTTTGACTGGCTATTTACCCCCACCATATTTCAGGCCACTGTCAAAGACAGTAAGGTTCAATGTGTTGAAAGTCACTCCGGCTGGTTCTTCTGGTGCTGTGATGAAGGCTTTTACAGGAATGTGAGGTGATTTCCAGTTAGGCTGGTTATATAATTGTTGTGGCTTCGGTGAGCTAGTCATGTTAAAGAAGGCTTTTGAAGTAGAGAGCATCATATTGACTGGGTGGACCTGGAGTTTTTTCTGCTGCTCCATTTTGTTGATCTAAATATAATTTTGACTTCTTTTAAGTATTATATAAAATTTTGAGTTTTGGAGAGATACCAATATGGTTCTTGAATAGGAGTGGAATCTTCTTTTCTAATCACTGTGTATTTGTTGCATAATTCCGAGTCTCCAAAAGTCTTTTAAGATCTTCTCAAATTATTCTTTGAGGTGCCCGGTGCCCCCCTCAGATAAAATAAATGTAACGATATCTCCATTGCAGGGTCAGGCACCTTAGTGCCTTGGCCAAACCAAGTGTGACATGTTGGAAACTTGGACTCTCTACTTACCAAATTGTAGGCGAAAATAAGAGGCTTTTAATATTGTCCTAATTGATGGTTAATATTTTTGCGGATTCTAATGAGTAATGGGATCAGCAAATATATTTTTTTAATCTCTAGTAAGTTACTTTTGGTAAAGCCAAGTGATCCACCTCCCTAGCCAATGGGAATGAAACCTTATCTTCATTGTGCCCATAAACTATGTTCCTGGTTTTGTAAATTTTTAATTTCTTTTCCAACATGTTAGGACTCAATGTTGGGACTTCCTGGCCCTGAGGCCTAAGCAATTAACAGCACAATGATGACGATAATAAGCTGTTGAAGAGGTTGAAATCGACCTTGACTTTTTAAGCAACGCTTAAGCTTAGCTCAACAAGATGTTCATAAATCATGCCCACTTCTCCTTTCTTAAGTAAAGAATATCTCTTTCTCAAAGGCTATAAGCTTTCAAAAACGAAATATTCTTTGCAAAAAGGAGCATAATTATTGCGCATGGCTCTAACTCACTGTGACTGGATAATATTGTGCCATGTCAGGGTCTACTAACCACGCAACCCAGAGATTCTCTACAACGAATGAACTAAATTCACATCACATCAACGTGTGAACTAATTTCACATTACATTGTACAATAATTTCAGTCCATTTTAATATAAAAATTTATATTTTTTATTTTATATAACCACTTTTCAAAAGGGTTCATATAAGATTATCTATTATATTATATTTGAATATAATATTCATTCTTCATTTACTTTTTTTTTTACTATTTCAATAAATGAAAAGAGAGGGAGAAAATGAGAAAAAGCAAGACAAATGAACAAAATATTTATATTTTATATGCACGTGAACAATATTGCGTATATTTACAATTACTGTAACTAGAATGTAAATTTTCATAATTTAATAAGTCGAAATAAATGATTTTTGGAGTTGAATGAACAAAATTTACCTCTTAAACTATTATGTATTGTCTGAGAGTGCTTTTATGGTTGACTTTGCCTTTGAAAATGATTTTTTTTTTTGGAGAAATGAAAGTGATAATTTTGATATCCCCTTATATAAAAAAATAAAAAATAAAAAGGTGAATTTCCCAACAAAAAAATTAATATAACATTTTTGTTTTATTTTATAAATATAACATTTCTTTGTTAAGTTAAATTCACATGCCATGGTGGGCATTAAATTGACTAGAGGTCCCCCATCTATTGGATTTTTTTTAGGGGATTAGATATTGAGAGTTGAAAGAAATTATAAAATACCGAAAATCTTCTTCTTCTTTTTTCTTTTTTCTTGGTTAATTTTAAAAGCCATTAAAGAAATTGAGATTAAGATCAGTTTACACTTTAAAAAAATGAAAGAGATTATATGTTATGCTGAGTAAAATTAGGATCACATATTGCATGATTTTATATTCTTATTAAGGAAATTACACTGATTGACAATCTAACTTATCTTCAAGAAAGCGAATCTAACACATTTTTAAGAAGACAAATTAATGTGCTGGTGCACTGGCTAAAGTAGCCCCTAATCTTTTTGAGTTAATCTGTTATAATAGGGTTAACTCGTCAAATTTCAATCAAACTTGACAATTTTGTAGGACAGCAGTTGTTAAATAATAGTAGGAAAAGGAATCTTACCAGAAAAAACAAAAAATAAATAGCAAAAGAGAAGAGGCCTTTTCGTTTTCCTTTTTCTGCCTTTTGACCATTGAGATTCGGAACAATATTGTTCCTTTTTCTTGTATATTTGTAAGAGTGATTAATGAATAATGAGACCTCACCTTTCGCATATTGAAAAAACAGATATCTTTTCTCCCTTTCACAAAAAGAGAGAAACAATTCGATTGACTAATCCTCTCTCACGTCATCTTCCATTGAACACGTTCTATCAAATCTTTTCGTATCATCATCATGAATATATAGAATGAAACGAACTTCCTAATGCAACTTGTTTTGCGTAATATTGTGGTTGGTAAAAAATATATATATTTCGTGTTTTTGATCGTTGGATATTTACAATGGTAAAGGGGTTTTGAAGTTTTAAATTCTAGACGTTTTTCTTAGAAATATCAGAAAGTTTCAGTTAAGTTATAAAACTCTTAATAATATAACTTTCAATTACATACAAAAATAAATAAATAAATAATTAATTAATCAAGTAGTGTTACGCAAAATAGTACAAGGATATTATGATTGGCAACCAAAATGACCTTGTGATCATTTCATTTTGTTTGGGTAAATTGTGGGAAAGAAAAATAAGAAGAGAAAATGTAGGAAATATGAGAACATTCTCTTGTGATGGGAATAAAATGGGAAGGGGAGAGGAGAAAGAGAAATGAAAATAGAAGAATTTAGTTTTCTCCAAGATTACTGTCCGGTTTCCTCCCTAATTATGAGGGATATACAAGAAAAGATAGAGTGATGTGTCTTTCATTTCTTTTCGTTTTTGATAGTTGGGAAAGATGATTTTTTTTTTTTTGGGGGGGGGGGAGGGGAGGAAATACACACACAAGGGAGGGAGAATGAGGTTTTAACATAAAAACACACCACAAACTTTACTCAAAAGTCACAATAACTATTAAATGAGGGTGATTGGAACAACTAGGAGAGGCAAGTTGAGCTAAAAGACTCTTGGCCTTAGTGTTAGAGTGGTGATGTTGGATACTTGGATTCCCATCATTTGTATATTTTCTCTTCCTTTTCTCCTTTGATAACCAAACATGCAAAAGAAAATATCCCTTCCTTTTTTCTTTCCACTCCTTCATTTCTTTTATTTTTCCTCTTCTTTCATTTTACCCAACTTGGTATAAGTTTCTTTACCACCACTGAAATGACAAAACCTTGGTTACAATTTTTTTAATATTGTATATTAGATTTCACAACTATTTCTATAAAAAAAAAAAAAAAGTTTCACAATTAAATTCAAAATTTAATGCATAGTTGTATTAACTAATGGAACATAAATATGATTTTATTTTCTAAGAATAAGTAAATTCAATAGAATTGTATGTTTAAATGAATTGAATTTAATCGAAAATTTTAATGTGTTGCATCTAAGAATTTATACCTAATTTTACCCATTATAAAGAGATTTAAATAATTTGCATATAAGATGTTACCTCCATCCACAGGTCACCATGACTCAGACTTTGTTCTCTCAAAGTTTTTGGGCATTATTACCAAAAATTCAACATATTTTTCAAGAATTTCCCCATCCCCAATAAGCTGGTAAACTTTGGAAGATTTGATCTTTCGGACACTTTCTCTTCTCTAAACTTTTTTTTTTTTAAGAAACAAACTAATTGTTAAATACACACACATACACTTAATTACATTTTCTCACCAAACTCAAATACATTACTTAACCCAAAGTATCACAACAAAAGAGAAACTATATATTTAATACTATTTTCACAACACTTTTATAATAAATCCTAAGTGGTAGTTTGTTATTGGCTATAATTGATGGACAAAAAAGTAATTTTAGTGATAAATTCAAATTAGAACAAATAACAATTTATCACATATGATATGTTGTAAAAATGTTATGAATATAACCTTTCCCAACAGTAAATCACTACCAACGTAAACACATAATAATGCAAATAACAATGATGACCATGATGAACAAAAACAAATGAAAAATCTTATACCCATATGAACATATCCCTAAAATCCTAACAACCGCTGCTGCTTATATCTTGGGAAAGAATCCAACGCTTTTTAAGCATGTGTTGGAAAAGAAGTCAAAGAAGTGTGCGTCCTACAATTATGACGCACATTAAAAAAAAATGTCCTGTACAGGCTGTACGTGATGACTAATTGTGAAGCAATGATTGAAGTCAAGCTCATCACATTTCCCATCTTTGATATGCTACCGACTTTTCAAGAAATTATAGATTGGGTATTAGATTTTTTATTTTATTTTTAACTTAGGGTCTGTTAGGAATCAGTTTATTTTGTTAAAGTTGAAAACTTTTTACTAAAAGTACTATAAATAAAGATAAAAATTAGCTAAAATAGTACAGTGAGACCTTGAATAGTACTAAAAAGTGCAATATGACCTATGAATAGTAGAAAAATAAATTGAATAATAAAATAAGCTGCATTTTTAATTTAAGGCCAAACGTATATTTAATAACATGTTAAACTGTTAAATCTTAAACTATCTACATTTTCTACTAGGTGCTTAAATCCTTAAACAGCATCTTCGTTAGATAATACACAATAATTGTATTGCATCATAATAGTAAATGATATTTGGCATAGGGTTATCCATGGGTTGATTTAGGCCAAGTTTGTGCTTAACCCACAACCGACCCAATCAGATCGGGTAGGGAATTTCTAGACCTACAACCAACCCATTAGGGCATTGGGTTGGTCGGTTCGGGTCAGCGTTAGGTGGTGGTCAGTTTCAGTTGAAGCTGAAAATCACTAAAAAAAATGGTGAGATCTCGCTGGATCCGTCCAAGAACCAGTGAGATCTTGCCAGATCTGGCGAAGATTTGGTCGGATCCAGAGAGATTTCTGCCAAATAATGCAAAGAACTTACATGGATCTAATGAATTTTTGCCAGATCTGGTGTATCTCCATTTGTTCTAACTGTGTTAGTCTCTGAAATTCGCAATATCTTGGTAGAAATATAGCCAAAAAGCTTGAGAAATCGTCAAAATTGATGTATTTCAGCTGAGTCAAGTTTCACGGGTTTTGGAGGAGGAGACCCATAACTAACCCGCTGACATCAGGTTTTTAAGGGTCAGGACTAGCATCCAACCACTGGAGCAGTCTAATCAGGTGGTGATGGGTCGAGTACGGTCAAGCTTGGCAGGTTGGTCGAGTGGATGATTAGGTTGGACACCCCGAATTTGGCACAACATTGAATTCCAAATTTTAAAAATTCAACTCTTCAACAAAAATTATCACCATTTTGTGCTTGCACCAAAATTTATAAGTGATGATGAAGGATTAGGTAAGTAATGAAGTAGTGATTGGTGAGTATTATTTAATAAAGTTACATGCGGCGGTTGGTATATTTTTAAATAAAATATTGATTTTATAAGTGCAAGCCATAATCCAAAGTCATCCTACTTTTAAAATTTGAAGTTAATATTCATAAAATTTAATAAATTTAAACTGAATATGGTAATTAAATTAATTTTAGTTCAATATAGATTCAAAGGAAAAAATTTGAGTTTTATTTTTTCAAAATAAAATTTCAGAATGAGAACTAAGAATGAGATTTTGGAATTCCTTAATTTAATTCACAATCAAGGAATTATATTATAAAAAGAAATAGCAAGAGTTTGTGATAAGTAGATCAACGAACAATCTAGGCTACAAGGCGAATTAAACCAATTATAATGTCTCTTATTGGAGAAAATAAGTTAAAATGCTATTTACAATTCACAATCAAGGAAATATATAACAAAAAAAAATAGCAAGAGTTTGTGATAAGTAGATCAACAAACAATCTAGGCTACAAGGCGAATTAAAATGCTATTTACAATTCATTGAAGAAGAATAATAATTATTTTATGCATTTGATATATACATCTTTTCTCTTACAATGTGTAAATTCAAAATTGTATGGAGCCAACATACTACAAGAGGAAGGATGCATGAAATACCTTAAAAAACAAATCTTAATTTTTAAAAATCAATTTCCCTATATATAACCCCAGCTAAAACTTGGAAATCTTAATGCTATAGTGCATTTTTAATCCTCCTAGCCATTATTCTAATGCAAAAATTATTTCTAAGAGGAATGCTCATGTTGTGGCAATTCCGCTTAGAAGGTAACGAGCTACTCCTATAGCACGTCCTTGGACAATGCTCAAGGCTCAGGCTAAATTACAGGAGCAACTTTTAATTTATTATGAGCCTAGATGATAAATTCAGTAAGTTCTTGCTAATAACCATGTCCAGTAAATAAAAATATTAAACTAAAAGCCCATACAAAATGAACACCTAAGAAAAAGAGGCCATATGCATATACTTAGGAATCATTAAGACTAAATTACCTGGGATGTTGTGTCCATAAGAAACCGCATAGCCACCCATTAATGGTATATATATAGAAAAATGTTATGTCCACAACATTATACAACAAATTTTAAGTGACAAGTTGTTACAGGCTGGTAGACAAAAAAATGATTTAAAACGATGGATTCAAATAAATATCACTAATATTTTATCATCTATCATTTGTTATAAAAATGTTGGATACATACTTTCTCATAAGTAAAGAAGAAAAAGACATTTCCATTTGCAAGCCGCAAGAAGGCAAAACCAATAGCACAATCTTTATAATAACCCAACCAACAGTTTTTCAGCCACGCTTTCATAGAAAAATCTGGAATTTAACGGCTCTCAATTTTCACTCTTTCTCTCGCTTTTTCTATGTGACACTACAACGACTAAACAAGTCTCCCAACATATTCTATAGAATCTTTTCTCCCACATATAATTTGTTCTTTGATTCTCTCTCTCTATCTCTCTTTCTCTCCGTGTCCTTGCTTTGTGTTACTTTTGATACCCACAAACAAGAGGTTGCTTAGGAACTGAACCACTACTCTAGTTCTAACACCGCCACCACCACTACCATCTTTATCATCATGTGTGTCCCGGACGCTGAGCAAGTTGGCCAGGAGATTGAGAATATGGACAACAATAACAACAGCAGCAGCAGCAACAACAACAACAACAATAACAACAAGGTGACACGTCCTTTGCATTGTGAAGTGTTGCATACCCAGATAGAGAAGTGGGACAAGAAATCTCCTTTGATGAGTTCCACTGATCAATTCTGTCTTGAAAGTTCATTTCCTTTAAGATTTCAGTTCCTCTATCATTTATTTGTTCTGGGTTTTTTCAAATTATAAATAAATATATATATATATATATTTTTTTTTTTTTTTGAAGACCATTTTGGTTGAAACTGGGTTCTGTGTATTTGTTTTCCCCTGTGGTTGGTGATTGGTGATTGATGATTGATAATGGCTTTTTTGTTTTTTTTTTTTTTTTTTTAATGTGAATTATTCTAGCGTATTTACTTATTTATTTTTGTTTTCTTCTCTTTGAAATTTAGAGGTTTATTGCCGGTACATCTGTCTGAAATTATTTGGGCTTATATGGTGTACCATTTTCATTTTGTAGCTCTGGACTGTATAAAAATGAATTGGTTTTTTTTACCAATTTTCAATTCGATGGAGATTGTACCACTTAAAATTTTTACTGTAGTTACCAGTTGGTTCTCTATTCTTTAGGAAATTATTGCTCTTCAATCATGTTTCCCATAATTCATCTCAACTTGGCTGCTTTTTCCAGTTCAGCTTCTATCATGAATGTATCCTGCTAAATTTTTTCTCATATAAAAAACTTCCTTATTTATTTACATTTTTATTTGCTTCTTTATTCTGGCTGTGGTTGATTGGAAAACAGTTTTCTACAGGAAGGTGGTTGCCCCTTAACATTTTCATTAAAGCTGGATGGTGATGATTTTCTAGATTGGTTTTTTATTGGTTTAAATTTTGACTGATGTGGAGAATTTTTTATTGATCATTTTGATACTAATGGATAAAGAAAATAAGTGGTGCCTAATATAGTTACCCTGACTTAGACTTGCCCCTTGATTGTGTTGACTCATGAACTTGGCTCTTACCAATGTCAATTGTCCTGCTTATTCTAAAGGTTCATTTTTCTAAAAAATTTCCATAGTTGCACTTGTTTTAAGAGCATTTGCTTTCCAATGATGACAGCCAGATGCTTCTATCTAATTAATAAAACCATACCTTTTCTGGAGAAGACTAACCCTGAGCAGTAAAATTCAACATAAGTAAAAATGGATACATTTTATCTTGGCACATTAGTAATTTCTATAACTTCATACTACCTTATCTTTCTTGCCAAGTATCTTTTAAGATACTTCTTATTCTCTTTCTAATTTCATATTGGTGTGGTTCATTCAGCTGGAAAGCATTTCTGAGGATAAAGCAGTTGTAGAGAGAAAACAGAACCTGTTAAACTTTGTCCCTTCCCTTCGGTCAGGAGAGTGGTCTGATATAGGGGGTCGTGACTATATGGAGGATACTCACATCTGCATTGGTGATCTGGCTAAGAAATTCGGTATTAATTCATACAGTGATGAAGTTATCTCCTTCTATGGTGTAAGTTCTCATACCTACTAAACTATCTGTGTTTTGTTTACCAAATACAATTTACACCATTTGGACTTTTCACAAGAATTACATACTTAAATATGGATTAATGTGAAATTATGAAGTTTCAACAGTCATTGCCTATACATAGAGAAAGGCTAAAATGCACTTTCCCTCTCCAAGTTTGGGGCTGCTTCGAAACTGGTTCCTCAACTTTCAAAACTTGAAATTTACACCGTCATTATGGTTTGTAACATTTTCACCATTAACCCACCTACAAGCAACATCATTTTTTGTGCAGAATGTCATTTTTTATGGGTTAACCATAACCATAAGAGCCTAATAGATGTAGATGGAAGGGGCATTTTGATATTATTGTAATACTCAAGAGTGTAGTTGCAAGTTAAGGGACCAATTTAGAAGCAACCTCAAATTTAGAGGGTGTACATATTATTTTGTTGTAGACCAAAAAAAAAAAATTGTGGGGTTCTTGCGCTAATTTGATGAATAACTTAGCATTACTTGAAAGCACTTGATCATATTTGAGAATTGTGAATGATCATATCTTAGATATGAAATGTGTAGCTGTGATTTGCTTTTGATTTGAAAAGTCTCTTACTTTCCACTTTCAAATTATGAATGATCATATCACATACTTTTTAGATCACTTTCAATTGTCTCATATGTATCCATTACCCAGAAATTAAGAAGCGTTTTTAATCTTGCAAACTTCAGTAGTGAGCAATAACCATTCCATATGAATAAAGAACTAATAACCATTGATAAATGTTTTACGGTATAGCAGTATAGCTATAATATCAAAGGCCAAAATTTGACCTATTTGGATTAGCTCACATGAAGTCAAATGTTGGCAGATGCATTGAAGAAACTTAGGGTGTGAATTTAACTGTAGGTGCCTTTTTTTTCTATTGAGAGTTGGGAATGAGTAACAGAGAAAACTTACTAGTTCAAAATTTGACTGAACAAGTATCATTCAGTTTGGAAGAAGCACATAGATTACTTTAGACATTTTATTCAGATGTTTGACATACATTTAGCTTTTGGTTTGAATAACAGGTATTTGATGGGCATGATGGAAAGTGTGCAGCACAATTTGTACGCGACCATTTGCCAAGAGTAATTGTTGAGGATGCCGACTTCCCTTTACAACTTGAGAAGGTGGTTACAAGGTCATTTATGGAGACTGATGCAGCATTTGCAAAGACCTGCTCCCTTGAGTCTGCCCTGTCTTCCGGGACAACTGCCCTCACTGCAATGGTATTTGGGAGGTAAGTTCAGTGTTGATTGGCCTTTGATTTAGGTACATTGTTCAAAATTGTCCATTCTTGCATAGTGACACTGCGGAGTGAGCTGCAGGCACAAAAATGAAAAAGGGCCAAATAAAAAGGAGTAAAAATGAAATATGAAATATGAAATATGATATATGAAACAAAATAGAGACACAGATGTTGGTGCAGCCTGGTTTCCTCCATTGGTCATTATTGTAAGTTGTAGTAATAAAAGAGGCTCACTAGTCACTATGATGAATTTAAAAAATTCCTTCTTTAAGGAATTGCTTATACCGTCTCCATTTGTGCATGCTTAAACTTTCCTTTTCACAGATATGAAGCCATGGCGTCATGTAGCTTGTTTTTAGATGATCTATGAGTGACATTTATACTGAGTTTCATTCTTAAAATACAACGATATTTTGGACAGGTCTCTGCTTGTGGCAAATGCAGGGGACTGCCGGGCTGTGTTGTCACGGGGTGGAACTGCAATAGAAATGTCAAAAGATCATAGACCCTGCTGCACTAAAGAAAGGACAAGGATCGAATCCTTGGGTGGATATGTTGCTGATGGTTACCTTAATGGTCAGTTGGGTGTTACTCGTGCATTAGGTGATTGGCACCTTGAAGGAATGAAGGGAATGGGTGAAAAGCTTGGACCATTGAGTGCTGAACCTGAACTTAAATTGGTGACACTGACCAAGGAAGATGAGTTTTTGATAATTGGTAGTGATGGAATATGGGATATGTTTTTTAGTCAAAATTGTATAGATTTTGCCCGGAGGAGACTCCAAGAGCACAATGATGTGAAGTTGTGCTGCAAGCAAATAGTAGAGGAAGCAATAAAGCGGGGAGCCACCGACAATCTGACTGTTGTAATGGTAAGTTTTCATATGGAGCCACCAGCGCATGTAGTGGTAGAAAGGGGAAGAGTCAGGAGAAGCATATCGACCGAAGGCCTTCAGAATCTCAGAGGCCTGTTAGATTGCTAATCCATTTTTAGAAAATCCCTGGTGTGCATAGGTTAGAACTAGTCAACCAATAATACTAAGTTGATTTATCAGCTCTTATCTTGAGTTTTTTCTTTATATATGTATATATATTCTTCCGGGAAATGGAACTGCCTTTTCCTTACCCCTTTATTCATTGATGCCTTATTTGGTTTCTGAGAAGAAGGAAGGAAAGAGAAGAAAACATGGAATCATAATTTGCAATATGTTAAAATTGGGGATGGAAATCCAACTTGTAAACAAATTGATTTGAGAATTGCACTATTAGTAATTCGAAGTATACACTAACGTACATACAATTGTTCTGTATTCATCAAACTTATTGTTGGTGACCAAGAAGTTTTTACCTTTTCCTTTTTTTTTTCAATGTTCTTCTTATCATCCATGGACTAGGGTGAAATTGGGCCCCTTAAAGCTGCTACTGCCTACTAAACTAAAGTTATTGAAGATGGTCAACAGTATCAACAAGAAGGTTAGACTGAGACACATGACCAAGAAATCTTCATTCTTCCAGACGGGCATCAGATATCGTTGATCACTCCCTTCACCGCCAATGACTTGTCATTTGCCTTAACAAAGATCTATTGTCTCCTTGCTGCTCCAGAACTATAACCCTGCAGAAACCTTTGGAAAATGCCGAGTATAGAGCTTCCAAAAGTGCTAAGCATCTGGCAATTGAACCTATTTATGGTGGTGAAGCAAGCAACCAGCAATGAGTTTCACTCCCTGTATATTCTTGCCTACAAATGCTGTGCCACATGGGAAAGAGCAAAAATAGAAGGCTGCACTTCTTGCATCCTGCTGTCTGCGTTCTTCATTGAAAGCATCCTTGCACCTATGAATTGAATGCTTGCTAAGTTGAGATGAAAACCTTCGAGTCCCACATTCACCTTGCCTGTATGGAGAACTAGTGAAAAAGAGCTGAAAGCATCGCTTCCAATACTTTACTTTGCACCAGCAGCCCCTACTTCAACCAAAATTATCCTGCGTAATTTGTTCCTCAGATGAGTGTGGTACTTCAACTTTGTAGTATCTGTATTTCCATTTGGTGGTGGTTATTAATACATTAAATTCCCAGCATTTATTTTAAAGAATTCTTCTACAGTTGTCCAAAGACATACCGGTTCCTCTTTTGCCTGTTTATTAGCTAATATTTATATTTCTATTTATTGCCGTTCTTTTTTTCTTTTTATTTATTTATTTTATATACCCTTTTTTCTTTCTTGATTGTGTAAACCTTATTAAGGCAGGGCCCTTTGAACTCACCCCTTGTATGGATAATCGATCCTATCACCAGACTCTATGTATTAGGTAATCCAAAATCACTATTAGTGGGGATTCAAACATCTAATATTTCTCACTTACAACATTTTTTTTTTTTGGGAGAAAGTTCTCATGTGCAACTTGACTCCTATTAATATTCATCTTTTACCTAAGCTAATATTTTTAGGGGGTTTGGGTTCGATTTCCCACTAGCAGTTTTTCTTGAATTACCTGATATACGGTTCTAGCAGGTGAGGTTGTGTATCCTTAGAAAAAGACTTATAATAAAAAAAATTTTAAAGTTGTTTATTACTTAAAGCTACACTACTCAATTTTTTTATTTTTTATTTATTGAATGAAAATTTTGACAAATCTTCTATTAAATTACATTTTCTTCTTACACCCTTAATATTTGCAAAAATTCAAGATAATCAAGATCAATAAGTATCTCATCTATAAAATGTTTAATTTAAAGTTTTCAAACTTCAAAATTATGCATAAAATATGCCTTTATATATCAAATAATAAATAATCTACTATTGACACAAAATTTGACCCCCATATTAAGAATATAGAAAATATGTAATCTAATGGTAAAAATTTCAAAATAATATTAATTCCATAAAAAGTTATTAGATGATGAACCATAACTATTAGAAACCATACCAATTTGACAGTTGAACCATCAAGCCAATGAACTGTACAAAACCCTAGGTCCATACGGAAGAAATGCCAAATTTGTAAAGAATCCATCATTTGAACCATCCTTTTTTTTTTTTTTTTTTTTTTTAATGTTGTGCTATTTTATCCAAATAAGATTCTATCATTCAATTTTTATTTATGAGATTTTGAGTCTCTTACTTTTAAACTAGAAGCAAGTAGTCAAAATGCTTCTAGTTAAAATATCAAGAGTAATGTTACCATCACCGGCTATTGATGTAAAAATATTTATTAGTTCTTATTTTGGTCTATTACTGATATCACTTTTTTACTTACTAATAAGTAATATCTACTTAACACTTTAACCATTTGTAAAAATGTTTGTAGGTCTAACATTTTTCAAATTTCAATTCAAGTATCCTTTTTCTAATCATTTTTTATATAAAAAAAAAATATATATATATATATATATAATATCCTAAATTTGAATAAATTTTCTAAACAATGGTATTCATTAATTTTAATATTTGATATACTACCGTATTTATGTTAAAATTGAATATCATCTCATTTTTATAGAACCGTACCTTATATATAGGAGTATTGAAATATACTTACTGAACAATTACATTACTACTTTTAAACATAGTAGTAGAAATGCAAGATGGATCAAAGAACATGTAGGGTATAAGAAGTGCAGGAACTAACAAACAGGCTTACAAGTTTAGTGGTGAAAAAAGAGAATGGAAAAAATAACTCTATCTGGATAAGTAGTTCTTGAACATGTATAAACACTATCTATGAATAAAGAATGAGATACAAGAAAGACGTATGATTACTCAAGTAATTTCTCTATCTATGTGTTGTTTCCTATGTGAAATACACTTCCCTCCTATAAAGGTACAACAAGAAACATGATACATGCCTCAGAAATTCACAATCAATGTGAGCTTATGCTGTTCCAAAACCATTTTCCCTCATTCAATTTCCCTTTAATCTCAGTTCTTGCAACACGAATCAAGAACAAGATCGCAAAGAAAATAGCAAGAATAAGCATAAAAAAGACGCTGTTCCATCCTCTAGAGGAAATATACCCAGCCAATAGTGGACCAAGCGCTGCCCCTACAGAACCAGTACCATCTATAATAGCAGTTACAGTAGCTAATGCTCGGGAATTCCCTCTAACAAAACTCTGGGTACCAAGATCGGCAGCAACAGCCGTTGTAATGAGTGAGTACGGACCATTTACAAGCAATCCAGAAAGAAACATCAATCCAATGTTGGCAAACATAGAGAGGCCTCCATATACACGGTAGAAAACAAGGGCTGGAATTGATAGTAACAAGAATGAGATTGAAGTAACTGCACGAGCATCAATCAAATCAGATATGTATCCTGCCAAAATTCCACCAAAGACCCCTCCAATATCGAAAATTGTTGAGAGGATTCCAGCAGATTTGTGTGACAAATACACACCAGCAACAGCTGCAATGCCAACACAGATTTATTAATGAACAAGAGAACATCATTACAAATTCAAATGCATATAGAAACACGGGCGCAGATGGAAATTGGGATGGTTCCATCATGCACCATATAGGATTTCAAAGCATTAATGATCTACAACAATGTCATCATGGAAAACTCAACCCACTACCACAAATATGTGTTCATACTAGTTGCAAATAAAAGATTATGTATTAGTACAAAAAGCTATGCACATACAACAAGGCAACTTCAACTCCAAGGGACCATCATAAAAATCAGTTTCAATAATTCACTCACATCTAAGTTAAAGCATGTACCTGTAGTTCATACTAATTAACAATAGCCAAATAAGTGATAATGTATTAGTGCAAAAAACTATGCATATACAACAAGGCAACTTCTACTCCATGGGACAATCATAAAGATCAACTTCAATCATTCATTCACATCTAAGTTAAAGCAAGTACCTGTATGCCTAATGTAGAAGGGCAACCAATACAGAAAAGTGTAAGCCACCAGCTTCGAGAAGAAAAGGCAGAAAGCAAAAGGCGCCACACCCGGCAGCCTCCATGCCTCCAAAAAACCAATTGCAGACGACGAAGTATCCAAACTCTCATTTCCCAACAGCCCCGCTTCCTCCGACACCACTCTCTCCGAATCCCCATTCACCTCCACATTCATCTCAACCTCCATTCCAGGACACTCTAACCCCAAGTCCTCAGGACTCACAACAAGAAACATAAACACCAAAATCCCAACCACAATCACCAACAAACCAGGCACCAAAAAAGACCAACCCCACCCGAATTCCAAAACCCCGGAAGCAACAACCGAACCAATAATGTTCCCAACCGAGGTATGTGAATTCCAAACCCCCATGATCAAACCCCGCTTAGATTTTCCAAACCAATTCCCCACAATTGCCACCACACAAGGCCACCCAATTGACTGAAACAAACCGCAAACAATCTGAACCCCAACGAAAAAACCCAACAAATGCAAATCCAACCAATACCCAAATCCAAAAACCATAGTAAAAACACCACTACCCATCATCCCAAACACAAGGAACAACCTCAAATCCATTCGATCACCCAAATGGCCGGCGAAATACATTCCCATCGAATAGGAAGACAGGAACGCGAGGTCGACCTCGCCGAGCCTGTGGGTCCCTTGAGGCCCATCAAATGGGGCCCAACCGGTATCAATGGAGGCCGAATTGTTGGTTTCGAGTGTGGGACCAAGCACGCTCTTGACGATGCTTGGGGGTTTGCGAGAGGCGTGGAAAGAAGCATAGGCGAAGAATGTGATGGTTAAGACTAGAATTTGATGGAACAGTAGGGTTTTGTGAGGAGGCTTGAGGCTTGGGAAGAGGGTCAAAGCTGGAGCTAGGGTTGGGGTTTTGGGTTGCATTTTTTTGCGATTGGATTATAGCCAATATTCATGGATTTCTACACAAACTGCGAGTGTGTGATTTCTGAGGAAGAGTATGATGGGTCTTTTTTTTTTCTTTTTTTGGGTGCAAATTGAAATTTGTGAATTTAGAATACAAAGGAATTTCATACAGAGGAAAAGGTTTTAATTCCTTTTTTCAGACACTATGACATTGATTGACTATTGAGGAAGAAGAAGAAGATGCAGTGTCTGAAAGGGGGCTTTTTTTGTACTGTGGGTAAAAGGTTAATGTATTGTTTTTGGTTTTGACCAATATGTTAGATTGTTAGCAGATCTAGATCTTAGATCTTTATTTTATTTTATTTTTTTTGGCAGATGATCTTAATCTTAAACCGTGTACAATGTCGTCTTCCCGAAAATGCCCTTCTTAATAAGTTGTAGGGAACGGGTTTTATATTAATGTTTTTTTTTTTTTTTTTTAATGAAAGGCTTCCCCCTTTGCAGATTCGGGTGATCCTCAAAACGACTTATGAAGGATAATCGGAAAAGAAAAGATTTGTAGATTAAGTGCTATAACAAAAATTGTACCATGAGAAAAAATATATTTGTAAAACTCTGGTTCAAAATGAAGACATAAGTAATACTTATTGAATAAATACCACATGTAGAAGTAATGTGCAACATTCCAGTTGGTTATCCAGAAGGCGAAAATTTTAAGTCCATCTTCACCAACATATGAGACTGGTTGGAGCATTGCAATTCAAAAAATATTCCTGTAAGAAAAAGCATTACGAGGAAACTTGTTTTTTAGTTCCATTTGGAAGTCTATAGGCCAACTGATAATGAAGTGTGGCAGCAAATGTGTCTCGCACCTAAGAGGCTCCTGTAATCTGAACATGTACTTTAAGAGCATCACAAATGTGGGGATTCTGAAGGGACATGTTAAAGTTGGGAAAAAGGGTTACAAAAATTGTTCCTACATTTAGAGTGGTTTGGACAATTCCTATAATTGCATTTTGGTATTCCAAGAATCTAGAATCAAGAAGTGAAACTCTAGAAGCTATAGGAAGTCCCTTTCTTCCGTGAAAGGTTAGTGCCAGTCTAACTGCACCAAAATGAAGATAAGTGTACCCTTGTTTTTGCCATAGAATCACAAACTCTCTAGGAAGGGCAAGAGTGATAAAATTTTCTGTTTCGCTTGCTGGAATATTGAACTGGTCAAACTTAGAAGCTTGGACATATTCCTTTAAAGTAGAAGGACGAGAAGGGCCTAAAAACTTTTTTATGGATTTTTTGAAAGAAGCCTGGGGTTTATCAAATACAGTATAGGGGTTTACAATAGGAAAGTCAGTGATAGAAATCTTACTATCTTCAAGTACATGAGATATTTCATACAAGTAGTCTAGCCTATTTGAAGTAGATTTACGAAGAGAAAGGTGAAAAGCAGGGCTTGTAGTATCAGTGATTTCTGAAGATACACTTGTCATAATAGTTTCTTTTGGAAAGAACTGTTTACCAAAGACCTATCATGACTACAACACCAACACAGGCTCAAATGTCCATCAGGTAACTCTGGAAAACAAAGTTCTTGGAAACTTATGAGAACAAACTCTTTAGTGTTCTACTTGATTATCAAATCCAGCGTTCTATTGTGAATAATACAGAGGATCCACTTATCATGGCAACTGTAAATCATAGGGCATACTAATCAGGACAATAGTCAAAGTATACTTATCAAAGGAGTGAGAAACAAATCATATGGCTCTGATACCAACTATTACTACGTGGAAGTGGAAACACAGGGAAAACAGGGAGTGTAAGAAGATTATGGAATATGGAAATTATAGAAACTGGTAAATAACGTGGACTACTAGGAAAATATAAATTTTGGGTTTTTGCACAAAGGATTAGGGGGTTGTGTGCATTTTAGACCTTTTTGTTTTAAATTTCTTGAAAATTTTGCTAATGGATTAAGAGTGCGTTTGGGAAGTGATGAAAGTTGTAGCTTATTAAAGTTTTTAGCTTATTTTAGCTACTATTTATGGGTCTTGTTACATTTTTTGTATTATTCATAGATCTCATTATACTATTTAAGCTAGCTTTTTAGTGGTTTTTTTTTTTTTTTTTGACACATACTTTCAGTAAAAAAATTTCAGTTTCAGCTAAATAAGCTGTTCCTAAACGGATCTAAATGCATTTATGGAACTGCAATGCATTTTTATTTTTGTGTAAGCTATTTTGTGCAGTGACAATTGGAGAGCAAACCTTTTAAAGGGATTCACAAATCCACATTCATGCCATCAAGGCATCAACAATCTTGATAGCCCTACCCACTGGGCTATTGACATCTTGTTGCATAAACATATTGAAGCTCTTTTTTTTGTAGTTGTTCTAGAGCTTAACTTTGTGGTCCATTTTGCTTTCTAAGAGTTTATGTGATGTTAATCGTTTACTTTATTGTAACAACTCCTCCCTTGGTTGATGTTTGGGAGGCCTGGAGGACGGACTTTGTGATTGTTTCTTCTAATCTTTTAATGAAGCTTGGATTTTAGCCAGGGGAGTCAATTCCGTACCGTACTAGCCAGTATAGTTAGAATATACTGTACCGGCCAGCAATCCAGTACGTATAAACCCCCTGTTTCGTACTGGAAAAAATACCGGCCTTACCAGTCATGTACCGGCCGTACCGGCCAATTTTGGGCAATACCGGCCGGTACCGGGCGTACTGGCCGATACAGAGAAAAGTTTTTTTTTTTTTTTTTTTTTTTTTTTTTTTTTTTTTTTTTTTTTTTTTTTTTTTTTTTTTTTTGATTGAAAAAATGTTTTATGGTAAACTTTTATATTTATTATAATACACACACACACACACACACACACACACACACGCATACATACATATATATATATATTTATTTATTTATAAATATAAAAAATAGCGGTAAACCCGAAATGGTACACCGGTATTGACCGGTATTCGAAATATATCGTACCGCTGGCCAAACCGATACAACTTCCAGTACGGTATTGACTCCCTTGATTTTAGCACCCAAAAAAAAAGCATATATAGACAACTTTTATTTTATTGATAATTGTATGCTCGTGTAATACACAAATTATTGAAAAATCATAGTTATAACTCAATTGACACTTCTTAAGATCTTAGGTTAGACTCACTCGTTGCATCTATAGCTTCTGAATTAACATGTCATTTTTTATTATATTTTCCTCTACCTACTTTCAATTGAAGGTGTATTACTAATTCTCTTTTGCACATACCAATCTATTCTAAGTAATTTTAGAAAAAAATTTCTTTCTATTTCAAGCCACTCTCTTTCATCTTTTCCTCAAAAGAAATCACCCCTATCTTTAAACAAATTTATTTATTTTGTATATTAGTATGTTTTCTTGTATATTCATTCATTATTCTCAACATTAAATCGCTTTTATTTTTTTATTGGGTACACTAATGTTTTCCTTTACGTATGACCAAACAACTCTCTCTCTTGTCTCTTCTTTTTCAAAAGAATCATCCATGTCTTTAAACGAATTTCATCATTCTATATATTATCTTTTTTTGAAGATGACACTCTCACCTTAACAAACACAAACAGAGAAAAACTACCTTCAAGTCTAACCTTTATGCGGGAGAAAGCCACCTTTCAAATGCATGCACATTCACGGGTATTAATTTACTAACAAAGTCTAGCTCTAAACCAGTTTGGAGCTATCTCCTCAACCTAATATATAATAATTTGTAAAAATATTCATGTATATTATTTAAACAAGTCATATGACTCATTAAAATATTCATGAGACTAAAACCACACAGACATTCTTTTCCATCGCAACGTAATAGATTGGAGGAAGATAATTCCAAACTAGCTTGGAGCTAACTTTTTTTCCTTAATTTCCATATCATTGGTTTATCCTCTGGCACGTAAACATAAAATTCTCCCACAATCCTTTGGAACTTCTTTAGAGATCTAATCCTAGGCTTCTAATACGAGAGACACATTTTCATATCTATAGCATTTTATTTAATTCACCGTTTTGGCAAAAATCAAGTCCTATAAGCTGCCTTCACCTCTTTACCATTATGGAAAATCAAGTCGGCTTTAAAAAAGTTGTTTCTTTGCATTGTGAATAAAACTACCCTTCAGGATTTTGAAATGCATTTTTTTTTTTCTTCTCTCAAATAAAAAAAATATATCTTCCGATTTTTTCTATCTAAATAGTTATCTGCATATTTACTCATCATACTGGTACACTAACAGAGATATATCCCACAGGAACACCTACAGTGAATGTCCATGTACTTACAGTACCCAACCACTAAAAGTAAAGGAGTTATTTTCATGATACCACTAGCTATAACTGCTACTAGTAGTCCAAAACTCTAGCAACAAGCAACTACCTAGTATTCATCCAAAAAAAAGCAACTACCTGATAACATAACCCGTACAATCATGGGTAGCTCGATGTTTTCTGTAAGAATAACAATATTAAACATGCTAGAACCACCTCCTAGCCGTGGGCACACGAGCACTTGTCTGTAACTGACTCTTATCATATCATTTGTTGATGAAGATCAGCTGCTTGCTGAGCCAGCTCAACCATCATGGCCTCATCAAAGAACTTGTTAATGCTCACATCCTCACTCATTCCCTGCCAAATTCAAGACAAACTCAAACATTATTTCTGATTCCATTATTGCTGAAATTGCATGAATGATAAAATTATCAGTCCTACATCCACAGACAAACTTGTCGCAGTATCCACCTTGAGTTATGAATGCAGATTGTGTCATTTAACAGATTGTGTGATAAAAATCATGGGCAGAAAGATTACCTACCTAGAAATTTTTTATGTCCATGGCCTAAATGATAATTACAGGAAAAAGTCTTCCATTCATCAACCAAAAAAAAAAAGATACAGCCCAATCATGCTGGTGCACTACTCGAAAGAATATCACAGTCCAAGCCTTTTGTGCGTGTGTGTGTGTATGGTTTGGTAGGTTACAATCACGGGTCTTGAAGCCACAATTTCAAAGCACACACATAGATTTAAAATGTAAAACTATAGAAGGAAAAGATGTTTTAGAACAGTTTTCAAAAAGGCACTCTGGAGCATATTAAAGCAAACACAATGTACTTCAAAGCACTACTGTGAATTTAAAGAGTACAAAGGAGTCAGTGAGTGAGAAAGTCTGAGAGAGTTCAGCTCTGCTCTTTGTTGTATATGTCTAAAAGAGAGAAAGAGAGAGAGGATGGGAGGGAGGGAGAGCAGCTATACCTTTCTACGCCTTGTCTTCACCATAAATTCACGAGCAAGGTGCTGAATTGGTGCCGGTTCAAGTGGTCGTAGAACAATACTCTTGTCAAGAGGGTCCCCAGGAACAATAGCCCAATGATCAAACACCGAAAGGCAAAATGCTTGTCCTTGAGTATGGTATCTCAAGTCTGTCTCAAAACCAAATGATTCAATGACAGGTAAATATGCCTGAAAATCCAATTGTGGAAAAGTTAGGAACAAAGTAAAAGTTCAAGGATATATATGTCTTCTTATGTAAATCAACAATACACCAAACAAATCAACAGTCCCAAAATTTTTCCATCAGTCATACACGTTTTGCCTAGATGATCTTTATGTAGAAAAGTTTAGTCACCGAACCTTAACAATATAAGCAGGGGTCCCTGGTTGGGGAACATCAGCCGTTACATGTCCACGCCTGCGAGATAAGACCGTATAGATTGCAGAGACACAATCGATTGGGGTTTGTATCTGAAACAACAGCATCACAAATTTAATTGTGGCTCAAAGTTCATGCCTTGAGATAAGTCAGCTCAAAAAATAGTTGTTTCTCAAAATCTCCATCATAATACAACCTCATGAAAGAAAAGCAGTCACTTAAACATAGACATTTAATATAAGGAGAAAATTTTGCCCATGTTTTAGTTTATTATCGTCGATGTTAGAATTGTATGATTAGATGATTAAATTTATCATATCTCAATAACTTAAACTTTTGGGAGAATCGGTAATTTGACATGGTATTAGAGCAGGAGGTCCTGAGTTCAATCCCTATCTCCGTCACTCTACGTCCCATTTAAAATCACACATGTTGGGCCTCACCTATTAAAAGGTAGTTTGAGGCTTTGAGTTCAAACATGAGGGAGAGTGTTAGAATTGTGTGGTTAAATGATTAAATTTACCATATCTTAATAGATAAAGCTTTTGAGAGAATCGGTAATTTAACAGTTGAGAAATTTCATTAACATCATTCCCACACTCATCACATCAACCTCCAATTTTTGTTCTTTAGTTGCATAGAAAGATACAGCCAATTGGATATCTTCCTTACAAATGCAATCTCATCTTGATGTGGTAGAAGTAGCAAGAATTTACCTCCACATAATACATTGGTTCCATAAGCCTTGGAGTTGCCATAAGGAAAGCTGAATAGGCCACCCGCCGAGCTGTGGGAATGATTTGACCAGATCCCCGATGCAGTGGCTCAGGAGCAATCCTTGCATCAACTATTTTGAACTTGACATTCCTGATGGGTTCATCACAGAGGGGTCCTTCTCGAGCACCCCATTGAAATCTGTCCAAAATACATAAAATGATTAATGTTGAGATAAAAGTTAGACCATGAACAAAAGAGAAGACATCATTAAGTTTACCCCTGAACAATGGAATCCTTGACAGCATTCAGCAAGTTCTTGTCAACTTCACCCGAGAGTGTGTCATCTAGTAGGATGTTAGGCCCCTGCATGTATGGCATTTTGTCAAACAATAGCATAGAAATCTCAAGTATTGCATGAAACACATCTTGAATATCTCATAAAAATAATTATAGATTTCAAAAAAAAATTTGTGAACATTGCTGGGTCTAAGATATAAAAAAGAGCATCAAAATAGCATCCAAGACTAATAAGAAAGCAATAAAATTTCTTATACTTTCTTCTCTAATTCATAAAGAGCAGGCAAATGCACACATTCTCACACACACACACAACACCTGCTTATCAGGGCCAAATGCCCATATGGACCGTGATGCAAGCACATCCCATCCATAACTCTTCTCAAAGAATTCACCAATTGTCTTCCGATTCCAATCAATGCTTACAGCACCATTCTCAATGTCCTCTGCAAGTCCTCTCTCCAAAGGCTCTGCGATCTAGAAAATGAGAAGAGGTATAAGCGATCATATTGAACAGAATCACATATGATTGTCCATGGCACCAAAATCAACTGAAATGGATCTCCTACCATGGTTATTTTGTTCTTTTTGTTTGGTGTTTCAGCAAAACATTTCATTGATGAAGATTCCACTACAGTTTCACAGAATGAAACGACAGGATCTGCTACCTAGATTTCAAGTTAAGCACAAGAAGAAAAGGAATCAGCACAAAGTACACTCCTCAAAACATCAGAACAGAAGAATTGATGTTATAGAAGTTAAGAAAGAAACACAAAAAAATAACTACCTTGACTTCTACTTCAGAATAGAGCTCCCTAAGGTCCTTCATGATTGAATCCAAGTACAGCTCTCCTGTACCTAAAATAGTGTGTTCACCAGACTCCTCAACTTTGGTAATGGCTAGAGGATAGCTCTTGCTGATCTTCCTAAGACCCTCCACCATTTTAGGCAACTCACTTGGATTCAAAGGCTCAGTAGCTGTTTTCACCACTGGAAGAGTGTTGAACTGGAGAGGCCGGAATATGTAGACATCCTCATAACGTGCAACATCCTCATCACAAAGCGTTGCAGTTTTCATTATGGAAGCATCCACACCTTCAATGAGAACCCATGAACCAGCAGGAGCCTCAGCTATGGGTGTCCTATCTCGAGCTTGATAAACCCATAATTTTGTTACTTCTTTTACTGTCATGTCCTCCTCGTCATCTGGGGAATATCCCTCTCCTAATACTCGTACTGTCTGCCCTGTCCTTATCCTGCCACTATAAACCCTACCAAAAGCATCAAAGACACTACAGTCTGACTTGGGATACAGCTTGGTCACATTGACCATTAAGGGGCCTTCAGGATCGCAATTCTTCATGGCCTTGTAGATCATAGAGTCTTTTGGTCCAGTATATATATGATCAACCTTCCTTGTTGCAGAAGCTTTGGGGGAAGGTATATGCTGAACTAGCATATCAGTGAAGCCTGAGGCATTACCAAAAACTGAGCTACAAGCCAGTCTCAGCAAAGGCCTGACATTCAATTTATAAGCCGCATTGGGAAGAGTCACACCAAGTTCAACAAGAGTAGCTTCCACACTCTTTTTATGTTCACCAATCACTTGGCTATATATTTTGTAAAGGGGTTCAAGCACAAATTGGACAAATGATCTTTCCCCTCCGCCAGCAGGAGGTTTCTTCCTAAAAACCCTGGCATCCGGATGATAATACATATCTCCCCAAAGCCGAGATGCAAACTTATCAGCATCAAATGGGATCCCATGGAGTTTGACATATAGTTTAGCAAATGATTGCAAAGTGAAGGACCATCCTGCTGTACCACTTGCAAAACAAACATTTCCAGCAGCTGGATCTATAACTGGGACATTCCCAGCGTTAGAAGCGGCAGCAGCTATGTTGGTATTAATGACTTCCAGAGTATGCCTTAGCTTATGGTAAGCATCCTTTGGGGGCAGCTTAAGTTCTGTTATCAGCCTGTCAACCTAGAACAAATTTTTTGATATAAGAACTCAAAGGAGTAGTGGAAGTTCACTGCTCAATTATAAAATGACTAATACACAACAGATAGGCACTCAAAGAGAGAGGTAGCGAGAGAGCTACCTTATTGATTACAACTACAATAGGTAGGCGATCTTGGATTGCATGGCGTATGGCCCTCTCTGTATTTACCTGTATATCACATAATATTATTAAGATCAATATCAAACAGTCGCATCATGTTCGCACATGTTATACTACTGATGAGATAGTAATTAAGAGTGGCTATCATTTTAACAAATCAATCCTGAAGGCAACTGATATAAATGGATCAAAAGATGATTGAGCTAAACATGGCACATTGGTTTGTCCCTCCAATGAACTGCAGTGTACAAAACTAACTTTCCTAATCTCCTGTCTCGGCAGATGCCCTTGAAGGTAACCTACCATCTAAGGTTTCAAAATTCATGCAACTTATCTTCAGTCTTTCATGGATGTCAAGCTCAAGCAGAGTCTTAGAATTTTGTTTTAGAGCCAAAAAAAACTCATAAATTAATCCACAAAGGTACAGGCTATACCAAAGCCCAAAATAGCTAGAAGAGAAAAATTAAAAACTATGGACCTTTCAGATAAAAGAAGAAATTACTTGCCATTACTCCTTCAGCAGCATCCACAATCAATACAGCACCATCGGCAAGTCTGAGAGCAGCAGTCATTTCATCAGAGAAATTAACATGCCCAGGGGTGTCCATGATGTTACAGAGGTACGATTTTGAATTGCTATCTTCAAGAACAAGAGACATTGGAATTGCCTTAATTGATATCCTTCTCTCTTGTTCATCAATCCTTGTATCCGTGTACCTCAAATGCTTCTCACTATTTGCATCAAATGTGGACATATGGTGGGTTTGCTCAATCAACATATCCATGAAGACAGTTTTCCCATGTTGAAGGTGCCCAACAAGGGCAACATTTCGAACCAGAGTGGGATTCGACATAAGACCAACAAGGAATGGCGTTGGGACATACATTGAAGAATCCTTCACCCCAACCTCAAACTTTATATTCCTAACAGGTTTGACTATCGGTTGCTCTAATGGTTGCTCATCTTCATCCATCACCAATGTTTCAACATCTTCACCATAAACCTCTTCAGCAGTTGGGTAGTACTTTTTGTCCTCGGCAAGGACAATCTGGTTATCCATATCAACAT
The DNA here is from genome assembly GCF_002906115.3 of Quercus suber. Taxonomy (NCBI): domain Eukaryota; kingdom Viridiplantae; phylum Streptophyta; class Magnoliopsida; order Fagales; family Fagaceae; genus Quercus; species Quercus suber. Next base: position 2,046,710 of record NW_027069472.1, read on the forward strand.
CATTGGAGGCCGTTATCCACCCATTTGAAGCAGCAGCTGCATCCTCACCATCTGATGCCTCCTCTTCAGTAGGCCTGTCTGTAAGATCTTCGTCTTCATCCTCTCTGTCACTCTCTCTGTCAGACTCAATTTCGGGTCCAATATAGTTCCCGAACTCGTCATATAAACTATCATCCATGTTTTCCCTTTTTTTTTTTTTCCAAATCTGCCATATAGCATAAGCAATTAGAGCTCCTTTCAAACAACAAAGTTCAGTCTAGTGAAATTCAATTCTCACTGAGCTTCTAGTAGCTCAACTTGACTGAAACACAAAGTGGGTTTTTATATCTGCAAAATCTGGCACCTGTACATTTATTTGTTTTCATTTTCATTTTCATCCATACAAAATCTTGGATCAGGAAATAAACAGGTCACCTATTTAACTAAATGGTTAATGGGTACCCAACCCAATCCATTTATTCTAGGTGAGACCTGACCCATCCATTTACCCCATTACCCACATAAATATACATATATGTAAAGGGCTAAGTATTGAAATGGCAACTCAAGGGCCTTGACCCATAAACTACATTTCATTTTGACCGCGTCAGTTTCTACTTGTGAGTCTGTGACGCTGTTCTGAGATAAGTCTAAGCGTGAGACCAACATTGAAATTGAGTTATGGGGCTGGGAGGGAATCTGAATAGACTTTTGATTAAAAAATAAACCACCTCCCATATAACATTCTGAGACCATAATTCCATGTCCTGGCAAAATCGATTCAGGTTGCAGCCATATCAAGTTGCTTTTACTTCAGGACCATAACTATGTATCCAAACATCATGGAATAGTGCAGTGAAATTATTTTCACTTTGAATAAAATCAGAAGTCTCAAAAAGAAGGTTCTACTCATCCTTAATTAGGACTAATATGAATTCTGTTTATGGGCCTTAAAGGGTGTAGCGAAAATTGAAAATTAGAAACAAGTGGCCAAACCAAATCCATAAAGCAAAATAGCCATTTAGGAACCAAGAATTATTTCAGATTAAAACAAAATCTGACAAATCAATATTTTGCATAAGAAAATTAAGTCACTAGTCACAAATGAGCCTTCTTTGTTTTCCTGTTGGAAGTCCATAATGCATACAGATAAACAACCAGCAGTTGATACAAGAAAGTTATTTAAACGCAACAAAAAGCACCCATTTTCCCACAATGATTTAAAGTTCCTATTAAAAGCTTTCAATATTAGATACAAATCAAAGCAAGCCCAAACAAAAACCATTCCAAAAATTATAGTATAATTACAAGATTTACTCAGTGAAATATAATCAAACAGCTTATGGGCATAATAGAAAAAGCCAAAACTAAGCACTTACGAGCTAAAGAGGTAGGAAACGGCGAAGATACACTAAGCCCACCAAAACCGTTGGAAGTTGAACCTATCTCCGAACCAGTTATGCAAAGACGAACTTCCCAAATTGAAGAACAAAACTTTGTGGCAAATTGTGCAATCTCACATATGAAAGGGAAGAAAATGGAGGACAACTTTTCAAAATCTGTTCGCTCTGTCGGCTAGAAAGAGAGGGAAAATGAACCAGAAGAGTGTAGGGGTTTCAGAGTTTTAGAACGGGACAAAAAGACAAAAGCCTCATGGTTAGCCCATTTTAATGCCCAGGTCTATAATAGTACCCTTTTTTCTTTTTTCTTTCTTTTTTACTACAAAAACTTAGTTACAAACTTGGTATAGTCTTAGTTTTCAACCCATAATAAGAAGATAACATAAGTCTCTATTTTGTGCAAGTGATTACATACAATCATATTAAGTGAGTAATGTATATCATGTCGAACTTGAGCTTTCAATATCTTGGATGAGCTTGAGTTTGATTGTAGGTTTGACTTGAGCTTGAGCCAAGTCAGAAAATTTATTTTTATTGTTGAGTCAAGCTTAGTCATTTACTACTCAACTTAGCTTGGCTTGATTATAGACCTATTTATGAATTAAGCTAGTGCCACAACTTGTGTCACAACTCGCCCATGTGGCGAGTTGTGATTGGTGGAGGGGTGATGGTGATGTGCCACAACTTGTGACACCCCTCCACCAATCACAACTCAGAGTTGTGATTGGTGGAGGGGTGATGGTGATGTGCCACAACTTGTGACACCCCTCCACCAATCACAACTCGCCACATGAGCGAGTTGTGGCACTAGCATTACTCCCTATTTATACTTGTTTGTGACTAGTGGATGATTACATTACCAATATTATCACTGATATCATTTTTGTTGTCACGTTATTTTGACACTTTACAATTTATTGACAAGGTAATAAAAGTTTTAGAATAATAATACGGTTTCTCTAATGGTCTATGGGAAATTCCCCTTAATCTATGAGGAGCATAAGGACGACAAAGATGTTAATAGGGTTTCTTGTTCTTCTTCACCAATAATTTTTACTCTCTTTATTTATTTATTTTTGTAAATATGGAATTTTAGAATTATAGGATTAGTAAGTTTTTATTTGTTTTTTTTTTTTTATTGTATGTGTGGAACTTCTAATTCTTTTATTTAAAAGAAATTTCATGTAGCAATATTTTATTGTTGGGTATAAAACATGATATGTTACACCAAATTTTTATTGAATTTAATCTGTTATAAAATAAATATAAGGAGGGCTAAAAATTAAGAAGTACACAAGGGAACGAGTCCAAAGTCAAGGGCCATGGCCATGCCTTCCTAGATCATTCTTTTTCTTGTAATCCACTAAGTATCATGAAATGACAATTTTGCAAGATGAATGGGTAGTGATGCAAAGGGCACTGAAGATGTAGGACGAAGGGATTATACACACCATAGAATGGTAAAATGCTTGAAGAATTATTGACACCCTATTTTGTAACTTGCATTTAATCTCACATGAAGAGTAAAAGGGTAATTTCATCTTGAAAATAGGTATCTTAATTTTGGCCCTAGATCCTTAATTTCATTTTATCAAAATGATCTTGATATTGTAATGATTAAATTGACTAGTCATAAGCCCTAATCGGACTATCAGATTGAAATTTATCATCAAATTAAGTTTTAATGGCCAAGATACATTATCACAAATTGAGTCTGCTATATGTGATTATTGTTAGGTTCTTAAAGTTTAGAACAATTGGCAAACTGTGAGCACAAACTTGTCTAGATATAGTTTCCTAGATCTATAGGTTTGATTAGATAATGCTCAATGTGTTACAAGTCATAACATAAGAACATACAAGCTGCAGAAAGAAGAATTCAAATTCTGTGAAATTCGACCAATTGAAAATTAGATCCGACTGATCGAAAATCATAGAAAATTAGATTTTGCAAAATTTTAATTAAGCCCAACAACCCATTGGCCCATTATGTGATTAGGGTTTTAGATCTATTTCACTTGGTATATAAAGAAAACCCTAAGATACGTTTTCAAGAGACTTTGGAGGTGCTCTTGTGAGATCTAAAAAGTATTGTGTCTTTCTCTATCAAAGTCATTGCCAGAAATCATTCTCATATCATTGTATCCGGTAGATCTAAAGTTGTTGCAACAAGATCAACAACTACTGATGATCTAAACCTTCAAGGGTGGTCTTGGGGTCTCAAACTGGAGAGTTTGTGTTGCTAAACCTTTGAGTGGGATCTCAAAGTCACATGCGTGGGTGCTTGAGTGCTATAAATTCAAAAAGAGAAGGAGTCTGTGGATTCAAAACTTACACGTGGTTATGTCAGTAAGTTACTACTTGAGGTAGCAACAGATTTAGGATTAAATTTGATTGTAAAAATTTCGATTCTCTTATAGTAGATTTGCTTTACCTTGAGGATAGTTAGGTCAAATTCTCTCCAGGATTTTAACTTGAGACAATTAGTTTCATTGGTTTTCTTGAGTCATCATATCATGGTGTTATTTACTTTTCCACTGCTGTACATGATATGATTTATTATTCTTTTAACCTAGATCTGAATAATTAACCTAAGTAATCACTTGGCTAATATATTAGATTAAACAATCTGGTTTAAGAGGTCTAAACAGAACAAAAAATTGTGAACAATGGATTCTAATTGGTTATAATTATAACTAATTTGAAATTAATGGTGTGTTATAATTTGATTAGCTAGGACTACATCTTATAGGAAGGATGCACACAATTGATTAATTAGACAACCAAACATTAACTATTTAATGACTAATTTGTGTAGCTATCTTTTTAATTAAGGTAAATTTGGAACTAATTAAGTCTAAAATAGAAGTGATTGGAGTCTATTAATGTTAATTAGAAACTAATTTAGGACCGATTAATGTTAATTGTGCTAAAATTATTTTCTAACAAATGACCTCTACTCACCATTTCGTTGATATCTCTTAGAATATTTTGAATCTGTGAGTGAGGTTAATTGTTCTAGAAACTAGACACCAAAGGCTTCAATTTGAGCATAAGAACGAGACAAGTCTAATTAGAATTCAATAAGATATAATTTTTTGAAATTAACTCCATGAGCTGTTATAATAGCTACAGGAAAAACCAAATTTTGCTTGCTTATCACTCCCACTAATCTCTACATTTAATGCACCAACTTTTCCTAAAGTCTGAAATAGAGTCTAGGTTCATGATTCCTTTTGATCTTTTCTCAACCCTCATTAAATGACATTTCATTCATATTTTTTCCACTACTACTATATAAACCCCCCATCTCTCCTCTTCCTTTCTACTCCATCGTTGAGACCTCCAACAAGAGTCTCCTCCTCTACCATATGGATTTTGCATGCAAGTATAATCCATTTTCCTAACTTTTTTTTATATTGTTATAATGAGATTAGGATTAGAGCATGCTAGTGTTTATTTAAACTCCTTAAATATGTTTGAATATTCTTAAATGTTCATATGCGTTCTTCACATGTTTATGCATAATACTAGCTTTGATCTTAAATCCACATAAAAAATATGAAAAACATGTTTGTTTCATAATTCTTTCAAATCTTTGAATCTAGAATATCACCATCCACACACGTTCACTAGAATTTATTTTTCAATCTAAATGCAATGCTTAAAAAATTGAATTAGGGTTTATCACATACACACACATTAAATTCAACATGCAAATTAATTGATAACATATTGGATGATATGACATGAATGTTGATCACCATAGTCTAGAAGATCGATTTCACTAGGAAAGATGGGTGCTTAATACCTTCCAATCTTGTAACATTGCCTCTGAGCTTAGATCAAGGGTTGATAGATCAATGCTTATCCATGTCATTTTTAATTTCTAGATTGTAACTAGAAAAAAAAAAAAATCATGTACTTTATCTTAGATTGTATTTAGGAACAAAGTCATGTAATTTCTTATGATCAATATAAATTCATTTGCAAATCAATAAAATGAGAAATTTTTCAATTTTGATTTTATTATTTATTCCAATAATTAAATAAGTGGCGACTTCATTGTAATACCCTTAATTTAAAGGTGAAAATATAATTAGTCGAACCTTCGTTTTAAGAGGCAATAACACGACTCCACCCATTCACATGGATTTGACCTGACACCAAAAACGGGTGGGGCACTGTCTCTTACAAGAACTTTAAACACTCACACTTGATGATACCTAACTTGGAGGCATGCTGCACATGTAAGATTAAACAAATATCTTCTCCCTTCCTTCTGAAAATAGAAAAGAAAATGGAAGAGGAAAAGCATCATATTTAAAGCATATGCTTATTAAACACATGTTTAGGAGCCAAAAGCCTTATAACTCAATTGATTGATATTTTTTAGTATTTTCAATGAAAATATTTAGAGTTTAAATCCTCCCACTTCCTACTATTAAATAATAATAATAATAATAATAAAGGCGAAACTACACTTTTAGTCTCTCAAGTTTACCTTGTGTGCATAATTGGTCCATCGAGTTTCATGTGAGCGCAATTGGTCCCTCAAGTTTTTAGAATGAGCAATATAAGTTCTTCTATTAACTTTCGTGAGTAATATTGCTTATATGGCTAACAGAATAATGACATATCATTTTTTTAAATGATATGACATTTTTTTTAATTACAAAAATGAATTTACAAGTAAAAAAAAAAAACTGTAACCACGACAAATGCGATTGGCTAAAAGAAGCAATGGAAGGTGAGAAACCAATAACACTAGTGTGCACAATGTTATCCATAAACCACACCAACTTATGCTACAAGGTCTATTCTGTCTGTGGTAAAGGGTTCGATTAATGAGTGATTTTAGGCTGAAGTTTGCCAAAGGGACTCAAAGGTTGGTAGTGGTGGACGAGTTTAACAACAGAGACATTCTCATTCCTACTGGCCCACCATTCCAGCTGTTCCTCTCGATATTCGTTGTGATAAAGGGGATCGACTTCGCTTCAAATCCAATGTTCTTCAATTCAACCAGGTTTCCCTTTTTCTTTTCTTAATTTATTTACTTTACCACGGCAATGTGATGAAACTTTTTTTTTTTTAAGTTTCTAATCAATAAATATCTAAGTAAAAGCAATATAAGTCCTTGTATTAACTTTCGTTAGTAGTATTACTTATGTGACTAACAAAATAATGATTTTTCTTTTTTTTAATGAAGTGGCATTTCTTTTTGTTAAAAAATTACAAAAATGAATTTACACGTTAAAAATAAAAATCTAAATTGTTCCAATTCAAGTAATTTCAATGGAAACAAATAGGAAATTGGTTTAGGATGCGACTTACAAGGACACGGAAGAGGCATTTGGAAGCAGAGGAGATGGAGTTGAAGGCATTGAAGTTGCAAAATTTGCAGAAACAAGTGGGATCGTAAAAGGCTCTTACAAAAAAAAAGAAATGCCACTTCATTAAAAAAAAAAGACAAATCATTATTCTGTTAGTTATATAAGTAATACTACTAACGAAAGTTAACAAAAAGACTTATATTGCTCATTCTGAACATTTGAGACACCAATTGCGTTCACTTAAAAACTGAGAAACCAATTGCGCACCCATAATAAACTTGAAGGACTAATTCCCCAAAAATAAACACATACACAAATATGGGGTCTTTTTTTTTTAATCTAATAAACTGCAATTTCATTCATAAAACAGGATAAGATGGGCACCCTGCCTTACACATAGAGACTAAAGCTCTAGGAAGATTGTCCTCGTTGAAAAAGAAAGACTCAAGAGAACTAAGGGAAAGCTTTGCAGCCGCATTGCAATCCTTTTTGACCCAACTAAAGCAACAAACTGAAAATAAATGCATAAGACATAACACATTATTGATGACATTTTGCTAATGGTCCATCCTGGGGAGAGGCTTTCAGAAGTTAGCAGATCAAAACAACTCTTGGCGTCTACCTCAAGGATCATAGGTGCTGGGATTGTTGATCTATCAAACTTTGCTTTTAGGGATAATTACAGTAAACCCACCTATGGTAAGGCCCGTTTTCACTTTGCCTACCCGTGGTTCAAAACTTATCACTTTGCCCACCTGAGGTACCTTCCGTTAGGGATCTGTTACCCACCTCTCCGTTTGCAGTTAGAAAAACACATTTTTAGAGAAAAACAAACATAACAAAGATCAAAAAGTTAGGACTTTTTATTTCTTAAGAACTTCTATAAGAACAAAACACAGGAATAGCTCAGATCAAATGCTCAATGAAATCATTTTTAATCTGGAGGATGACGCAAAGGTGGGAGTATAGGACAATTCCTTCAATAAAGACTTCATCAAACAGTTCCTAACAATCCAATTACATGCTCCACACTTGGAAAACTCATTGAAACGTGGATTAGGAAGCAATTACAGAACCCAAAAAAGAATTCACAAAAGGGTTTATAAATTCTGAAACATTTCAAGTAAGCAAATGATATTAGTCCAATTTCACACTTTTTGATTCAACAATCAGCTCAAACTTCTGGGTTTGTTCAAATTTAAATTTAAAATTAAATAAATACCAAAAAAAAAAAAAAAAAAAAAAGAAGCAAACATACAGATCCAAAAACAAGAATCCTAGGTTTCATATTGGCACAAATCCTAAAAAACATTTACAAAAATCCTACACTTGAAAAAGTGCTCTACTCTAATTTCACAAAAATCCTTTCAGACACTTTCAGTCATTCACAAAAATCATACACGGCTTCAAAACCCAGACCCACCACACCTAGCAACACAAACACAGACCCACAAGAACTGACACTCAAAACCAAAGGGATTGGTATAAAACTATTGCAAAAAATGGGGTACAAAGGCAGTGGCCGTGGGAAGAATGCACAAGGGATTGTCACTCCGATCGAGCCCAAACTGCGCCCCAAGAACATGGGTATGGGCTTCAACGATTTCAACGAGACAGAAGATAAGAAGGGTTTGTTGGGTAGTGACTCTGTGGGTGTAGAGAGAGTGAAGGAGAAGTTGGGTTTGTGTTTGTTATGGGTTGGGGAATGTTTAAGGGAATTTCAATTAATCTTGAGTCCATCGAGCCAGTCGTGGTCGCTAACAGAGACGGTGAACGGTTCGCACAAGTTCGTGATCCAAGGCTACTCGTTGGCGAAAGGCATGGGAGTAGGGAAGCACATCGCGAGCGACAACTTCACCGTCAGAGGATATCAGTGGGCGATATATTTCTATCCCGACGGGAAAAACCCCGAGGACAATTCTGCCTACGTTTCGTTCTTCATCGCGCTCGCCAGCGAAGGCACCGACGTCCGAGCCTTGTTCGAATTAACCTTAGTCGATCAAAGCGGCAAAGGAAAACACAAAGTCCATAGCCATTTCGATCGCGCACTTGAAAGCGGTCCATACACTCTCAATTAATCTGGGTTTGAATTTTTTTTTTCTTTGGACTGAATCTGGGTTTGTTGTTTTTTCCTCCAATTTGTTCTTAGAAAACGGTCCATACACTCTCAATTAATTTGGGTTTGAATTTTTTTTTTCTTTGGACTGAATCTGGGTTTGTTGTTTTTTCCTCCAATTTGTTCTTATAGAAGTTCTTAAGAAATAAAAAGCCTTAACTTTTTGATCTTTGTTATGTTTGTTTTTCTTTAAAAATGTGTTTTTCTAACTGCAAACGGAGAGGTGGGTAACAGATCCCTAACGGAAGGTACCTCAGGTGGGCAAAGTGATAAGTTTTGAACCACGGGTAGGCAAAGTGAAAATGGACCTTACCACAGGTGGGTTTACTGTAATTATCCCTTGCTTTTACATACAAAGACAGACTCATATTGTCAAAGAAGCAATTTCTGAAGCGCCATGCGACATATATTAATATATATGCATAAATAGCCACTGTATTTTGATTGTTTAATTTCTTCTAAATGATTGCCGAAAATAAAAATTGATAACTATTTACATCGATCAGAATTAGACTTTACCTTAAAAAAAAATTCATGGCGTAGTGACATACATTGAGAAAAATTAAAGAGTGAAAAGAAATAGAATACCCAAAAGATTGCACTGGATCAGATCATAGGAAGAGAGCAACCTAAATACATGGTGCTCCATTTATTATTATAGTACCACATGTCCACAGCATATAGTTAAAAGTTCAAAAACACAACTTTAGGAACATGATTCCTGTTCTCCTACACCAAATTACAGTCTAGATATTCACCGATTACACACCACGAGAGGCCATTATTATTATTTAGCTACAAGGCAGGAACAAGTACATCACGAAAATACCCTTGTGCGCTCTTTGGCATATAATGATCTTGTCCATCATGACTAGCAAGATATCTGGACTACAGACTACAGACTTAGTGAAACCATTTAAGGTACACATATATAGCTAGCTAGCCATTAATTGCAATAATCAGTGGTGATGATGAGGCGGGTGTGGCTTGTGTGGGTCATGAGGGCCCGGCGGAGGAGGGCCATGGTGAGGAGGAGGTGGTTCATGATGAGGAGGAGGAGGGGGGCCATGATGAGGAGGTGGTGGTTCGTGATGAGGCGGCCCCGGAGGCGGAGGCTGATGTGGTGGCCCTTGGTGTGGCGGCCCATGGTGGGGGTGATGAGGGTCGTGTGGTGGGGGAGGGTTGTGCATCTTCTTAATTGCTCTTTTCTTCTTGGTGCTAGTCAAGTGAAGTGTGTGATAGAAATGAAAGAAGCTTAGGTGAATTTATATCACAAGGGTGTCACCTACTACATGCCATAAAATATCAGATGATAATTGTGTCATAAAGTTTTCATATTTAAAATTTATTTATTTATTTATTTAAAAATTATTTTATTTTCATTTGGTGATGAATAATCCCATTTGAATATGGCCACCATGAAATGAAATTTAAGTCGCTCATGATTTGATCCGGTGAAATTAACCATTGGAGGGGAGGGGTGAGAGATTTGGCTTACTTTCAATATTTTTTAATTGAATATATTATTTTATTTTAAATATATAATAACAAGTAGTAGTGAGTTTTAATATTTATATTTTATTTAGTTAATGAGTGATATGATAGTTTTTCATTAAAATAAAAAGAAACTTCAATTTAAAAAGTACTGGGAGTAAGCCAAATTCTAAAGAAAGAAAAGAGATGTAAAATATTAAAAAGATAAAAATGAAATGATAAAAAATTTTAATTTTAATTTTTTTTTACACTAATACTAAAATTAGAGTCTGTTTGAAATTCGTTTATTATAAATAAAAATAAAAATTAATTAAAATAATGCCACAAAATCATAAATAATATTTAAAAATACAATAAAATCTATAAATAATAAAAATAATTTTTACTAAACACGTACTAAAAGAATAGCTTTTCCGACTTTTAATTTTAACCTTTAATTTTTTGTTGCATTATTGCACGGACCTCAATCATGATCTTCTCGGAGAATGTGAAAGGCGATGTTCCTTCATCGATGGTCCTGACTCTCATTGTCGGTGGAGATCTCGCCTCAGGTCAATTATTGCTTCTTAGTCTTACACATTGTTACTGTTGTTGTTGTTATCCACAAGAGGTGAGGTTGGGGTGTACATTAAAAAAGAAAAAAAGAACCAAAAAAAGAAAAAAGGAAAAAAAAAAATCGCAGAGGCCCATTCTGAAGATTTTTTTCATGACCTTGGACTGGGCCCAATGGGAAATTCATAAGCCCCCAAGCCCAGGCATTAAAATTGTTTTTTATTTGAGAAACAATTTTGTTTTTGTTTTTGTTTTTTTTTTTAATGAAATTGTTGAATTCCGACTTTGCCTCTAGGAGCATTTAGTTATTTTAGCTTTACAAAAATAGTCATACAGTAGTGGAGTTAAAACTATTTTTTTAGCTTTATTGCTATAATGCACATCTACCTATGGATGTGCATGGTAGTTTAGAACTAAAAAATTATAATAATTTTTTATTCCCTGCTTGGTTATTGTAATAGATATATTATTTTATTGTGATATTTATATTATTTTATTATGTTAAAAGCTAAAATAAATCTATTGTTGCAGCATGTGTGTAAGTAAAATAAATAAAATAACTTTTTGTGGTACCGAATAGTTAAATTTTTAGTTTTACTGTAGTGGATGTCCTTAGAACTTGAATTTGTGATGTGACTTTTACATTAAAAAGAGACAATAGAGTTCTATAACCTTTTTTTTTTTTTTTTTGAGAGAAAGAGTGGTATGTAACTTATGTTCCCTCTTTAAGATGAAAAAAACTCATAGAGGATCAGAGTAGAGTGGGAGAAATTATAGAGTCCTCTAGTGGACAAGTGATGTGGTCCACCATTTCACTAAAAACTTCTACTTGTTTAAAATTGTTGAGTCAGTAATTAATTTCTTTTTAAAATTTTTTTTAACTAACAATTTTAAATAGGTGGAAGTTTTTTAGTGAAATGGTGGACTATATTACTTGTCCACTATGTGGATCTTATAATTTCTCATAGAGTGGGGTAGGTGTGAGAAGAACATAGTAGATTAAAGGTATTTTGTTCATCCCTGTTAATATGGTTTCGGCACTAATGTGATAAAAACGAAAAAAAAAAAAATTATAGGACAATTGTGAAAGTATTAAGATATATAAAAAAATAAATATTTATTTGTACCACATAATACGAGTTTGAAGTCCACATAATAATTTAACTTTCTTTTTTTCGGCCATAAAATTAAGGTTAATTTTGGAATGTATGTTGCCTATGCCAAGAGAGCATCTCATCTCATGGAGTGGTTATAGATACAATTAGGGGTGTGCATGGGTCGGGTTAAAAGGCTTTTCTGATCCAACCTACCATGGTGGGTTAAAAAACATTCAACCCTACACAACTCATCACATAAGTCCAACCCAACTTAACCCAACTCACATGGGCTAGGTTGGGTCGGGTTGAACCCATGAGTTGGAAAATTTTATTATTATTATTATTATTATTATTATTATTATTATTAAATTGAGCAAAAAATATATATATATATATATATAATTGGAAAATTTTATTATTATTATTATTATTATTATTATTATTATTATTAAATTGAGCAAAAAATATATATATATATATATATATATATCACACCTGCCACCTGAGTTGATAAACAAAATATACATTAATATATGAACTAATATTCCAACTCAATTATACATTAATATATGAACTGATATACATTAATATTGGTTTTTATATAGGATAGGAAGAAAAGCTGGTTATTTAAGATTTTTTATTAATTATATAATATGTGGGGTTAGGATTTGTGGCCCAAGCCCAAAATAATAAATTTGTAGAGCGTGGATGATAGAGCTAGGTTGATTATGAAATTAACAACGGTTAATTACAACCTCTAAGTATAAACCAGCATAAAGATATACGTAAAGACTAAATGAATTGAAGTTTGAAGAGGTTTATGATAAATTGAATAGTGATTACATTTCTTAGAGCTACAGTAAAGCCTTTCTTTCTCCTCTATCGTCTTTTCTCCCTCTCTCCCCATTTTTTATCAGGAGCCCTTCTTCTTTATATAGCATCTTTCCCCATCATCCTCATCGTCCACTTGTTCTTCATCTGTGTACTTACTTGAGTATATGTCACGTCATGTATCTTCTTTAACTTTTTGTGAGTGGTGGTAACTGAGGTTACACTGTTCAGGGGTCTTCTCCACATAAATGCGGCCAGAAAAGTTGCTGCAGTGCATTTAATATGGTGGTAGCAGCTTTTCCTTTAGATATTTCTTCGTTCTTATCGTCTCCAAACATACCCAGAGCTTATCTTTATCATTAGGGTTGCTATGAAGATCATTTGAACCTTCCACACGTTTGATTGATCAAGACTATTCGTATCCGAAAAGTAAGACCTCTTCAGACCAATGGTGACCTCTTCAGATTGTACTCCTCCTTCGTTTCCAGGTATCTTTCTTCCAGATGGACTCCATCTCAATCGGTTCATTCTCTTCGAACACAGTAATCTTCAAATAGGGCCCTAGGCCCACTACGTAAGGTTGGGCTTTTCCCCCCCACATATTATATTTTAAATATATATTAAATATATGGGTTGGTCAGGTTGGGTTTGGCAAGTTTAGAATTTTATAACCTGAACCCAACCTGACCTGCTGTCAAAAAAAAATTTGTAACCCAACCTAACCCAACCCACCAAGACCTAAAAACCGACCCAATCCGGCCGGTTGGGTTGAGTTGGGTCAGGTCGGTTTTTGCGGGTTAGTTGCACACCCCTATATACAATCACTTCCTCACAATATTAGTCTCTTATAACTCTACATAAAATAATTTTTCTTATATACGATAGCCTCATGCTTTTTGGAACCAAGATATAAAATGGTTTTAACTAGAAATCCTTGACAGAAAATATCAAGTATTTATTTAGTAATTCATGGGAAATTGTTTGACATAGAACTATAAAAAAATCTGTTATCATAAATGGAGCCATCACTATGATGACCATGTTAAAAATCAAGCATGACCTCTCTCTAAGCATTTTTAGAGTTTTTCTCTTAAGGGCTATTTGGTTTTAAAAAAACCATCACTCATCACTCCTCACTCAATTTTCATTAATCATCACTCATCGCTCGTCACTTATTACTCATCACTTAAAATACCTCAATTTCCTAAACCCCACATGTTTGGCACACTATTTTCAGCTTCTCATCACTCAAATATTTCTACTTTTTGTCGGACCCATACCTAACCCATTGCCTGAGCACCATACTTACGTATACATCCCTTTTTTTTTTCCCATCACTCTCCCCCAATACCCAAACACATGGTTCTCTCTTCCTCTCCTTGCCTCCATTCTCTTCCTTTCTTATTAGCTTCAAAAAAATCAAAGCTCAAAAAATAAAAGCAGAGAGCAAAGCACAGAAAGCAAACACATAGTTTTTTAAAAGTTTTGTTTTGATATAGGAATTGAGCGCATGTGGATGTGCGAGGTCCGCGAGCAAGCTCTGACGTCCATCACATGCAAGGCCGACGCGGTGGCACTCTGCGTCACGTGTGACTCTGATATCCACTCAGCCAACCCACTCGCCCGCCGCCATGAGCGCGTTCTGGTGGAGCCTTTCTTTGACTCTGCCGAGTTGGTCATTAAATCAAGAGCTCCGCTCATCGATTTTCTCATGGTCCCGACCAATCACAGTGAGTCGCCAGAGGCCAGTTAATGGATTCTCCCAAACCAGAACTTCGTGGAGGATCAGTTTCTTTGGTATGAAGAGAGCCATTGAGGGAGCAAAGGCTGGCATTGAAATGACTATACACTGACCGTGGGGCCCATTTGTTGAGTGAAATTACCAAAATGCCACCATAACTCTATTTTCATAACTTGAAAACACCTAAAACTTGTTTCCAGTTTTACAACTCATCACTCAAAAATCAGAGAATTGAGTGATGGAAACAAAACTTGAAAACATAGCCAAGTAGACTTCCTCTCCATGGGACCCACTAATTTTGAGTTATGAGTGATAAAAATAGAGTGATAAGTGATGAAAACTTGCTAATCCAAACAATCTCCTAATCTTTTCCTCTCCGGCATTCTCTAGAGCTTACCTGCGTAATTTAATTTCAAACACAAATTTCTAATATGTCTAGAAGGTTGGTGAAAAGCATTATTTTATTGCTAATAAAAGGATGAAGTGGAAGCTCAAAGTCAGTTTCTTGACCGACATAAATCTTGTATGAATAGATGTGACCGTCTGACGTGAAGTGATGAGTGATGAAAACTTGCTAATCCAAACAATCTCCTAATCTTTTCATCTCCGAAATTCTCTAGAGCTTACCTGCGTAATTTAATTTCAAACACAAATTTCTAATATGTCTAGAAGGTTGGTGAAAAGCATTATTTTATTGCTAATAAAAGGATGAAGTGGAAGCTCAAAGTCGGTTTCTTGACTGACATAAATCTTGTATGAATAGATGTGACCGTTTGACGTGAAGTGTGTCATATGCACAGGATTGAGATCCTTGCAATTTGAACTATGCAATTAACTCCATTTTTTTCACAAAATTTTTTACATTCTTAACTTTTTAATTTTTTAAATATATTTTTATTTAATGGTTGAGATTAAAAATTGTTTTTTTTTTCAATTCTCAATCTCAATCATTTATTACAATTGCATCAAATACAATATATATCTCAGATATTGCACCTAATTTTAATCTAAAAACACTAGTGTTGTAAAGTGAAAAGTGAAGCAAAGAAAAAACAGAGAGCCATAGTGTCGGTAGGTGTTTAAAGAAGCAAGATGTGTGGTATATTTGGTGAGTGAGTGTATTCAAGGTTAGCAACCATGTGTGAATGTAAAAGTGTTGTGTGTGCACTGTGCACTAGTGTAAATAGTAGTGCTTGTAAATTAAAGTGTTGTAATTAAATATAAAAGTGTATTTGTTCATGTGGTTTGTTCTACAGTTTTAGTATCAGAGGTTCTGCTAACTAAGTAGACCATCCTAACAAAAGTGTTCGTAAAATTAAAAATAAAAATAAAAAACACTTCTATACATTGTTATTAATACCGTTTTAGATCCCGTTTCGGTTTGTCTAGTGGAATGGAATATTTCGGTATCGGCCAATTTCATTTTAGGGTGTTTCGGGGTTCTTAAAAAATAATTTATATATATTCTTGTTGAACATAAAATTGTCAATTCTAATAAATAAATAACTAAATATCAAATAATACAAATCATTTAGTCTTAACTCTTAAGTCTTAAACATTAATATAACATCAATTTAACATCACACAATAAGAAGATTTACAAGACAATAACTAAATATCAAAAAAATACAAGATTTACTCTTCCTCCTCATCATCATCCATGAGAGAATGATCAAATTCATCATCAAAAGAACTCCCAAGAACTACCAGCACCCATTGGACCTTTACTCTTTTTTTTTTTTTTTTTTAAATAATAGGCCAAATCCGGTACTGGCCGAAATTTGCATTTCAGCCGAAATTGGCCGGAATTGACCGGAATGGCCCGAAACGGCCCGAAATTTGACCTGAGGTGGAACGTGGGGTATTCCGGTACCGGTTTACATACCGGTACGAAAAATTCCCGGCTGTTCCGGCCGGAACGGAACAGAATCAATAACAATGCTTTTATATTTCTAAGAAAGTATTAGGAAACATAATTCCTAACCCATGATCTATATATATATATATATGGAGTTCGAACAAATGAAGAGATGAACACACACAAAAACACCAAAATTTAAATGTGTCACTCAAAATTAGATGATTTCATCCATGCATGTAGTTGCTACATTGATCACTAACGACATATGCAACACGTTTAAAATTGTAATAATGAGTCTAGGAGGATGTTTCAGTTTAACATATTCTCAAATATTGAAAGTATCCTCAATAATTTTAGTAACACCAATTTTGTGTGATCCAGGGCCTCAAGAGCCCAATGACCCCCCCCCCCCTATCATCACGTTATCGTGTTTCGAAAACACCTAAGAGCATTCACATCAGCTCGTCTAAAAGATTCCGTCTATTTTACACAAAAAACCTACTTTTTCTATTTTACACTATCACTTTTACAAAACACCCACATTATTTTTCTATTCTACACCTTCTTTTATTTAAATAATATTTTTCTCACATTTTTTATTATTATTCACAACTACCGTGGCCCCACCAACTTTGACACACACTATATTTGATCTCTACCTCTTTCTTTATCTTTTTCACTTTCTTCTTTTTGTCTTTTCCTTCTCCTTCTTTCTTCTTCTCCGTTTTTTCTTCAGCGTCTTCGTCTTTCTTCTTCTTTCTTTTTCTTTTCCTTCTCCTTTCTTCTTCTACATTTTCTTCTTGTTCTTTTGCAATTTCGGTTTGACTTGTTGCTCTTTCTCTATACCCATCTCTCTGCCTCTATACCCATTTCTGAATCAACTCTCCCTCTCGGTCTAAATCCACACCATCTCGGTCACAAGCTCTGATCCACACCATCTTGGTCACAAGCATCTCGATTACAAGCACAAGCACCGATCTCGGTCACAAGCACCGATGTCCCTAGCTTTGATCAGGCTCTGATCAGGAAAGACCCATACCCATGAGCTCTGATCAAGCGAGACCCACGATTGTTCCAGTCAAGCACCGATCTGTCTCTTTGTCATTTATTCGTTTGGGTTTGTGTATCTCTATGTTTTTTTTTTTTTTTTAAGCAAGTGTATTTCTGTGTTGATTTGTCTATGTGGATGTGTTTGTGTGTGGATGTGATTGTGTGCATCTAAGGAAAAAGAAGAAGATAAGAAGTTTTTTTTTTTTTTTTTTTTTTTTTTTTTTT
>NW_027069472.1:2064572-2118616 GCF_002906115.3 Quercus suber
CCAAAGCCCCCCCCCCCCCCCCAACCCCCACCAAAAAAAAAAAAAAAATTGGAATAACTTACGTAGTAGATAAAACTTCGTGCACATCCGATCGGGTAGGACATGAGCATTTGAATGTAATTACTTTAAAAAATCATACAACTACTTCCATCACATAAGAGCATCCACAACCCAAAATCTTATCCTATTTTATTTTACCATCCCAAAAAGCTACTTTATTAATTTATACAATACCATTTTACAATATTCTAGCATCCCAACTTTTATTTTACAATATAATATATTAAAATAATATAAATTATACAATAAAAAATAATATAAAATTATCTCCCCATTTCCTTTATCCGGTCACTTTTCCTCACTGCCTCTCTCTCTCTCTCTCTCTCTCTCTCAACCACACTGCCACCAACAACAGGCATCACCACACCAAAACCCATCATTTAACCACCAACAACCCAGCCAAGATTTTTCTCAAAAGGAAAAAAAAAAAAAAAAAAACCAACCAAGAACAAAGCAACAAATCCACCAAATCACCCAAAAATAATCATTGCCACTTCCATCAATCCAAACATAAACACTGCTTAGTGGGTCTGGCCATGGGTGGCTCTGGTGATGTTGTTCATGTGCATGGGTTTTGGGTTCTTTGAAAATGGGTTTGAAGAAAATGGGTATTGTGTTCTGTGTTGATGGTTTGAAGAAAACCATCGTTGCTGCCAAAGTTGATGGTTTTGTGTTGATGGTTCTAGCTATCCATTTCTTGTGGTGGGTTGGGCTAATTTTGATTTTGATTTTGATCTTAACCCAAACCCAAAAACCCTTGAGAATCTCGGTTTGAAGAGAGAGTGATAGAGAGAGGGGATGAGAGAGAAGAGAGAGGCTTGGTCTTAAAGAGCTTTAGCGATGGGTGAGGGTGAATCGGCAGTGATGGCGAGAGAGATGGGATGAGAGAGAAGTGAGAGGCTTGGTGTCTGAAAGAGAGATAGAGAGAGAGATAAGAGACCGTGGAGAGAGAAAGGTCTGATATTTATGCATAAAATATTAATATATGTTTTACAATTAAGCTACAGTGCAATTCTAAATGTAGAATCACACTGTAGCACAATCCCAAATTTTTTTACAATTGGCACATTTTGCAATTCGGGCTGGAGTGAGCATTTTGGGCCTGAATGCTAAAAAACCATTACATTTGGCATTTACACATTTCGCTGTTGATGCTCTAATACCATCCATGCATGTTGATGCTATATATATATATATATAAATCTTTTTTTTCTTTCTTATTTCTCCTTCAATCACTCAATATTTGATGCACAATATCCTCATTTTTAGTATGGATAAATCTCAAACTTTTTTCCTTAATTAAGAAGAAAAATACTATGAGATTACAAGTACTAATAAATCCCCTTTTTTTGGGTCTGAACATAAGAGATGTATCTAAGTTAATTCACTTATTTTTTCTATGTCAATATAACGCTTTATAAGTGTTAAACTACTCTAGAATCATAACACTCATTCGGTGATTCCATAGAGCTTGAGGTTTATATATCCTGAGTCTCCCAACCAAACAAGATCGATGACTAGTGAAAAGGAACGAAATGGGGGAGAATGAATCCAACCAACAAGTAAAAAACGTAAAGACTAAACCATATATAATAACAATCGTCTCGTTGTTTTTTTTTCCGTTGATTTTTTTCTTTGTAATTC
The DNA here is from genome assembly GCF_002906115.3 of Quercus suber. NCBI lineage: Eukaryota > Viridiplantae > Streptophyta > Magnoliopsida > Fagales > Fagaceae > Quercus > Quercus suber. The sequence continues at coordinate 2,066,277 of NW_027069472.1, forward strand.
TTTATACGATTAACATTGATTTCAGTGTAGCCGCTTGTCCAGCATGCAATTATTTTCTCAAACTCTTATGCAAAATTGCTATACTCTCATTGTAGAAGAGACGACAATAAATTAGCACATAGTCTAGCTAGATACTCGATTAATGTTTCTGACTATGTTGTATAGATGGAAGAAGTTCCTCTTTCTTTATTTTCTATAGCTCAAAATGATTTGACCACTTTGGCAAATCAAGTTCAATAAAATCATGATGTTCATTCTCAACCAAAAAAAAAAAAAACATTGATCTCGGAGATACATTTATTGATAGTAATTAACATGTTATGTTTATTACAAAGTAAAAAAAAGTAAGATACATAGATAGTAGTGCAATAAAAAATAGTAGCACAAACTTATTAAGCTGGCTCCTAGCAAGTTCTCACACCATATATAGAGTGTGCATAACACATATGCTGCAACTTCAAGCCAATATATGATGATCAAGGGTGGTGATGAGGCGGATGTGGTTTGTGCGGCTCAGGAGGGCCTGGTGGTGGTGCATGAGGACCTGGAGGAGGAGGATGACCATGTGGGGGAGGAGGTTCTGGATGCGGAGGACTAGGAGCTGGTGGTGGTGCATGTGGTGGTGGTGGGTGGTGAGGATTTGGTGGTGGAGGGTCACGCATCTTTTTTTTTTTTTTTTTTTTTTTTTTTTTTTTTGAGAAAAAAGAAGATGAGAAGTTAGTTTACTGAGTTTGTTGAGTCGGAGAAGAGAGAGAAAAAAAGGAGCGAACGAAAATCATTAAAATAATCTTTACACGAGCTACATTAACCGTGTATATTTACACGGTTACTGTAGCTCGTGTAAAAATATACACATTTTTACACAATTTTAGAAGGACTGATGGAGAGCATTTTTGAGCCAAAATGTGTAAAATTTGCACTGGAGATCTATTTTAGAAGAGTGTAGCTGATCTGATGTGAATGCTCTAATAATTATAAAGTCTTAGTAACTAGTAGGCTAAATTAATGCAAGACTCACCTTTTATGTTTGACAAGAATTTATTTCAATTCTCTAACTTTACTTTCGTTTATTTTAGTCCTCTAAGTTTTAAGTTTATTAACTTAAAGTTTAAGCATCATTTAGTACTTGAGAATTCGAGAAATAACATTTCATTCATAATTGGTTACAGAAGGAGTAAGTATTCAATTTGGTAAGGTAAAAAAATAGAGTTGTAATTCAGTGGTTAGAGCATTAGTATTAGGCTCAATGCACTTTTAGACAAATTGATTTAGAAAATTCACTTTTGTTACTTTGGCTAATCTACCATTCATAGACCATTACATCAATCTTGATATTCGATATCCATTCTATTTAAATATTATTTCCCCACTAAAAATCAATCTAAGCAACCATTGCAACCCAAAAGTTTATCAAGAATCAACCCACAAATCAATCACCACACTCACAACAAATCAACCCAAACCAAATAATCAAAGGTGAAAGCGTGGCCAACGTCGATAGGGAGAGTCAAATCAAAGCACCATTACTGCAAAGCACCTCATAACACCACCAAACCACCAACCAAATTGAGAGAGAAAGAGAATGTGTGTGTGTATATATATATATATATATATAAATTTTTTTAGCAATGATGATGAACACTTAAATAATAATATTGAGGTAATGTTCATTTGTTATTACCATGGAATGCATTGTTGGGCCCGATGTGCATTGTTTTTGAGTTGATTATGTAGGATTTTTGCTGAAATTACCATATAGTGAGACATGTGCGAATGCTCATAGAGTTTTGGTATAAGTTAACTCTTGAATTTGAATATTAATGAGTGTTTGTGTATTAGTTTAGTTCAAGGACTATTACGATATTGACTCCAACCAATTTTTATTTTTGAGAGAAGCCCCCTATCCCCTAAAATTACTAAACTTAGACCCTATAGGTGAACCTTTATGACTCAACTCATAGTGTTTTTTTCTTTTCCCTAAAGAATATACTATAATGATATGATAATGTTCAAGTAGGATTGCCACAACCAATCACCCCTTATCTTCTCCAAAAAAAAAAAAAAAAAAATCACCCCTTTATCTTTTATAAATATAAATGGTCCATTGTACACATGTAGAGGTCAGTGAAATCATTTGTACTTTGTAACTGTTTAGAGCTCACTAATGTTGAATTACCTCCACCTTATCATAATTTAGAATATGAGATGGTTTTGAGTTTGAATTTACCACTGAGTTTTTGTTTATTAAATCATCCTTCCATCAATTTCTTTGTCATGTGAAATTTTTTGGTGGAGTTGTTTTAATCAGATTAGTGTGGATTGTGGTTATACTTATACCTACTCTTCACTCAATACAGCCCCCTTTGTATTTTATGAAGAGATTAAATTTTATAAAAATGTGGTATAAAACCCAAGTTTTTTTTACACTCTCCAATTTCAACATGTCACATTATCTTATCATATATTAAAGAATAAACACAATTACACTTAATCAATTTTAATACTTATTTGAAAATCCAACCAAATTGTTTTCAAAAAAAAAAAAATCCAACCAAATTGAAAGTTTATTAAAATATTATTAGATGTGGTAGGATATACTGAGTTTTAAGTAAAAAGATAATATGACAATCTCTTATTGGACAATATACAACTTGAATTTTAAACCGGCCCTTACAAGTTCAGACTCTTTTACGAAACCTAAGCCTACCTAAGACCCCAAATCGGGCCAGTTCAGCTCAGTTTCAACCAAAACGACTTGTCAGATTCACGGTGGGCCTTATCAAGACCAAATAAACGACACCACACTGCTCTCGCTTTCTAGTTTTTCCACAGTCCACACCACACACACAAATGACACAATTCCATTTCCAAGGTCAATAATTAAAGACGAAGCAATTGCTGAGAGAGTATAAAGAAGTTTACCTTGACCCTCCATAAAGAATAATGGAGCTAGTTTAAGGACAATATTGACTATTGAGGTGACTTTCCACCATCAAACAGAAAGTCATGAAAATCATAAATTTTATAAAGTGGATTAGTTTGGGACACGACCATTAAAAAAAAAAAAAAGATTAGGTTAAGCCTGCTTATTGTAAATTTAATTTAATGGATCATTTTATAAAAATAATATATATTTTTAGCCAAAGTAAATTCTATAATCTACTACAGTCTACAGAGTACAGACATGTTTGATTCTGTTTTCGGGGAAAGTATTTAAAAACTATTTACCAGTAACATAATAAATTACTGACAGGAGGATAGTTTCTATAATAAAAATCTCAAAATAATGTTTGAATATTCATTTGGTAGTATTCTGTTGCAATTTGTTTCAATTTTTTTTTTTGTGAATTTATAAATAAGAAACTATTTTGAAAAAATAAGAACCAAACAAGCCTTGCTAAATTTGCGTGGATTCCACTCATTTTATTTTTAAGAGTTGAAAACACATTAAAAACACTAAAAACAAGTAACATCCACTTTTTAAGAGCATTTTTCATCCGATTGTGCAAAACAAATGCTTTTGTTTAGATTACCAAAAACCACTTTTTCCTGTTTTGCAAAACCACTTTTACAGCATATCATACATTTCATTCTTTATTTTGGATACATCATATTAAACTGTTTAGAGGAGTTTAAAGAAGAGAGAAAGAGTGAATAAAACAATGATGGAAAAGTTTTACATAAGCTACAATGTGTGTGTATATGTAGCTGAACATAATAGAATTGTGTATGATTTCAAGCAAAATAAAAAAGTGAATGGAGATCGTCTTTTCCCCACCTTGTTTTGGCAACGTTGTTAATTATTTTGCATTTTAAAGGTTTTACATAACTGATGAGAATAATCTAACAACATAATTTGAACATTTTTTTCTTGGGCTTCATTTTTCTCAATTAGTAAAGTTATTTGTTATCGAATAAATGATTTAAGTTCCAATCACGCTTTTACCAAAAATCAATTAACATATTAATTTGATGAAAGAGTATCATTATAATAAATAAACATCATAAGTAAAAGAATCATCCAAGATTAAACCCCCTCATTCAATTATTAAATTACATAATAATAAACTATCATGTTTCTATTTTTTTAAAGGGTAAAATATAGTAATTATCCCTTAGGTTCAAAGTAATATCAACTCAGTTCAAGACATTTCAAAATTGATCAACTTGTTCCTTAAATACAAACAAACATTGAAAAAATTTGTTTATGTTAACTGTAACAATTTGATTGACTTTTATATAAGTTAGTTGTAATGTCGTTTATGAGTACATTGCATGCAGTCTATGTTTAAAAACCAAATTGGTCAATTTTAAAATATACAATTTGGAATTAGCCCAAACCTTTATTTTACCCAAAAAAAAAAAAAAAAACCAAAAGTGCCATTTATCTACTATACCACATCCACATGGCAAATATTCTTTTTCATTGTTTTGTAAATAAAATATTCTTTTTCCATTAATAAAATTTAAAAACCATTAAAAAAAAGAACAAAAAACAAAAAACAAAACAAAAGTTCAAAAAAAGGGAGGTGTACAAGACAAGACGCGCTGTCTCAAAAGTCTTGTCTTTAATCCTAAAACAATTAAATTTGAAAGCAAAGCAAAAGCTCCAACTCAGAGAGAGTTGGGTTGGGTGTGTGTGTGTGTGTTTTCCATTTTCCATTATCATCATCGTCTTCATCATCATCTCTCTCTCTCTCTATCTCTCTCTAACATGGGTTCCAGCAATAGTCGAATGGAGTCACGGCCTTCTCGGCCCTCACGAGTCAACGGCACCAATCGCTCTAACGTCTTCTCTCTCATCTGTGGTGGCTCCTCTTCTCGCGCTACCCATCAGGTACACATTTTCAACCCAAAAAAGCTTTTATCTTTTACTTATTTTTTACCAATACCCATTTCGTTTTTGTGTTTATTTTCCATCAATTCTTGAATCTTCATATTCAAGATATGGCTTTTTGATGATTTGGGTTTTGCTCAATCGGTGCCAAAGATCGTCCCCATTCATCATCGCCATCGAGGAAACTTGTTCTTTTTAAAGCTGTAAATCTAATACACAATTTATGGTTTTTGATTGTTTTCATCATCATAGTGTGAATTTGCGATTGAAAAATTTCTAAAGGCTTTTTGGGTGATTTGGTACTAACCGATTGATGCAAAAGATGGGTTCCTTATCGGTAATGATAGGGTTTGTTTATTTATTTTGATTATCGCCTTATATAAAGGGAAAAAAAGGGTTGTTTTCTAGATATTTATTTATTTTAATATTTGTTTCTTGTGTTTTATTATATGTATGAATGTGTTTATTGTTGGATATATGGTGTCAATTGTAATAGTTTTTAATTATGTGGTGTTGGAGTCTTAAGCATCTGGAATTTTGGTGAATTGGGTCATTCATTTGAAGTCTTAACTTACCTTCACAATACAATCATGCCATATAAACATGAAGAAAAAGGATTAGATATAGGATTTAGGGTCTACTATATACTACCTTCCCACTTTGTTTGTCCTTTGTTCCATTTTGGAATGTCCCAAAATATTGTCTAGTTTCTAAATATAAAAGTCATTAATTTACTGATGTTCCTATTATACCTCTATTTTATTAATAATTCAATTTTTTGATAAATTTATTTAAGGGTAGTTTTGGAAACTTATACAATTTTAAAAGGTCAACAAAATAATAAATGATGTTTTCTTAAAAAGTTTGACTTTTCAACAGAATAAACAAAGTGGGACGAAGGGAGTAGTTGGTTTACTAAATTGGACACTTAACTCGGCAAGTTGAAACTATAATTTTTTATTTATTTTATTTATATTTTTATGATTTTAGCATTTAGTGATGTCAAGTTCTATTAATTTTAGTGAATGGTGGAATGCTCTTTAGGGTTGAAACTTCTGATCTTGGACAATTAAAACTTATTGAACTGATCTTAATTGGAGGTTTTTGATGTAGAAATTTTCCTAAAGTGGCTGTTAAATTTGTTTGGTTTCCTTCTTAAGCTTGGAAGTGGTCCATCATTGCATTGGATGTCATATTTATGGAATCTGCCTATGGTAAAATAATGATAGTAGTTGTTGTTCTAAAGTTCTAAGGAAAAAAAAAATTTTTTTTGGACGATGGGAATGAAGAAATGTAATTCTTATACAAAGTAGTATCATTTATCTTTTAATGATGCTTGGTCAATATGCTTATGAAGACAATCTGTAATTTGGTATTTTTTCTTCTTCCTCTTTGGAAGGTGATGAAGAATGTCCACTGGGTGTGTGGCCTTTGAATGGTTCTCTCTGGGGATCAGCAGTGATATGATTAACAATCATTGAGAAGAAGTTCCTAAGGTCCCTTTTGTAGATGTGCTCTAGTATGACTTCTATAAATTGAACAGAGCAGGCTATTTATTTACTTATAAGATACTTTCTTGCTTCAATTTTCCATAATCATCGTAACTTGGTGTCCTTTTCATCTTTAGAGCGCTCTTGGGACAGCTGAATGGTTTTGCAGTTTGGACCATCTGTGTGGGTAGAGAGCTTAAAACAGTATTGTTAACTCAACTGTGAGGATGTAGTGAGGGTGGCACTATTTCAGTAATTCATGCAATATTGTGTTTTCTGGATAAGTCTAATTTTTGGTATTTGAAATAAATCTCTCTCTCTCTCTCTCTCTCTATGTTGGTAAAACCATAAAAGCACCAGGTGCACTTAAGCACAAAGGCCTCCTAGAGCCTAGGTGCATAGCGCAAGTGCAAGCGTGTGCTTGATTGAAGGGAAGCGCACATTTAAAAAAAAAAAAAATTGATAATAGTTATTAATGTGCAATACAATAATCAAGTGATCAAATATTCATATAAATTTAAATAAAACATTTTATTTAATTCATATAGCATTTATATAAGCCCCTCCTTTTGCAATATTACCACAAAAATTGCAAGTCAAGTCATTTTTAGTATTTGGACAAGCTAGATATGAGTACTTATGTCAAGATCCTTGAATCTCTGTTTGCCATAATGCACTATGACTACTACTAACATTAGTTAATAATTTAGTCACTTAATAAGTATAAGTCTATAAAAATTAGTCAATATAAGTCATAAGATCAATGGTGGACTATGGAGTGATTGTGGTCCCGAATGGGTCTTATAGAATTTGTAAAGTTGGAGAGGTTGGGAGGTGTTCTGTGAATGGTAGCACACCATAACATTGAATTTATATACCAAATCAATAGTTTATATCAATAGTGTTTAGACTTAAGATCTTATGGTTACAATTTAGTTTTGGTTTTTTTTTTTTTTTTTTTTTGGGAAAAAAAGCGTGCTTCTTTGAACGATCAATAGTGTTTAGACTTAAGATCTTATGGTTACAATTTAGTTTTGGTTTTTTTTTTTTTTTTTTTTTGGGAAAAAAAGCGTGCTTCTTTGAACGCGTCCTCACTTTAGAGGTGAAAAGTGCTGGAGCTTTGGCATTTTGTGCTTAAGCACGTTTTTATCAACGCTGAATCTCTCTCTCTCTCTCTCTCTCTCTCTCTTGGATGTGCGTATCTTGTTGGTAATTTGCTGTGTCCTTTCAGCACTATATATCCTGAAAAAAGTATCCACAGATTTATATTAAGGGATTCAGGCACCGTTGCATGTGAATGTAATTTAGGACCTTTAACTCTATATTATATAAGCATGACAACTTTTTTAATCGAGTTGGTGATGGTTAGAAACCAATGGCCATATTATATAAGTGGGTGAATGGTTTGCTGCTGTTTTGCAATGGACATAGACTTATTATGTTTAGCTTCCTGATTGAAACACATCAATATTTAGATTTAAAAGATCCTGAAGGAAAGAGATCCTGAAAAGTACACACAGCTTTTATACTGAGGCTTTTAGGCACCTTTGCATGTGAACGTAATTTGGGACCTCTGACTCTATTTTAAACACAACAACTATTGTAATTGAGGTGATGCTGGTTAAAATCCAATGTCCATATCATTTTAGAGGGTGAATGGTTTGGTGTTGCACCAATATTTTAGATTTAAAAGAACCTGAAGAAAAGAGAAAGCAAACAGGTAACAGAGCCTTCTAGTTGTCCAAGCATTAATGTGATAATCCCTTAGTGTCTATCTAAGCAACAATATCAAGTGATCCTGAATTATTTCAAAATTTAGAATATTCTATATATGTGGTCGTGAACATTCAACCATTCATATTGTTCAACTTTCTTGTGATGTGAGTTTTGCACTTAAAAAAAATTATTAAATGATGAAACAACTAATTGGAAGATGTTCTTCTACTGCAGTTGGAAGATCGTCCAGTTGAATTTCTGGTGGATTCTGCAGAACATTCTAATCAACTCATAAATGAAGTTCAGAACATCACAGAGGAAACCACTCTAAGTACTGGTACTGGAAGGTTCTCATGCTCAAATACTGAAATTGGTGCCTCATCTGAAAGCAGTATTTTGACTAGTGAGGATACTTCAGTTGAACATGGTTCAGTATACATTGAAACTAATAATCGAGGGAAGTGCTTTTCTGAAAGTAAGGAGCTAGTTCCTCCTCATCAGGTAAGTGCTGGTCATAGTCATGATGAGTCTTATAGGGATAGTGGTACTACAGCTAGTACTTCGTTAAAAGAACAACAATCTTCAGATCCAGTCTCTGTTAATGTTTCCACTAACAAGGATGTAGTCAATGGTATTGATGATTCAGTGGACAGGAGAGTACCTCAGATATGTCCCAAGGTTCATCCTAGCAGCTCATCTTCTCAAGAGATAGGAGATTCAAGTTCCCGTAGAGTGTCTGTTGAGAATCACATTGGTGAAGTAACTGCATCTGATTCTGATTCTGTTCCTCACGAGTCCAATTTACCAGCAACATTTCGATTGTTGGGAGATGGGTCTCTTCCGGAGGCAATACCTTCAGGTTTAGGATTCCTTGTTTCCAACAGGGACCGGAGCTGGGCAGATGGAAGTGTACTTCAGGTTGATGTGGTGACTATCTCTTCCAACATTATTTCAAGTAGCAATGCCGATGAAGGTAATCGGGAGGTCAGAAGGAACAGTAGAAGACTGTTTTGGGATGCTTTTTCAAGACGCAGTTCTAGAAGGAACAGCGATTCTCCGACCATTCTTTTGTCAACGGATGATACTGATGATTTAGGATCTCATGATAGATGGCTCCTTGATTTGAGTGGTGACTTTTTTGATGATGGTGTTGGAAGTGATCGTGGATATCTGGGCAGTAGAATTCACAGATTGAATGAACAACGACGGCATTCAAGATCTGAGGTGATTCTTGGAACTCTTTATTATATTCTCTCTATGGCTTCATTCTTTTGGAATTGTTTGAGCTTATGGTCAGTGTGGTGTAGTATTTTGAAACTATTCATTTCCATTATATTCTCATAAGTACACTTTTTACCTACACCTGATAATGTTTTTTGAAGTTTCTCATTATTATTATACATTGTCAATGTAGTTATTGTAATGGGCATATCTTGCTAGCTAGATTTTGTGTACTGTCTAATCTTACTTCATGCTCCTTGGTAATTTTTATCAACTGCTCCTGCATAGCTCTTTGCAAATCAGGGAAAAACTGTAGTAGTTGTTGTAATGGGGCAGCTAAAGTGATATATGGTACTTTTAAATTTTACTTTTTGCTCATGAACTGCTTCTGCATAACTCTTTGCAGATCTGGGAAAGACTTCGTGGAAGCCTTGATGACAATGGCAGGCGAAATACCACTTGTCCATCAGGTCTTCACCAAGATGGTAGATGCTCATGTGAGTCACTCTCGACGAATGAAGAATCTAGTACTCGTGCAAGTATATCACGCATAGTCATGCTTGCTGAAGCTTTATTCGAGGTGATTTTCTTTTCTGAACTAGCTGATTGCCTGTAAAGGGACACTCTTTTTTTTTTTTTTTTTTTTTTTGAGTGGGGGTGGGGTGGGGGTTTGGGGGGGGGGGTGGTGGGGGGTTACTTTGCACCAGAAACTGAGGTGTAAGTGTAAGACCAAAATTTTTTACACTTCCTAATATGCCACCAGACCCTTTTTTAACGATTAACACTTAACGCTTTATAAAGGTTTCTGTGGCCATAATTTGGAGAAGATGGGTTGGGGTGTGTGGGTGTCTTTTGAACTATATTCCATCATATAAACTTAATAATGTTTGGGTTTCTATAGGAATATTTCACTTTGTTTCATGTAGCATTTGAAAACCTAAATAGGTTAACTTTTATATCAAATTTGGATTTTGGTCTCCAAAAAAAAAAAAAGTTTGGATTTTGGTTTGTTCAGAAATGCTTCTGTTTCTGTGATTTAGTATGTTAAATCAGCATTATTTGGGGACATTGGGAGATCCACCAAGTTAAAGATGAGGCCTAGGTTTGATTCTTTGGTGGTTCAACAGTTCACTATCCTTCAACGCTAAATCTTCCCTATGATATTAAGTTTTCTTCTAGTTGTTTTAATTTGGTATTGTTGTCATTCTATTTTTTGTTCTGTTTTGAGTGTTTGTGTCCCTGTGCTAATCATGCATCGCATCTATTTGATTGCATATTAACTTGTTTATTGATCCCTTAGTTGTAAGAGATGGGATAGTTGTGAGATTTGGGTCCTCAGAGAATGTGAAATTCTTGCTAATGGCTGCTTGGATAAAATTCTCCGTTTATCAATGATCCTTGAACCAAACAGTGTCTCTTTTCCCATAAATAAGTAGTGTGGTGTAAGGCCACAGTCAGATCCTGTGTTGGTTCTTGAGTTGTATTTTCCTATCCAAAATATTCTTATTTATTCTTTCAACTGTTGAAGTATCAGATCATATTAACATCTGTGGAATTCCACCAACTATATTGGTAACTTAGTTTTGTTGTAATGTGTGATTTGCAGGTTTTGGATGAAATTCACCGTCAGCCTGTGTCACTTTCCCTATCTATGGTTTCACTCCCAGCCCCTGAATCAGTTGTTGACTCTTTTCCTCTCAAGAGTCACAAAAAGGTTGAGACAGCTGAGGGCAGTGAAGCAGAACAGTATGATTCTTGTCATATCACTGTCATTTATGATTATATATGTGTGTGTGTGTGTGTGTGTGTTAGTGAACTATCATGTGCGTTGAGCATGCTTGTGTATGTGTTGGTAATGAGTTATATTTTGATAGGTGTTACATTTGCCTGGCTGAGTATGAGGAAGGGGACAAAATCCGAGTTCTTCCTTGTCACCATGATATCATATGTCATGTGTTGATAAGTGGCTTAAAGAGATACACGGGTATGTCATTGCCACTCTGTACTTCTTCCTTTATTGTCTTTTTTCTCCCCTATTCATATTATAATCCTTTTTTCCCCTGATGCATCTCTCTGTCTTTCTCCATTGGTGTTTTACAGAGTATGCCCACTTTGTAGAGGAGATGTTCGTGAGGGTTTGACTGAATCTTCTGTTTCTAACTCAGAAATCCCTTCCCTTGGATAGAATTGTACATACTGATGTAAATAGTGATAACCTCTCACACTGTCACGCATAAAATGTGTATTCAGTCTTTATATGAACTGTATCACAATTTAATGTTACTTTTTCCTATTTTGTAGCTTCTGTTCCTCATGATCTGGTTTGTGCAACTTTTCATACCAGTTTAGAAATTGAGATTTTGCTGCTCGGCCCTTTAGCTTCTTCATTGTTATACCTTCTATTAAATATTTATAAATATGATTAATCTAACCTACCCAGGCCCATGCATGATGTTGACTCAGCTGCAAGGTTCCTGCATGTATTGCCATGGTTTTTAGTAATGTCATGTTGTAGTCTCCTACATGAATGTCTAGAAATGATTACTGTAATGGAAGATGCACCTTTACGTATATTTGAATGGGACTTGGGAGGGAGAGGACAGGAGAGTGAACTTGAATTAAAAAAGATATGTTTCTTGGGGATGCCATTCACAGAATTATTACTGGATTGTGAATACGACCTCTCAGAGCAGGTTGTGATCTTTAAATAAGGGAGACTCTAAAGGATATTTTAAACAAAGTATGTCAAGGTGGTTTGCTGTGAAAGCATATGGGACAAATTGAATATTTTGCTGCATGGGTTATCAGCTGCAAAGGCAAAGGTCGTTTTTATTGAACTAATTGGTGGTTAGCTCATATTGGGTGAGAAAACGGCTAGTCTTACCATTGTTTTGGAGGAGGCTTTTGGTAGAGGTCTTAAGGGTGGAGTAAAAAAGAACTAGGAGAGGGAGAGTGAGTCTAACTCAATATTTTGAGTCTTGGGAAACTCAATATATGACAAGACTAACTCTACTTTACTGGAACTCAAGAGGAAAGAAGAGATGGTGATTTTGTGTGTTTTGGAATGGAGGAGAGGTAGAGTTTATGTAGTAGTGGAAGAGAAAATATGAATGAAATGATATTTAATGAGAGTTGATAAATGATCAAAGAGAATCATGAATCTAGACCTTATTTTAGGATTTAGAGAAAATTGGTGCATTAAATTTAGAGGTTGGTGGGTGATGAGCAATCCAAATCTCTAAAACCTCAATTTTTTTTTTTTTTTTTTTTTTTTTTTTTTTTTTTTTTCTGTAGTTCTTGTAATAGTTTTCAAAGCTAACTTTGAAAAATCACATTTTTCCCAATTTTGATCGGAATTGTCTCATTCTTATGCTCAAATTGAAGCTCCAGATGTCTAGTTTCTAGAAAAATTAACCTCACTCACAAATTTAAAATATTCTAAAAGATATCAATGAAATGGTGAGCAGAGGTTATTTGATGAAAAATAATTTCAGCATAATTAACATTAATAGACCTTAAATTAATTTCCAATTAACATTAATAGGCTCTAATTACTTTCATTTCAGATTTAATCAGTCACAAATTTACCCCGAGTAAAAAATATAATTACACAAATTACTCATTGAATAATCAATGTTTGATTATCTAATTAATTGAGTGTGTGCAACCTTACCATAAGTTGTAGTCCTAACCAATCAAATTATGACACGTCGTTAATTTCAAATTGATTATAATTATATCCATTTGGAATCAATTGTTCATAATCACATATAGTCGGACTCAATTTGTGATAGTGCATCTTGGCCATTAAAGCTTGATTTGATAATAACTTTCAATCTGATAGTTCGATTAAAGCTTATGACTAGTCAATTTGATCATTACAACATCAAGATCATTTTGATGAAACAAAATTAAGGATCTAATTGTCAAAATTAAGATGATTATTTTCAAGGTAAAATTACTATTTTACCCTCTATTTGAAGTTAAATGTGAGTTGCAAAATGAAGTGTCAACAAGAAGAAACCATAAATGTGGATTTGATGGTTAGGAGTTTAAGAATTATTTAATTTTTATTGATTATATATATATATATATATATACACACACTTGATGTGAATAATTTGTTAAATATAATTAAATAGAATATGTTAAATCATGTTATAAACATTTAAAAAAAAAAACCATTATAAACATATTTTATGTGTTTATATATGTTTTATTTATTTTATTTCTTTATGTATATTTCGCTTCCCCCCGGCCCCCTTAAAAGAAATTTTGTAGTTTTGTCATTGGCTCAAAGGCATGCCATGATATTATTTGGAGGTGTAACAGCGTGAAACAATAACGTGAATAAAGTCCTATTCTTATAGGATTCACTTCACATTAAATCATTGTAATTTACATATATCATTAATAATAAATGTTTAGCATATCACCCACGCACTTTTTTTGTGTGAAAAAAAAAACCATGTCTTAGCACAAAAAATTGATTATTTTTTTAATAATTATTTTCTCTTCTAATTTTTTTTTCCTATTGAGCTATATAAAGTAATTTGCCACTGAACTAGGAATATTTAAATTAAAAAAAAAGTGAAAATTAGTGGGCTTTTCTAAGTACAAGTGTACAACGGCCCAGAGGCGGAGACACTGATTTTTGTTGAGAATACAACTCCAAATTCTTATAGAACTCGGTGAACAATGTTAGGTGCATTTGATAGAGTTGTTAAACAACTCATTTTCAGTTTTTAAACAATATTATATACATTTTTATACATTTTTTTACCTACAAGTATTTCAAAAATTACAAACAACGTTATTCAAATTCTCCTACCAAACGGGTTTGAAACTTGTTATGAATTTCCACCAACCGTGACTCCACGTTTCCTAATCCGGTAATCCCCACAGAACTCGGTTTTTAACAAAGGTTAAGGTTAAACCTCAAAACTACTGTTCTTATAAATACATACCCCACGTACTCCCCAAGACTTAAAACTACTCTTGCTTTTGTTCTGTTCTGTTGATTCCTTTGTTTCTATTTAGTCAATAACATGGCAGAGCAAGCATCAACATCCATGGGTTCCCTGAATGATAAGAAGAAGAAGAAGAAGGCTCCCAATGGGTTTGTCGTGGAGGAACCCATCTCTTGGGGGGATAAATACTTGGAAAGCTTCTTTGAGTAATTAATATAACATATAGAGATATACTTTAATCCAAAATGCTTAAGTCTAATAGATATGTGCTATATTAACTACTCATTTTTCTTATCATTATTCAATATGAAATTTCACTCACACATGTAACCCAACACCATCAACAACGACGACAACTCTGTGATCTTACTACACCCCGATACCATGCACACCCTCAACTTCTTTCATGGTGATTCTGTGTTGATCAAGGGAAAGAAGAGACGGGACACGGTTTGCTTGTGACAGTTCCAAGGTTTTTATGAACAAGGTGGTGCGGTCTAACCTCAGAGTCAGGCTTGGTGATGGTTTCGATTCATCACTGTCATGGTATTAATTACGGCAATAAAGTTCACGTTCTTCCTATTGATGACACCATTGAAGGCCTTACTGGGAGTATCTTTGATGCCTACTTGAAGCCTTATTTTATGGACTCGTTTAGGCCGGTGAGGAAAGGTGATCTTTTTGTTGTGAGGGGTGGGATGAGGAGTGTAGAGTTTAAGGTTATGGAGACTGATCCTGCAGAGTATTGCATTGTTGCACCTGAGACTGAAGTTTACTGTGAAGGAGAGGCTTTGAGGAGAGAAGATGAAGAAAGTTTGGATGAGATTGGTTATGATGATATTGGTGGTGTAAGGAAGCAACTTGGTCAGATTCGTGAGTTGGTGGAATTGCCTTTAAGGCATCCACAGCTTTTTGAAAATATTGGAGTGAAGCCTTTCAAGGGAATTTTGCTATATGGGCCTCCTGGTACTGGAAAGACACTCATAGCGAAGGCTATTGCTAATGAAACTGGGGCTGTCTTTTTCTGTATTAATGGTCCGGAGATTATGAGCAAGATGGCTCGTGAGAGCGAGAGTAATTTGAGGAAAGCTTTTGCTGCAGCAGAGGAGAATGCTCCTTCGATTATATTTATTGATGAGATTGATTCTATTGCTCCCAAGAGTGCTAAGACTGGTGGAGAGGTAGAGAGGAGGATTGTTTCACAGCTTTTGACATTGATGGATGGTGTGAATTCCTGGCACATGTTATTGTTATTGAAGCCACCAATAGGGCTATTAGTATAGACCCTGCATTAAGAAGGTTTGGGAGGTTTGAAAAAGAAATTGATATTGGTGTTCCGGATGAAGTTGGGCGTCTTGAGGTTCTTCATATCCGTACCAGGAAGATGAAACTCTCTGAAGATGTGAACTTGGAAAGAGTGGCCAAGGAAACTGATGGACATGTGGTTGCGGATCTTGCGGCTCTTTCTACCGAAGCTGCACTACAATGTATTACAGAAAAAAATGGATGTGATTGACATGGAGGATGAAACCATCGATGCTGAGGTTCTCAACTCCATGGCTGTCACCAATGATGACTTTAGCGCTGCTCTTGCAGCTAGCACTGCCTCTGCTTTGCGTGAAACTTTTGTGGAAGTGCCTAATGTTTGCTGGGAGGACATTGGTGGACTCGAGAGTGTCAAGACAGAGCTTCAAGAGACAGTTCAATATCCAGTGGAGCATCCTGAAAATTTTGAGAAGTTTGGGATGTCACCATCTAGAGGAGTTCTCTTCTATGGTCCTCCTGGTTGTGGAAAAACCCTTTTGGCCAGGGCTATTGCCAATGAATGTCAGGCTAATTTCATTAGCATCAAGGGTCTGAGTTACAATGTGGTTTGGAGAGAGTGAGGCCAATGTTAGGGATGTTTTCGACAAGGCTCGCCAGTCAGCACCTTGTGTCCTGTTTTTTGATGAACTTGACTCCATTGCTATTCAGTGAGGAAGTGGAATTGGAGATGCTGGTGGTGCTGCTGATAGAGTTTTGAACCAGCTTTTAACCGAAATGGATGGGTTATCGTCCAAGAAAACTATTTTTGTCATTGGAGCTACTAATAGGCCTGATATAATTGATCCAGCACTTCTAAGACCCAGTCGTCTTGATCAGTTGATCTATATCCCTCTGCCGGATGAGGCTTCACAGCTTCAGATTTTCAAATCTTGTCTTAGGAAATCACCTGTGTCAAAAGATGTTCACCTTACAGCTCTTGCCAAGCTTACAGGAGGCTTCAGCGGGTTTGCAAATATGCCAGTGGGCTTGCAAATATGCCATTAGAGAGGACATTCAGAAGGATATTGAGAGGGAAATTGGCACTATGGCAAAGGATTCTGCTGATGAAATGGCTGAGATCAAGGAAGCTCACTTTGAGGAGTCATTGAAGTTTGCGAGAAGGAGTGTGAGTGATGCTGACATCCGCAAGTATCAAGCTTTTGCTCAAACATTGCAGCAATCCAGGGGCTTTGGGTCTGCTTCCTATGAAGATTCTGTTGTTGATGATGCACCTCCTACGACTTCGAGTTCCTCCACATCTATTCGTGCCATTCCAGAGCAAATGCTTGGAATTCAAGCAACTCAAGGAGACATGTTGCAGTCTTTACTGACTGCTCAGGCTGCACATGGTCAGCTCTTGGATACACTGATGGGCAATATGGCTGATTTGCGTATCCAACTTCATCAGTTGAAAAGTTCTTTGTCCTCCACACCACCTCCTGGACCCTCTGATTGAGTTTGATTTGCCAATGAATGACAAAAGGGGGGAGTATATGCAAAGCCCAATGTTCAAATCTGTTTGCATCTTCAGCTGATGGGGTTGATGATGCTGAGCTTTTTGATTGGTTGCCTGATAATGTTTTATTTTCTTTCTATTTAGGATTAGGACTTTGATATCCAGAGAATCAGAATCATATAATTCTTTGTAGCTAGAATAAGAATTATAGGATTTTAAATTTAGTTTTCTCCCTCTTCTTTACTTTCTGCAATGAACTTTAGCTTTAATGTATTCGCTGTAACTCAAAACTATAATGATTGTAGTTGTTTCTGCAACAAGTGATTCAATATAATTCGATTTTTACCTTTAGAAAAGCTTCCTTTCTGTTGGTCTTGTCAATTGTAGTTGTTTACTCTTAAATCAAATTAAATTCCTTATTAATAATTTTTTAAATCATTACCGTATGACAATCACTTCAGAAATGTTTTCCATAAGCAAATTATGTGTTTCATGACTTTTTGTTTTATGTTTTCCTTAACCACATTAAGAGATTGGTTAAAAGAAAAGTCCTTTGGATTGGCTAATATATAAGCTCTTATAAAATGGTTTGTTTGGTTTTAGGTATGATTGGGGTGGCTTTCCACTGATTTCAAATAACCAACTTCATAACATATGGCAACAATCCAAAAGGTCTGCCTATTGGAGTAGGAACTTTGTGTCCTTTTGTGCAATGGGGCAAGATCAACATTTCACTGCCCCAGCCGTTCATTGTTTTCTCTACCTTTTTTTATTCATACAGTAGATTGTCCTTTAGCTAGTTTTTATTAGTAGATGAAGTCAGATTTCGGGTGTTATCTTCATAATTCATATTCTTTTATAAATTCTGTCTCTGAATAAATTCTCCATTCATTGTGAATCGAATGGATACAATTTTTTTGTAGCAAGAAATTATTGAAGTGGAGCCCTAAAAAAGACAAAAAGAAGAAAAAAAAAAAAGGGTGGGGGCAATGAACATAGGGGCTTTAAACAATGTTTCCATGTAAATTATGGCACAAAAGAATTTGAATTACTTGAAAAGTCTTTCATGGTTCATATGGTACATAAAAGTAAACTGATATAGGGTCTACTTACAAGTCTCCCTATTGGGTACTACATAAAAGAAAACTGATAGGGTACTCTCGGGAAAGAGAGAAGAAGCATATGTAAAAAACTTAACCCATCAAAGAAGAGCCATGCCTTGGTGTCCAGAAGGGATTCTGTTCTTGGAAAATAGCTGATTCAGATCTCAGCTTATTTCCATTGCTTTCTGTGTAATCATGAAAGAAAGGATTGTTTTGGAAGCCCTTGCTACTGTCAGCATTACTAGAGAATGGATTATCATTATTATGACTGAAGAGATTGGGGTGACAGTTCTCATTATCTTCAAATGTTGTCCATCGCATTGAGTTGCTGCTATGTTTCTCTCTGGCAGCATTTCGCATATTCTCCATCTCTCCGACGTGGTCTTTAAATTCTTTCTTCACGACATCCAACACAACATCACCATATCGATCACACCACGATCTTCAACATTAAAAAACAATCCAAAAGAGAAATAAGTGATACTGTGGGATAAGCTCTAGCTAATTGTTTTGTTTAAGGCTAAA
This sequence comes from Quercus suber, assembly GCF_002906115.3. Classification (NCBI taxonomy): domain Eukaryota; kingdom Viridiplantae; phylum Streptophyta; class Magnoliopsida; order Fagales; family Fagaceae; genus Quercus; species Quercus suber. Next base: position 2,084,900 of record NW_027069472.1, read on the forward strand.
GGACTGATTTCAGTGAGTGGAGATGAGAGAAGTAGCCTTATGATCTAATGTGTGATATCTAACCAAAGAGTAGCCTTATTGGTGGAATAGTCTAATGATCTAACTGTTACTTGGGTTTGTTTTAACTTCTTTACATAACTCTTTCAACAGTCGATTCTCAAAAAAAAAAAAAAAAAAAAAAAAAAAAAAAAAAAAAAAAAAAAAACACTCTTTCAATAGTCATATGTAGTAGCCCTATGATCTAATGTGGCATATTAGCCTATGATCTAATGTGGCATATACACCGTGAGGCCTTATTGGTCCTTATAGGTCGAATAGTCTAATGATCTAAATGTGAATTGGGTTTGTTTTATATTTAGGTAGCTGTTTCAGCATTGTCATTTGTGAATAAGAAAACTCTTCATAGCCATTACAAAGAACGTACTAAGGGTAAAAAAGAAAAAGAAAAATAAAAAGAGAGAAAGTTGGCTCACTTGGGAAAGAATTTTTTCAGGTCAGCCTTGTCGACAGGAAGCTGGGTTGAAATTGCATCAATTTGATCATTCCTGATAAAGTCACACAAGAAGAGAAGGTTAGCATATTTGTAAGACAAATATGGTCACATTCCGACACATACCCAAAAAAAAAAAAACTTAGACATGAGTACACAATGCTTACGAGAATTGAAGATTGGGGTTTGTGGTGCAGAGTTCTGTTTGGATTCTTGACAGCTCCTTCTTTATATTATCCCCTAAGACCTTCACATATAAAAAAGAAACAAGTTCAACTTCAGCACAACTTCCAATAATTCCAACGCATATTAGCCAATTAAATGAAAAAGGATTCTTATATAAGCTATTTCCAAACCTTATCTATGAAGAAATCAGAAGGAGACCATCGGAATGCAACTTCCTTTTGATCATTTTCGTGTCAGGCCCCTCGCCCATAGGGCTTGAGACAAGCCTGCCTGACTCCAAATAAGCCTGACTGTCTGATCTTTCATTGAGAGGCAGAGGAGCTGTCTCATCATCAGAGTCATTTCTCTTCCATTTCTTAAACCCCCATTGCTTTTTTACCGATTTTGCTGCTTTTTCCTCAGAACCAGGACCATTATCATGATCACCAATACCACCACTACCACCCCCATGCCCTTCTCTCTGTTCTTTATGAAACAGTGTCCTAAAAGGTTTCCTCTTCACCGACTCCGGTGGTGGCAAGCTTTCTGGCATTAGAATTGAATTTGTCTCACTTTCTTTGTNTCTGATCTTTCATTGAGAGGCAGAGGAGCTGTCTCATCATCAGAGTCATTTCTCTTCCATTTCTTAAACCCCCATTGCTTTTTTACCGATTTTGCTGCTTTTTCCTCAGAACCAGGACCATTATCATGATCACCAATACCACCACTACCCACCCCATGCCCTTCTCTCTGTTCTTTATGAAACAGTGTCCTAAAAGGTTTCCTCTTCACCGACTCCGGTGGTGGCAAGCTTTCTGGCATTAGAATTGAATTTGTCTCACTTTCTTTGTGCTTCAAATGACCATCCCAAATGGGTTTCTTTGGATTGCCACATTTCACTCTTAGCAGATGCGGGGGAAGTGAATTTTGACTCGGTTGAGCTTAAATGTACAGAGGCCAAATCGAATATGCTCTTCTCTTCTTTGTTCTTTCCCGGTTTGTGAAAGCTGAAAGCTGAGGCTGCTCCTTTGATCTGCTTAATTGCAGAGCCGTGCTTTGATTTATTCTTGGAATTGGAATTCTCTTTGTTTAGCAAACAATGCTCATCCTTTAAGTCAATCACAGACCATTCTTCTTCTGAGTTTTCTTTTGGATCTCTTGGCCCTGCAACAATTACGTCTTTGGACTCAATTTCAGCTCCTTGAACTGCCAGTCTTTGTAACAAAGGCCTCTTTGAGGAATGGTACTCATCAGCTGAAATGCATTTTGCATAAAGGAGTTCTGAAAAAAGAACAATGGGAAAAGAGTCATACATATTCAATTTCCTCTACGAAACAAAATTTGAAGGCTAAACCATTTGCTAGGAGAGTGAACAAAAGAAAAAAAATTGGGTTTTTTGTCACTAAATTTTAAAATTTTCTTTTTCCATTCCTAAATTATTAAAAACGTTACATTTTTCATCCTTCCTTACTTTGATTACCTTTTATCCTACACGTTTAACTGACACTATTTCTAACACTGGAGAATTTGACATGTCTAACATTGACCATTACATTTGGAAAAAAAATAAGGACATACATAAGATCAACAGGCGAAATGAAATAATTTATCAAACTTACAATATAAGAGATCTTTTTAAAGTTTAGGGATGAAAATTTTTTTTTTTTTTTTTTCGTTAATCTTGCGACTCTAATCTCAAATCTTAAGCTCAATAAAAAGCCTAATACATAATGGAGGGAAATTCAAATTTATGCTAATTCAGGTTCTAAGCAATGAAATTTAAGACAAAATTGTAAAGAAATATTACCTGCAAAAATAGCAACTTATCTCTCAAAATAACCGGCTGCTCTTGCTCTGCCGGAGAAGCGATAAGGGTCTCAAGCAAATGAGTTCGAAAAGCGGAAACCTCAGTCTCAGCCAAAATCCCTTCTTTGTGAAGACCCATAAGGTTCATAATCTGGTGGAAAGAATCTTGCTGCCATTTCAGATTATCTGACTGCAACTTTGAGAGCTTTCGATCTGAGGCCGGCAAGCGTGGCCTCTTCTTGAACCCAAAAGGCAGAATGGTCTTGCATAGAGAGGTTATTGAGTCATGGAGAGTGGAGTAGTACGCGGGTGTGTAAGAGTACACCATTTTGGAGTATTTGGTTTCTTTGTGGTGTGAACTTGTTAATGTCTGAAACAAAGACTTGGGATTTTTTTTGTAAGGTGCCAGAGCTGAGAATTGAATTTTTCAGGAAAATGTTTTTTGAGATTTCTTTTTTTCTTTTTTTTGGTGTGAATTCCAGGTTTTGAGGGTATTTGTATTGGAAAGAGCAGAGGATTTTGTGTGTTACAGTGTAGTAGTGGTTGTTTTCAGATTTGAATTTGGGTTTTCTCCAAACGGTCACTAGAAACTAGCCGTTACGTTGAGGAAGAAAAAAAAAGCTAAGGTAACGTGTCTAATGATTGAAGGACAAACGTTGTCGTTTTACTTGCTTATTATTATTCGCGATAATATTTGGGTTGGGCTAATCTTGGCTAAGTATAAGCCTGGCCCAGTTATATCATTCATGAAACTCTACCTTACTTGGAGTCACTCTTATATTATTGCACACTTTTATTTTATTTATTTTATTTTTATTTTTTGTTGTTGTTGTTATTGGTTTGTTGCGCTATTGCAGGAAATTTATTGGGTACTTCTCCCCCCTCTCACGTGAGGGTGGGCTCCATGGTAAGACCCACTGCTCATTTGAGAGGAGGGAGCACTATTCCGAAAATACTTAATAACTTTACTATATTGCATATTTGATTAAAGAAAATTTAACAGATACTTTAAGAGTGTTAGTTCAAGAAATATTTAAAAAAAAAAAATTATGAGAAAAGAAAAAAGCAATTGATTTTTTTTTTCCCATAAAAGTAGTATCAAATTTTTCTTAAAATAGTTATTTAACAAATTCCTTAAGAATACTTGTTAACCCGAACCCATTTGGTTATCTTTAGATGTGTTTCAAAATTGTCCCTATATTATCATCATCATCATCATTTTTTGACCTTTAGTCAGTATCATCATGTCTATCCTCATCAATATCAAGGGTTCAATCTCATCATCACCTTCTTTCATTAGCAGCACACATGTAACATGTTGTCCTTGCTAGCATAGCATCACCTTCTTTCATTAGCGGCACACATGTAACATCATGTCCTTACCAAGGGAGTCAATACCGTATCAAAGGCTGTACCAATTTGGCTAATGGTACGATATATTTTGGATACCCGTCAATACCGGTGTACTGTTTTGAGTTTACCACTATTTTTTATATTTATAAATATATATATATATGTGTGTGTGTGTGTGTGTGTGTGTGTGTGTATTATATAATAAATATAAAAGTTTACCACAAAACATTTCCTCAATTTAGAACTAATTATTCATGATTTTAGACTTTAGTATCAACTAAAAGAAAAAAGAAAAAAAAGAAAAAAAAAAACACAATATAAAAAATAAAAAGCTTGAAAGTTACCATTGCATACTAAGAAAACAAATAATACTAATAAGTTAATGCAAGTAAATTACTATTCTGCCCTAACAAAAATTCAAAAATTACAAAACTTAAAAAATAAATTAAAAAAAAAAAACTTTTTTTGTACCGACTAGTACGCCCAGTACCGGCCGGTATTGCCTAAAATTGGCCGGTATTTAAACCGGTAGGAAACGTTGATGTTTTGATATTGGTATACATACTGGTATGGTACATACTAGCCGGTATGGCCAGTACCGGTACGGTATTGAATACCTTGGTCCTTACTAGCATAGCATCACCGCTACAACAATTAGGGTTCTTCAAAAATGCCGAAAGTTCTAGTACCACAACCTTCTTTACCAACCTATTTACCCTAATCTCTCTCTCTAGCAGATTCCTCCTACAATTACACTTCCTCAACAAAGTCATCATCTCTAACCCTATCCTTGGCAATCTCATTACCACCAGGGCACCCTTGTTATTGCTTGCATTGGTAGCTTCATCATAGGGCCGACCCAATACAATTTTAGATTTAAGACAATAATTTTAAATGGGGCATTTTTTTAAATTTAATTGGTAATTAATTTTACATATCAATACAACTTCTTGAGATATACTGTAAAAAGTTATTAATTAAGTTTATATATTTAGATTTTGCAAACATCTTCTTTTCAATTAATAATATGGTTAATTCAATTAATTTAAAGTAGGGTTTTATCAATTTTAATTAAAAAAATATTTCTGTCAAAACAAATATTGGGATGGAGATTTTTTTAAAATTTGTTATTATTATTATTGGGGATTGGATTTTTTTAAAATCAATTATTCACCTACAAGATTAGACATTTTTTATATATTGGGATGTAGCCCTCCGACTGCGCCACCCCCCACCCACTGCGCGGTTTCTTTATATTATTTTAAGGTTTTTATGAGGACCTTAAAACTAGGCCTTTAGTCACCCTTTCAGAAATAACTATCATATCATCAAATAGGCAAACACATCCAAACAAATGCACCATATATAGCTTTATAGCCCTTGAACATCATATGCCATTGGTAAAGTCTGTTGTCGTCAAATAAGAGATATGATATTCAATTCTCACCTATACAAAAATTTAATTGGTGTCTTGGTCTGATGATAAACATCAATTATCAGAAGTGGATGCCATAAATTGAAGTTCTCTCTAAAAAGCAATCACTTGCCATTGTCAAAGCATCATCATTAGATTATATTAACCTACCATCCTCCGTGATTATTTCCGAAAATCTATACCACAGTCTACCATAACTAACATACCCTAACTATTTAGTCATATTAATAAAAAAGAAAGTTTAGCAACGAATCTCCCAATATTATCACAAGACCCTTATTTTGAGTTGTGGTAGTACTGGTATAATTTTTTTATTTTGATCTATGGTAGTTTGACATCTCAATTTATTATGAAAATGTTGTAAAAATTTGTTGAGTCTCGACTCTCTAGAAGAACTCCTTATCAAAAGTATGCATATAGCAATATTACCCCCTCATATACCTAAGTGGATCAGGCAAAAATTTCCACCATTACGAACTTCAACATAAAATTAATCCACATCTACACATAAATGTTGTATATGTTTCAATAGACTAGTGATAGAAAATAACAATACCATAAGACATGTCATTTTTCTAAGAAAGCAAAAACAAAAATTCTATTAACAATATTCCAACAATAATTGACCACTTAACACTTCTTCAATTACATAAAATGTCATAAACATCATGGACCACTACCAAAATTCTCTGAATACAATAACACTTCCTCAACTCCATAAAAATTATAAGGAAAACATGGAGGTAAGCATCCAGAAAGCAAGAGCAAATTGAACCAACTTTTACATACACAAATCAGATGACATTGGTCTAAAATGAAGTTACACAACAAGGACAAAGAGCATCATGGCCAACAAACAGATATCTAACAAACAAAGAACACGTGAGTTTCTAAGTATATATGGCATAGATATCATAATTCACAAAACAAAGGCTAAAAAAATTAGAGACCATGCAACCACCTGTTCCCTAGTCCTTTGTGTAACACATTTTTCTTTTCCCTATATAAGAGTAGGAGGGGTAAATCCCACAGCTTTCACTAGGAAAGAAATGAAAAAAAAAAGAAAAAAAAAAAAAAATTTAAGAAGCACATACATGGTAAAAACAGGCACATGTACGGGTATGAGAACAGCACGATAATTTTTGAAAAAATAGGACATAAGTATGGCTAGAGCAGAACATATTTATTAAATAATTATTAAATATATTTTTATTTTTATTTTCTATATATTATTAAGCATATATTTTTCATATAATGTTAAACTTATATAAAATTAAGAGTAAGAACAGAAAATAAAGCAAATCCATGACTATTAAAGGATGTTTAGAAATTAGAATACAAAGCAATAATAAAGATATTTATTAATTTTCAAATGCACTATTACTATTCAGAGACTGAATGCTTTTTTTTTTTTTTTTTGGTTTTGTGAAAAGGTATTCAATTCCTTTTGTTTGGACGTGTCTTGTATATATATTTTTTAAAGAACATGGCCGGTACACTCATGCAAAAATATTTTAGGTGTAACAAGTGTTTGACATAGATATGACAACATCTTTGTATGGCTTCAGGGATGGACCTAGGATTTTAAGCTAGTGGGGGTCAGAGTATAAGGGGAAAAAAAAAAAAAAAAAACTCCAAATAGGCATCTATATAGTATTAAAAAATTATAAATACTCAAAATCGTTATTTCTAAATATATTAAGATGTAATCATTTATCAACAAAGGCAAACAAAAACAAAATAATGTTTTTTTTTTTTAATACTAGGTTGGCTAGGATTTTTTTTTTTTTGTTAAAGTTAGAGTATTCACATTGGTGGTGCTAAAAATTTTAGTTTTTATCATCTCAAAAAGTTACTTTATCTATTTTACCACCCTACTTTACAATACACTCAATATCAAATGTTCTATTTTTTTTTTAAAATAATTTCATTTAAAATAATATAAACAATTCATTAAAATAATAAAAGAAGCGAGAGAAATTAATTTTTTTAATTGAAAGAAGAGGTATAATCTTAATAACATATTTTATTTTATTTTTAACAACTTGCTATAGTCAACTGGTATTTATACCAGTTTACTGTAGTTGCAAAAAATTTAACTTTAACTTCTCCAATAACACATGATTTTTTGGTTTTTTGGTAGTAAAATAGTTTTTTTTTTTTTGTTGCTAAAATAAAATCACAATTGTGAATATTTTTATTGTTTTTATTAAGTTTTTTTGGTGGATAATTACAATTTAGGTGAGTCTAATTAGGCTTATTGTGGAAAAAGGGACCTAACTACAAAAATATAAAATATTATAACTATAAAAAAAAAAAAAAAAAAAAGGACTTGGGGGGCCCGGGCCCTCTTGGGCCCCCACCTGGGTCCATCCTTGTATGGCTTGGTGTCCATCTTCATCTCCTCAATCCCATCTCTGGTGTTCCTTGTAGCAGAGAGAGATGGGTTTTTTTTAGGGGTGTCAATTCGGGTTAGTGTGTTGGGTTCGTGTCGTGTCAAGATAGGGGTATTCGACTAAATGGCTCAACCTTAACCCGACCCATTTAATAATCGTGTCATGATCCTTTAACCCTAACCCGACTTGTTAATAAGGCGGGTTGACTTGACCCAACCCATTTGACACACTTAATAAACGAGTCGTGTTGGGTTAACACGAATATAGCACAACCTATTTCAACCTGCATAATATTAAATATAATATCTATCTAAACATAATTTTTTTTACATTCCAAAAGTAATGCATACACTTCAAGTTTTTATGCCACATTCTTGTAATCTTTAAAAGCAATACCCATCAGATCTAGTTTATAAACTATCTCAATAAACTCACTTGCTAGAAAAGCAGAGTGTGTCCAACACTAATACAAACACACAAAAAGAAAAAGAAAAAAGAAAGAAGGCACAATACAAAAGTTACAACCGTGGCCTTAATCAACAATTAATATATCTCATATATTAATAACGGCACATGGGTTCAAAGTTTATAGAACAAAAACATTATGCAGAAAAAATAAGCACATTAGAGAGAGAGAGAGAGAGCAATAACCGGTTTGAGATTTTGAGTTTGAGAATTAGGTGTGAAACTATAAGATAGTAGAGTGAGTAGTACGATTGAATTTTTTTTTTTTTTTAAAATAGATATTTATAAGAAGGTTTAGAGATTTAGGGTTTTTAGGGTTTAGAAATCTAGGGTTTGTAAAGTTTCAATTTTCAATTATATTCCTTGTAAGTTTTTGTAGTTACTCATTTCTCTTTTTAAATTTAAAATATTTGTTGGATATAAAAAGTATTCGACAAATCTAAAAAAAAAAAAATTATTTATTATACAAATTAAACGGGTTGTGTTAAGTGGGTTATTTTGGGTTGACACAAATAAATTGGCGTGTTAAAAGTGTCTATTATGGGTTACGTGAGTTGACCCGCTTATGACACGTTTCTTATCGTATCACTTTCGAGTTGACCCGTTTATGACCCAAACCCATTAAAGCCCAACCCTAATCCAGGAAAATCCATGTCGGGTTCGTGTCATGTTCGCGGGTTAGGTTGAGCATTGACAGCCCTAATTTTTTGGTACAACTTTTAAACTTGCTCACATAGTCACATACAGTTTTTAAAGTTTCACTTTTTTCTAAATGCAAGGTTTTTTATCCAGTTTTTTCAAGTAAAATAAACTATGCTAAACACTTTAGTGAATCTCTGTATTGGCAAAATGTAATGTCGGGCCATTCTTACTTCTTTTACACGTGGAAACTAAAACATGGTGATTTGGGTGAAGTAGTGGTAATACTAGTAGTCTGTACTGATAGTGTTATGTTAATAATTTATGACATGTTGTTTGGCTGCTAGTCATGAATGGAACAGATTTGCCATAAAGATTATATCACACGTTTGCAATCCCTTGTCCCATCCTAGGAGGAAAAGAGGAGAAGAGTTCTTACCAATTTTTTTATACCAGCTTTTTCTACAGCGTGTTTATATGGGATTGACTGTACAACCTGATGCTCAATCTTTCTACATCAGCCTCTTAAATCAGATTTTGTGAATCATATTCAATTTGAATAATTGTCAGTTCAGTTATTTTCTTCGAGAGAGAAGCATGGGTGCAAAGATTCAAGGAACTTTTCAAGTTTCATATAGTGATTATTGACCCCAATACTAAGGACAAACAAGAGCCAAATCAGATTTCAGGTTAAATCTGCCTCATTGGTTGCCTCCTTCACCTGTCGGCAAGTATAAACAAAGCTTCTAGGATATGCAATTTTTTTTTCTTGTTCAACAACAAAGATGACAAGAAATGAGTCATATGATACTGATCTTAAAGTAATCCAAAAAAATAGAAAAATTAGTGGGGTTGATCCATATAAATTAGTGTTAAAAAATGACAGTACTCCACTCTCACAAAGTGACATTACACTTCATCAAACACCTACAATTTTCATTTCACAAACAATAATTCAAGTCTCTTATACGATAAAATTAAAGGTTGGTACAAAGTCTTAGTTGCTGGAAATTAATGCTGTTGGGTGGAGTCGATGGACAGACTTGTAATAATTACTACTTTTCTTATTAGATTTCATTTCCTCAAAAGGCCACTAGCTCTGTGGATAGGCAATAGTGGTGAATTATTGGAGGCACATTATTTGAAATTCAATTTTTCCCAAGTGGGGAGACTAAAGAATAGACTGATAGTGATATTTGCGGCAATCAGAATTGCTTCCATTTCCACCATGAATCAAAGGTCATCTTCAAGAATGAATCACTTCTTGTCTGTTTATCCAGCATTCAAGGTTAGAATGGACACTATAGTTCTCTCTCTCCCCCCTCTTTTTCAAGAGAGCATCTCCTGGATGCGGTATCCATATCTTCTTTATGTCCTACCACTTTTTGGCTGATATCTTATGTAAAGTTTTTCTAGTCTATACCCCGAAAGGAAAACAGGAAACAAATAAATAAAAAGTTTTACCTAATTATCCAATTTGTTGGTGAATCTCTTCATGTTTCAATTATTCAATATGTGCTCAAGTGTTTAACATGAGCAGTTTTAAGGACCAACCTTACGGATAATTCTTTAGGTATTGCAGTTTTGTCTTACCCTTAATAAAAATTGGCCTTTTATTTTATTAAAATGCTTAAATTGAATCGTAAACCTAATAATTAATGTTATGTTCCGTGCATACGTGTGGGTTAGAGGTTGTAATAGTGGAGAATATGTAAGGTGGTTGTCGATGGAAACAACACCATATAAGTCACTTGCAACATGTTTTAAAACAGTGAAAAGATTCATAAGATAAGGTTATTATTTTCTTATGTATTTTATGCCAAGAACAAGGAACCTGAGCTGTCATTTAGACTAATTGCTTTGTAATTATTGCATTGGGTGCAAATAATATTGTAAGATTTGGCTAATATATTCGTCATATCCGCCTTTAATTCCCACTAGAAAAGAAAAGATACAGAGAGAAAAGAATGTGTTAAACCCATAAGAAATCTTTCATTAGTATGATTCGTCAGATCATGTTTGGACTGATTCTCTTAACATGTCACAACCATGATTTTAAATATTCTAAACTAAACATTTTAAGAAAATCAATGACGTCCACTTCCTTGCCATGATCTATTTTTTCACTGATCAGTGATCACAATCTGAAGAGTTTAGAGCAATTTTGAATTTCCCCTCTGTCCTAACCAAGGAAAAAAGGGAAAACAATCCTCCTTCATAGTACTTTCTTGTGCTAATAATGCCTAAGCCTAGCAACAAAATGTATAAGTGTTCTTGACAAATTATAGACAAAAAGCCTGTCAGATTCTTAAAAGACCTTTTAATTATCTCATAAAATCTGTCAAAATCTTAATTTAACTATAAATCATAGTATAATTTGGTGGCTAACAATAATTTACAAACAGGGAATATAAGACCATGTTTGATTTGCCTAATTCTCATCACCCATTACTCAATTTTAGTGGGACCCACACCATTTGTGCTTGTTTGGTTTTGTTTTGGTTTCTCACTTTCTATCACTCATAACTCAAAAAAGTGAGTAAGAGTGATGGAAAATGGAAACACATTTTCATTGTTTCCGGATCATGGGATATGGGTGATGGTGGCAAATTAGCTAGCCTTGTTTTTGGACAAATTAATACACAATGGATCTTTTGTCAATGTTGAAACGAACAAACACAATTGGTAGATTTTAGCAAGAGAAGCGTCACAATAATGTTCACACTTTGCATTTAAGGTGCTATATGGTTTGCACCAAATGCGACTTTAATTAAGGTATCTAAAATAGTACCCAAAAAAAAAAAAAAAAAATTAATTACTGGGGTATTATCCCCATTCTACAACAGGGGCAATGAGCATTGTTCTCTAGCCATGGCACCAAGCATCTCACATGGAATTTATGGGCACAAGGCAGGTGCACTAGGGTCTCACCAGCTTTGAACAGTTCCAAGCAAACAGCACAGTCATCTTGGTCCGAAGCCTTCCAGCTCAACTTGGTCCAACTGAACCTTCTTGACCCACTCTTCTTTGACCCAAACACCTGTGTGCGCAATTCTCCCAGTACCATTGACCTTTCCTCCACACACCTTAGCCTGTCTTTGTTACTGTTATTCCTAGATTCAATTATATAAAATTGGGAAAAAATTTATTAATATATCATTCAAATAAGCTGAGAGGGTTGTGGATTCTTGAATCTAGCTAAAAAAGCTTAATTTACATAGCCAGTATGCGTGTTAGCAAAGACCATAATGGTTTTGCTAATATTTGCTTGGAAAGTTGAAACTTGAAACCATAAAGCTAATTATATTTATATATACCTTTTAGTTTCTGATGATTTCCTTGGTATTCTTAACTTCCCATCTAATCTTTCCTTGGCTTCTCTGGCTACTTCTTCTAGCTTCTCATCCTGGCTTACTTGGTTTAATAAAGTTCTTTGCTGCTTTTTCTGTTGGTGTTGGCTCAATGACATTAGTAACAAATACTCAAAACAGAAAGAAAAAGAAAATTTGAGAGAGAGATGTACCAGTGAAGAGGTATAGGAATGATGAGTATCATGGTTGCTTGTGTACAAGCAGAAAGAGGGGCGCCTTGATCCACCGTGCACAGCCATATTTGGTGAATCAGACCAAGCCACTCTCTGATGGAACCGCCTTCTTCGAGCACATTCGACTCCTGGAAGGCTTCCAGCCATTGATAACAAGCAACCTAAACAATTCAAAAGGAGAATAGGGATGGTGCTATTTACAATTCATCTTCAAATTCTCATATTTGTATGCCTTATACTCAAGCTATATCCGAAACTAAGAAGAAAAACAAATGGGTCCATATGATGGGAAAGCAAGAAAATATACCTAAAATGACAGTTAAAGAGGAAATTCTGATTGAGATGGAGTACTATTTAAATGTGAGAAATTTAACATTTTGATTGTTACAAATCATTTAAAAGATGGTGGGAGACAAAGCTGGGTCCGGGACATTATGGCTGCACAACAATCTTTATCTCACAAACACAGACACACACTCACTCAGACTCTTTCTAGATGATTAGTTTAGTCATACTAAGGTAATTATTATTGGGTCAAAACTCAGAAGTAAAAGAAAAGGAAGGAGCTAAGGAAGCTGCAACGCAATTCATCAACCTATGACCAACTTCTATTCTACTGGGCTATATATACACAATCCACACTTTTTGTGGCATGGTAAACGCATGTGACGTGACTAACCAAATCGGCATCTTCGTGTTACATATAGACTCAACGCTTTTTTTTTTTTTCTTTTTTTTTTAACAATAAATTTGTTTGCAATTATTGAAATGGTAGAATGTTAACCATTTCAAGAATGTCCATAATGACTACCGCACACTCTTAGTGTGATAGTCATTTTACAAGTATCAAATGTTTGTGATGTGTGAGGGGGTAAAAGACCTGGATTTTAGAAACTTCACATACATATATTTAGATTAGATTAAAGTATAATTCTATCTCAGATAATAATAAAAATAAAAACAAGAATTCAGACAAATGTAGTGAAAAAAGTTGTGTTTGTGACATTATTGTACATTAAATATTGTCAGCATTTTCCTCAATTGTTTTAATTAATATGTTATTTACTAAACCCCAAGGGGTAACACAATTCTATGGGAGTTTAACGATTTTTTTTCTAATGTCGTTTTAGTATGTTATTTTCTGAACCTCAAGGGACAACTATATGAGGATCGTGTTTTACGAAATAAAGTGAGACACGTAGAGTTTTTTACATGGTGCTCAGTTTAGTATAACTAGTATGTAGCCCCGTACTACCGCACGGGAATTGATATATTATTAATCATGAGTTTATTCATGTTTAAAAGGCTTAGTTAAATCTAAATTCATATTATTAACCAGAAAATTTCATTAACAAAACTTAGCAGTATATATATTTTACACAGAAAGATGAACCTTAGTGACAATGTTTATCCAAAAGATCCATTCACGCTTTTGAATCTTCAATCTCTATTGGTGATTGAAATTTTCGTAGCTTAAAAAATTTAAAATTAAAAAAAAAAAAAAAAAACCCTCAGAGTTGTACTCATTTTGTAATTTTACGATGGGTCATTTTGTAACATGATGGGCATTTGTGTGAGGAAAAAATCTCTGAAGTTCCATGGCTGATAAAAGAAATTCTCTCCAATCTCTTTTTATAGAGAGATGGGTTTGTGTGTGTTTTTATACGTCCTTCATAGTTGTATTATCACGAAGCAGGTACAATGGATTTAGATTGGTACTATCGATTCCTAAAGCATGAGTGTTTAATGTGTTATTAATTTCATCTCATTGGCTTCTACACATGACAGCAAAATTAAAAATAATTAGATTGTACATGTGTATAGTAAAATTAGACTCCAATTTCAGATTCTAATTAAACAATTGGAATGATAATATATGATAGTAACAAAAATAGGAAAATTCAAATAAAATTTCGGATTAAATTATAACAATCTGAATAAAAAATTCCAGTAGAAAGACAGAGTGGAGTGATCCACTCCAAGAAGGCGACCAAACTTGCATAAATATAAAATAATAAATCTCTCTCTGGAAAATTTACATTGTTCATAACCTTTACCTTCACTGAAAATTTTAAAAACATAGTGACTCACATCTACCATCCAGACATCTATAGCCGGGTCCTCTCCAATTCGCATGAGATTCCATTGATCACTAAGTTCCTTTGTAGCCTGCAAAAAATATCATCCATCAGTCCACAACAGTGTTTTCTTCATTGTTATAGGTGTCAAACCTGAACAAAAAGCCAAATATAAGGATAGTGAATTTTAGGTATAATGTGCATCTAATCACATATTAGCAATTTATAACAAATGTAAAGATGCAAACTTTGTAAGTGAATAGTAAACAAAACTTAGTGTCAAAAGCAAGAAGAAAGCACTTTAATCTGAAACTCAATACAAATGTAAAGATGCAAACTTTGGAAGCAATTTATAACAAGGATGGAAACTCTGGCTTTGCTATCTTTTTGGAAATTATGCAATGTACTCAAACCAAGTTCTTATCACCGATATTAATCTCTTTGATTTTCACGTTTGACTGCAAAATCAAGAAAAAACTTAATTAGCACAGTAACTCACTTGACCTGATACATAGAAGTGGTTTTAATGAGAATGAGTCCACATACATTTAACCACATGATGCAAAATTCAACTTCAATTTCATCAATATTAATCTCTTTGGGTTTCACGTTTGACTGCAAAATCAAGAAAAAACTTAATTAACACAGTAACTCACTTGACCCGATACATAGAAGTGGTTTTAATGAGAATGAGTCCACATACATTTAGCCACATGATGCAAAATTCAACTTCAATTTCAAATTCTAGACACATGACACAAAATTAGAACTCTAATTAGAAATTCTAATCTTCAATTTCAAATTCTAGACACATGGCACAAAATTAGAACTCTAATTAGAAATTCTAATTTGGTGTGTACGCGTGACACACAATTAGAGTACTAATTTGGAATTCAATTTCGTACACGTGGCACACAATTAGAGTTCTAATTTGAAATTCAATTTCACACTCTCTCTGCTTCACCTATTATTATATATATAGATTTGCTCACAATGAGTCGTGACCTTAGGTTGATTGCTCGCATTAGGATTGGAAAATCAACATAAAATTATTTAGTCATTTTATTATAAATGAATCATTTACATATACAAGTTGGGACATCTTTATATGCATGAAAAATATGTTAAGAACTCATAATTGATTTTTGGCACTAAAACCCTTTTTTTATCATCATTGTCATCATAATAGTAGAACATGTAGAGAAAAAGCTTGAAGATTGTTAGGTGGTATGTCGATGTCCTCAAGTTGTGAAGTTTTTGTCCATTGTTATGTAATAAAACCAATTCTCTCTCCCCCTCTCTTTCTTACAAGAGATCTTAAAAAGAACCCTCCTATATTCCACCCTCACGAGTTGAACCTTTTACATTGAAAGAATTAAAATCATTAAGCTACGAAATCATTTGCAAATTGCAATGCAACTTCCTTTCCCTTTTTTTTCTTTTTTTAATGTGGTATCTTATTCTACCACGCAGAAAAACCATACAATTACTAGTATCTTATTCAACCGGCAAAGAGAAAGCAAACCAGAAACAAACATGAGTGGTTCATTCATTGAACAGTCTGAATTCTGAAACCCAATCTTTAATTAATACACCCGAATTTTAGAACAATTTTTCATCAACTCGAAATAAAAGTCTAAGAGAAACTGCGTATTCAGAGGAACCTTATTTTTCAATTTAAAGAGATATATAAGAACCTTATTTTTCAGGTCATATCAATATTCACTTAAATAAAAAAAAGAAAAAAGAAAAGTCTTGTCAACACGGTGGAGCAAGGATTTCAATTTAAGGGGCAAAAATAAAAGACAATGTTTTAAAAAAATAACTTAAAATATATTAATTGATATTAATAATAATCAATGTAAGTGTAATACAAAAACTAACGTAAAAAAATATATAATTATAAATATAATTTATTATTATAAAATAAATTGAGAAAATAAATCATTCTAAAAGTATTTAGAGTATGGCAATATACTTCGGGGTGTCCATCGGAACCTGCCACCAAATCCACCCAATATAACCAACCGAACTTGAGTCAACTACCAGCTGACCTGATGTCTTAGCAGTTGGCAACAGGTGCTTCCATCCAAAACTTGTCGACTCTCTGTTGGGTGGTGGTTTTGCCTCTCTAAAACTCAATTCAAACCGACCTAACTACCACCCCCTCTGCTTCATCCAGATCTACCTTCACTTGGCCCATATTTGCCTTCACTTTGCTTAGATCTACCTTTGTCGTGCCTAGATTTACCTTTGTCATGCTCTTGCCTAAATCTCCCTTCACCATGGCTCGATCTGTCTTCTCTGTGCTCAAATCTCCCTTCGCCGAGCTTAGATATGTCTTTGTCGAGCTCAAATCTATCTTCATCATGGCTGGATCTCACTTTGTCGTGCGTAGCTCCACCTACATTTGCTCAATTTTCTGCTAGGATCTGCCACTTCGGTTTCAACTGAAACTTGATTCGTCGTAATCAACAACCGACTCAATCTGATCCGACTTCAATTGATGGCAGGTGCTGTTTTTTGCCACCCTACAAGTCGAGCCCAAACCCAAACCGACCTAACCCATGGGCACCCTTAAAGATACTTGTAAAATTGTATACACGTCTAACTACCTTAATTGCTTTGTAAAAATTAGGAAAAATTTAACATTTCTTTCTCTATTTCTTTAAAAGATTTAAATTTTGGGTTCATGATAAAATTTTAGAGTTTAAAATTGAAATATCAAGAGGTGAAGGAGAAAAAGAAATGGTAGAGACATTAAGATTTTGCACCTTACAAGGATATTAGAATTTCTTTTACCAATAAAAAAGTATACAACTTAGGACCATCAATTGAAATTCTATGAAAAACAAAATAAATAAAAACAAGTGATAAAAAGCCACGGCTTCTATTTTCCCTTTTATTCTTTATTTGTTTTATAATAAGCTTAGAGACACACCAAAATTGACAAAAAAAATGTATACCTTTATAAAGTGGCAAGTTGTTAATGGTGGATGATAATATAGTGTTAATAGTGGGCTCATATGAAAATCAACAATAACATATCAATTTAGTAGGTGTGAAATTTGTTATAAAAACTATTGTGTTTATAGGATTGGTCTTGTTTTTATTGCTAAATATGTGTGTGAATACTGAAAAGCATTTCCTGGAAGAGCGTGCATTAGGAAGCCTTTTTTATTTTTTCTTGTTTTAGACGGTCATGGAGGGCTAAGCATTCAAGACATTTCTAATACTAGTGCATGTAAAAAATTTAAGGATGAGTCGGGCCCCGCGTCGGGGGGGGTGGGGGGGGGGGAGGGGGGGCGGTGGAGGGAACTGCCCAGTCTGCCCTCTTGGCTTCGCTAGTGCCTATCGATGTCATGATAAATCCATTTTTCGTGCAAAAAAATTCTATGTATTTTAGCAAAAGACCCTAATTTTTCTATTTTATATAATCACTTTTCAAAAACATCTGTATTAAATTATTTATTCTATATTATATTAAATACAATATACATTCTTCATTTATTTTTTTACTATTTCGAGAGAGAAAGAAAAAGAGATAAATGAATAAAATATTGATAAGGACATGTACATTAGTCATGTATATTTACATAATTACTATAACTAGAATGTAAAAATTTGCATAATTTTACATAAGCTGATGTGGGTGATTTTTGAAACTTAATGTGCAAAATTTACACCTTAAGCTATTATGCATTAATTGATGCAAGTGCTCTAATCATGAAACCCTAATCACTTGATCAAGGGCCTTTGGCTTGTAATCGTTAAACCTTGATGCGAGTGCTCTAACCAAGAGTAGCTTCAACCGTTATTGGCACATGTTTTAGGGTTTTCTTAGATACCTTTTACTTGTAATCATGAAACTTTAATAACTTGATGGGTTGAATGGGCTGAAATCACTATCTATAAGCCCGTAGTTCGATGAATTGACTCAATTAATCAAGAGCCGGGCTTTACTATCGATCAAATAGCTATAGCCATTGAAATCTGTTAAATACCAGATTTTGGCACATTGAAATTCAATAACTAGGCAGCAGCCTTGTCAACACATAAGGACTTTAAAAGCACTATTAATTACAGGACACTTTTTTGTTCATGGTTACCCACCTAAAGCTTAAACCCAACATTATCAAAAACTAAAACAGTGTTGGAAAGAATTTTACCTCAAAAGATTCAAATTCCTAACTTTAGATTAACACGTTTTATTTAGCTGTAGGGGGAAAAGATTCAAACAAAATAACGACTCTTCACTCTTGGTTAATCAAATGCAAGCTCTAGGCTTTGAGTTAAGGCCATACTCATGTCTCACTACATCAATGTTTTACTTGAAGACTCCTGTATGGTTATTTCCTCATTGTAATATCCTATATGGGCTTAAAATCTGGAAATTAACCCCAATGATATGGGGTAGAGTCTACGAAATTTATAAAATAAAAAATAAGAAAATAGTGGGAGGATTCAAATGATTATTTTCTTTATAATAAAATACAAATCACTTCATTCATATAGAAGTCACTATAAGAAATTTATATGGAAGTGCATATGCCCACGGTCTCATACTTTTCTTTAATTAAGGAAAAAAAAAAAAAAAAACTGGAACAGAGAATCCCTCGATTTGAATCGATAAGATTTCTGCTGATCTGTTTATCACTTTGATCATCAAGGACAAACCTGCATTGCTGGAGCTCACATTCAAGCATTTCTAGAAGAAACTAAAAAAAATTATGTAAAATTACGAGGAACCAAGTTTTAGGCCGTACAAGTATTAGTAGTGGGTGAGTCCGCTAAGCAACCCTCTGTTGCTGTTTTCCTGGTCTAATTACTATAAATTAAGGACACCTTACTCCATCATTAGTCATAACTGTTCCCCGATTCATAATGTGACTCACAATAATTTTCCTTTGTCTAATGTGACACTCTCAATTTCTCACTGACAAATAACAATTTATTAGTATAAAGGATTCGATGCAAAAATAAATCACAAAATGTAGATAGTAGATGTGAAGACAGCTGAAATTTATAATTTTGTAAAGTTGATTAGTGTTGGCATGCACTGATGCACGTGCTTGGTTAGAATAAATGTACTAGAATTTGTTAGTTCAAACGTATGACTGCATTCAATATTAAAAATTTAGATACAATATATATTATGAAATTAATTGCAATCCAATAGTAGAGACTAAGAGTGTGCACATTTGTTGATTTTCCATTGTTACCAAAAAAAAAAAAAAGAGTGAATCAAATCAAATTGTCATTTTGATGGGTATTGCAATATTTTTAGGACAGCTTTCACTATTTTCATAAAGGAAGATTTAAAGCAATGTTAAGGTACTGTTTGGTTGTGTTGGTATAAAACAGTATAAAATGTATCGAGAATATGTTTACACATAGCACACTTTGTTATTTCCTCCATTTTCTTGTGTAATGACAAGTATATTAAAGTCCGATCTTACATCATTTAAGTCTAAATCACATGATACTAAATTTTGTATGGTTAATTATAAGGACACAACACATAAAATTCTCATAAAAATTTTCACAACTATGACTCAATGGCGGCTTCAGAAATTGTTTTCAGGGTAATTATTAAGAAATTTAAATTATACAAAATTTAATAAGAAAAAAACTTCATATATATATATATATATAAACACGCAAATATGAAATACATAAAGTCTTATAATTTTCTTTTACAATTTTTTTTATTATTATTATTAATTTTGAAATCGTTGCATGATAGTCTAATTATCAAAATGCTGCAAGCTATATATCTTTCAAATTTTTTTATTAAATAAAAATTTTCTTCGACTTTTTCTTTTTATTTGTAAGGACCTAATATATTATTAAAGGAACCAAAGTTTGAGGATATAGTTTGGATACAAACTTAACTGTAGCCTAAGGCTACAACTCTAACAAAAAATATTAACATGATTACATATTTTGAAAATCTAACTATTAAATTGCATGTTCTTTATGTTTTTAAAACACATGTCAAATTTCATATCAATCGGATATTATTTACTATTCAATTTATAAACTTATTTTTTATATATAATTTTAGGCTATAAAAACTTGAAATTTAAAATTTTTATTAATAACATATCTATTGATCTTTGATTTTCTTAAAATTTTGCAAGTGTGGAGAATATAAGAAGAAAATGTAATACAACAGTAGATTTGTCAAAATTCACATTTAATTAAAAAAAATAAAGTGGAGTTGTAGCCTTAGTCTACAACCAAGTTTGTTGTCAAACTTTGTCCAAAGTATAATTATGTTGGATTTAAAAAAATTTAGAGTGGTCACAATTTTTTTAAAGAATAAAAAAAAATCATAAATTTTTTAAAATTTATATATAGTTGTAGGGACACAATTTTCAAACTAAGTCCAAAATGTATAGGATCTTGGCCCAGTGAGCCCAATACAATAAATTTGTAGAGAGTGGGTCAAAGAGCTAAACTTTAATGCATGGATAACAGTTAATATGGTTTTGGAGGATGAGCAAGCAAGAATTGAACACAGTTTGTGTGAGCAAGTTTGTCCTCGGCACAATCCAAGGAGCTCTGCTCCAGTATATATTAGATGACAATGGTTACAGGAGTTGTTAAGATTGCTATCTTGCTTTCTCTCCTCCTTTTTCTTTTCTTTGTTCTTTGGGATCTCTACCCTTATTTATACTACATCTCTTCCTTCATCTTTACCCTACACGTGGACAGTTGATGGTTTATGCTGATACCTGTCCTATCAGCCCCCTCTAGAAGTCTTCTGGGGTGGTTGTAAGGCTGCAAAAATATTGTTCAGAGGTCACTTCCTCATTAATGCAGCCAGAGAGTGAGCTACAGAGCATTTAATGTGGCGGTAACAGCTTTTTCTTAGATATTTTTGGGTTCCCATATTTCTTGTACGTTTATGGTGCACGTCCCTATTACTAGAGCTTCTTGAAAGGTCACTTTGAT
Source organism: Quercus suber (assembly GCF_002906115.3). Taxonomy (NCBI): domain Eukaryota; kingdom Viridiplantae; phylum Streptophyta; class Magnoliopsida; order Fagales; family Fagaceae; genus Quercus; species Quercus suber. Next base: position 2,106,231 of record NW_027069472.1, read on the forward strand.
CATTAAGATCTACACCTAATCTGTATTTAGTTTATTCGAGGAGATATTCCTTCTCGGACTTGGATTACTCACGATCTCGGCCAAAGCCCCATGCTCTCAGCCAAAGCCCAAGACCCAATTGTATGACTTAGGTCAGGCCCATGACCCCACAATAGCCCCTCAAAACTCCGGTTTTTTTCCTCTCATCCGAGGAGAAAAGTGGGGTTTTGAATTATTAAGAGTTAATTCTACTTAATCCTTTGATTTACACCTGTGGGAGTGCCGTTTTACCCGCCCCATATTTGTATTGTAAATTGCTCCTTTCAGAGCTACCAATCTAAGGAGTTGGTTATGATCTTAGGTCTGTCTTGACACTTTAGTGAGAAACAAATAGATAGCATGGAATGTTAACTTTCCCACATGATCTGGTCTGAGGACTGAGGCATGATTGAGTTTCAGTTTAAACACTTTAGAAAGTTGTCATGGAGTGTTAACTTCCCACATCATTTGGTTCGAGGACCGAGGAATGATTGAGTTTTAGTTTAAACACTTTAGAAAGTTGTCATTGAGTGTTAATTTTCCCAAAGCAGGAGGTCCAAGGGACCGGTCTAACTAAGGTTCTATTTAACCACTTCTAAAGATGCCAGTGTGTGTTAATTTCCCTAGAGCAGGAGGTCCAAAGGACCCGTCATAGCTAAGGTTCTGTTTAACCACTTCTAAAGATGTCAGTGTGTGTTAATTACCCTAGAGCAGGAGGTCCGAAGGACCCATCATAGCTAAGGTTCTATTTAACCACTTTTAAAGATGCTAGTGTGTGTTAATTTCCCTAGAGCAGGAGGTCTGAGAGACCCATCATAGCTAAGGTTCTGTTTAACCACTTCTAAAGATGCCAGTGTGTGTTAATTTCCCAAGAGCAGGAGGTCCGAGGGACCCGTCATTGCTAAGGTTCTGTTTAATCACTTATAAAGATGTCACTGTATACCTTCCAGAACTAACCCCGCTGCGAAGCCCCTTGGATTTGTTGCACCATCAACATATACCTTCTAGAATAATATACCTTCCAGAATAAAGGTTCTTGCAGGGAGATTGTGCCAACCGGTTTTCCATCCATACTTTGCGTTGTTGCCACTTCCTTTAATGAAGGTTTAGTGAACTCAGCCGCCAGATTTGCGAGGACCTAGCCCTTGACAGAGGTACGAGGCATGTACTTAATGTAAAATGCTCCTAGAACTGTGCCCCATATAGCAATTATTCCTATTTAATCAGCATTTCGAAGTATAGACCTGAGCGGAAGCTGAGTTAGGACCACAACTGTGTACTCTTGGAAAAAATAGGGAAGCTTTCATGTAACATGCACCACCGCTAAAATGACTTTCTCTAATGGTAGATGACGAACTTTGGCCTCATGTAGTAACTTGCTCACATAGTAAACTGGCCACCATAATGGCTTTCCCCAGGGACTCTTGCTAATGGGAGCTTGATCCTACCATAACTAATCGTTGCACTCACTATCACACAAGCTCTTCCTATAGACGGCACCAATTGTAGGGACACAATTTTCAGAACAAGCACAAAATGTATGAGATCTTGGCCCAGTGAGCCAAATATAATAAATTTGTAGAGAGTGGGTTAAAGAGCTAGGTTTTAGTACATGGATAAAAGTTAATATGGTTTTGGAGGATGAGCAAACAAGAAATGAACCCGGTTTGTGCGAGAAAGTTTGACCTCAGCACAATCCGAGGAGCTCTATTCTAGTATATATTAGATGACAATGGTTACAGGGGTTGCTGAGATTGCTATCTTGCTTTCTCTCCTCCTTTTTCTTTTCTTTGTTCTTTGGGGTCTCTACCCTTATTTATACTACATCTCTTCCTTCATCTTTACCCTATACGTGGATAGTTGATGATTTATGCTGATACTTGTCCTATCAGCCCCCTCTAGAAGTCTTCTGGGGTGGTTGTAAGGCTGCAAAGGTACTGTTCAAATGTCACTTCCTCATTAATGCGGTTAGAGAGTGAGCTACAAAGCATTTAATGCGGTGGTAGTAGCTTTCCCTTAGATATTTTTGGGTTTCCATATTTCTTGTATGTTTATGGCACATGTCTCTATCACTAGAGCTTCCTGGAAGGTCACTTTGATCATTAAAATCTACACCTAATCTGCATTTAGTTTATCTAAGGAGATATTCCTTCTCAGACTCGAACTACTCACGATCTCGGCCAAAGCCCCACGCTCTTGGCCAAAGCCCAAGACCCAATTGTATGACTTAGGCCCATGACCCCACAATAGTAATTTTTTTTTCCAGGTCAAGGAGGTCCTGTGACCATCTTGAACCCAATGTGAAGTGACCCTTGAACTATGTTGCCTTTAAACACCGTAATTTGTTATTAAAAATGGTGTACAACTGTCTGTGTTCCTTTTTTTTTTTTTTTTTTTTTAAATGAATAAGAATAAATATATGGGAACAAGGAATGGTCTAGTCCATCTCAATCTTCGGGAGAAAAAACGCAAGAATGAAGATGAGGTTCACTTTTTTTTTTTTTTTTTTTTTTGTGTGAAATAGGTACAAAATTTTAAATAAAATTTTGTCAAATTCTCCCCATGAGTTGCTTAGTTAGTTTGAAGTTCAATTCACTTGCTATTTACTAATCATTTGCTTTTAGGGATTAAAGGGTCGATTTATGGAGCAAAATAGGGTTCCTTAGGAGATAGTTGTACCCCATATTATGAGGGAATTGGTCCAAATCTAGATAGCTGTCATGAAGTTTGCTATGAAAAAAAAAATTAAAAAGGTCTGGTCTATAGGCACGGATCTTAGTTCAATATGAAGTGGGACTCTGTTTTGTCTATAGGCACCGACCTTGGTTCAAGAAGGCATTCATGTCCTTAGTTTGATAAGTTCTTTTATTCTTATTATTGTTTCTTTTGGTAAAAGTGGATTTTTAAACTTTAAAACAGTCCTTCAAGCTCCGTAATAAGTGGATTGAGATTCAGTGCAATTGCAATTCTCTCACAAAAATTTTTACCACACCCATTATTTAACTATCTTTGATTTTATTTTATTCAATAGTTAAGCTTGAAAGTTGTTTTTTTCAACTCTCAATCTTAACCATTCAATGCTATTGCATCAGGTGCAAATGTGCAATACCTAACCTTATCTCAATCCGTAATAAGCATGTCATTAACTTAGTTTGAAAAAATAACCTCAAATTGAGACTACGTAAATTCTAGGCTTGAAATCGCATGAATGTTGTTGGATTTTCAACTCATAAAATAGCGTGTTATTAGTCCTCTTATTCCATAATTTCCTTTACATAAAATGAAAAGTTAACGAATGCCCTAAAGTCATTAATTTAGAAAATATTATTAGAAACTTTTAATGGGAAATGAAAATAGTAACTAACTTTTTTAACTACTTTTTATATTTTCCATGAAAGTAGTATTAAAACAATAATTGAGTAAGTATGATGACTCAAGCTTTGGTCATCTTCTTCAAAATGCAAGAGGTCTTTAGCTTGCAAGATATGCAAAGAACTTAAGTTATGATTTTGTATGGATTTAAGATGAACTTGAATTTTTGAGTGATAGCTTGAGAAAAAATAGAGAGTTATGTAATTGATAGTTATCCATTTAATAAAATCTCAATTTTTACCCCCAAAAAAATGAATGGTATTAATTTTTTTTTTTTAAATAGTTCATTAACAAATGTTTTAAGGACATATATTAACCAAACCCTTAAATAAATGAGGGGCACTAACTTTTTATATAACGGTTTTGTTTGTATTAGCATGTTTAAAATTTTTAGTTTTCTATTTCATTTTGATATGTCTCAAAATAAAAACCTCTTTGAAAAGTTAATAAATGAAATTCCTAACATATCATTTATTTTATTTAAAAAGTTAATACCCATCTTTCATTTCATTAGAATTGATAGAATTGAACTTAAAGATGATAGTTTTGAAATTTTCTATTTCATTAGAATTGAACTTAAAGATGATAGTTTTGAAAATTTCTATATTTTTATTTAAAAGACAATACATTAAATACTATTTCCTTAAGAAAATTTAATTTTCTAAAAAGCCTCCTTACTTTTTCATTTTAAGATTATGCCATAATTGCTCCCTATTTTCAGTGAGCACGGTTCATACCCCAGAACCTTTAGGGGAATGAACATTTATTGTTTTATCATTTTTCTAATGGTGTATTTGTCCAAATTCATCTTTAATAAAAAGATATGAGTAATACTATAGATACAAATTATTTTACAACATTTTTATAAACTGCTTATGTGACAAATTCTTATTAGTTCTAATATGAGAACATCACTAACATCACATTTTTACTTGCAATAACTATTTGGAAAATACTAAAACTACATCGGTAGTTTGTAAAAATATTATAAAATAATTTATATCTATAACATTATTCAAGATATATTGAGTAAGATTGTAATCTTAAATTACAACAAATTTTGTAACTAAATTTTTATCATTTTTTGGCAGCATAGAACTTGTACCAAAAATAAAAGGTTGAATTTATAGACAAATTTATCAAAAGTAAATCAATTGATTGACACCTGACACCATACACCTCTAAGTTAAAAATATGTTCAAGACCCTCACCTCCAACTATCTTCTTATCCAAAAAAAAGAAAAAAAGAAAAAGAAAAGAAGCTAAATAGTTCAATTGATCGACACATTTTGAAAAGCATGTTCAAATCCCTACTTCGGCGCTTCCAACTATCCAATTATAAAAATTAAAAAAATAAATAAAAATGTTGACACCCACTTTATAATTCAAAACCATAATCATTATGTAATTGTAAGGTACTAAGCTACTTACATACTACAACAAAAACTACTGGAGGTGGGAGAAATACGTGTTTGAATGTTAGAGCATCCATAGTAGCTGTGGCATAATTTATGTCATTTTGCCATACCAAAGATATACTTTATTATTTTACCACATCATTTTACAACATCCCATTTATCAGATGTTTTATCATTCAAATCTGAAACCCCACCACCACCACCACCACCACCACCACCTCAATCACAAACCCCGACAAACCCACCACCTCCATACCCTCACCCACGCCCACTTCCAAACCCAAAACCTTCTTAGTCCAAATCAACCTAGACTCTAAATCCACCATCTTCGTCATCGTCATCTCTGTCAGCCTAGACTCCGACCTCGTCATCACCGACATCGACACCGACATTACTCCCAACCACAAAAACTTCAACGACCAACACAATAGACCCATACCCACCCATCAAACCACAGCCCAAAAAAAAAAAAAAAAAAAAACCATTGCTAGAGAGAGATGGGCGTGGAAGTGATCGTTAGCGTGGGCGTGGGTGTGGGCGTGGAAGAGCAGTGAGGGTTGGGGTTTGAGAAGAGAGGATTGGGGTTTAAGGATGAGACTGACGGAAAGATGAGAGAGAAAGAGGAATAAAAAAATAAAAGCATATGCCACATATGTTCATACGGTGGCAAATTTGTGAGGACACTGTAACATGTTGCAAATTTTATAAGATTTGAAACATTTGATAAAAAGGAGCTTTTGGTGTTTGGTGCGCCAAATATTTGACATTTGGCACATTTGAGAGAGTTGCTACAGATGCTCATGTCAAAAGTAAAAAATAAAAATAAAAAATAAAAAAGCAAGTTCAAATCCCCGCTCCCAACTATCCAATTATAAAAATAAAAATGTTGACACCCACTTTATAATTCAAAACTATATATCATTATGTAATTGTAAGGTACTAAGGTACTTACATAATACAACAAAAACTACTGGCGGTGGGAGAAATACGTGTTTGAATGATATAAAAATACATGTCAAAAGTGTTATGGGTACTACCAAAAAAAAAAATATATATATATATATATATCCATAATTCTGTTTCAAACAACAGGGCAAAAACTTCAGCTACATGTTTATGTCACATTCATTCAAAAAGAACAAAATTAAGGGCTATCTCACATGCAAACAGCGCATTTGCCTTCTACCGAGACATTCCAGCTAAATTTGGCCCAATTTAACAGCTTTGAGCCACTCTTCTTTGACCCATACAACTCTCCATCTCTCTGCAACTCCTCCACACACCTCAAGCAGCCTTTGCTGATACTGTTATCCCTATAAAATTAAATCGACCATTAAAACATATAAATATACATAACTATGAAGATTGAAAATGAAATTTAAAATTTTAGTTTTATGGCGCATGTTAGCAAGAACCATAATAGTTTAGCTAACGTGCGCCTTGAAATATATATTAAAAAAAAAAAAAAAAAAAAACCCTTACCTTTTGTTGTGGGATTTTCTTTGTGGTCTCAGTTTCAGCCTTTCATCTAATCTCTCCCTAGCCTCTTTAGCTACTCCTCCCAATTCCACATCTATATACACGCGGTGTTCCTGCTTTGATCAAATTTAAACAAAATTATTAAAACTAAAAACAAAAAACATATTTATATGTGGAATAGAATAATAGAGAAAAAGAGATTGAGATTTGAGAAGGGTATGTATGTATGTATGTATGTATGTAAGTAAGTACCATTAAGAAAAGTGGTATGATGGTTTCATTGTTGGTAGGGTATAAAGAAAGACAGCGCGCTTGTTCCTCCATTGGCAGCCAAATTTACTGATTCGGGCCCTGCAACGCTCTGATGGAGCCGTCTCCTTTCGGGCACATTCAACACCAGGTAGCATTCCAGCATTGAATTACAAAAAAACAAACAACCCGAGCTCCCTAAACAAGAAATTTTTTTTTTTTTTTTTTTTGCTTGCAAATATTTGTGTGTGAAAAGAGAAATATACCCAGATGTAAAAGGATAAAAACTCGGGAAGTGAAAGAAAGTGTTGTGTAATTGTATTCAACGCCTGTGTCCGAGAAAAGAAGAAAGCTAAATAGACAGCCTTTAAAAAAGGAAGGAGATAAGAAGGAAGCAAGGAAAGTTCAGCGAAGTTGTCAAAAACTGTGGGCTAACCAAAACATAATTAAAGATAATACAATATAAAAATAGGTAGGCAAAAAGATGGTGGTTTTACTTTTACGACCTCCAACGTCAATGCTCCTTAAAGAAACTTCCGTGAAACTCAAAACTGTGAGCCAGCCAGTAGCGTGACTGACCAAACCCTCCAACTTTTTTCCTTTTTCTTTTGTTTTTTTTGGCCTAAGGTTGGCAAAGAAAGGCTAAAGACTCGAGTCGAGACCAGAGAATCGTGACTCGTGATATTATATTGAGCTATATTAATAATAGAAAAATTCTAAGATCATGAAAAATTGCATAATTTGTGTCATTATTTTTCACATGACATATTGTAAATGGTGAAGAAAGAGTGCTGGGTCAATATGTGAGTGACAATCAGTAAATCACAGTCTGACACAAAAAATAGTTGTGACAAAAATTGTGACAATTTATTTTGTACTAGAACTACTCATATTAATATATGGGAAGATTCTAATTCACATACTCTTTGCGTGCATATATCGGATGAAATCGTGGCTTCTTGATTTCAATTCAATTTTTTATGTGTGTAAGAGTGTGTATATTAGTGACTATGTAATAGGTGCTACTTTTAAAGCATTCACATTAGTATGTTTATTAGTAGAAAAATGGTTAGAATTTACATAATTTTGTCTAAAAATGACTCATATTGACTATTTAAATTTGGCACTATTTATTTTTACTTAGTTGTTTATTCTTTCTTTAGGTATCTCAATAATAAATTAAATAAGTGAATGGTGGTTGCCGTGTATAAAGAAAGAGAAACAATTTTAAAAATTAAGAAAAATTGATATTTTGATGAAATATAGTATAAAGTAGATAATCTAATATGGAATGTTTTAAAAAGTGAGCATGTTAAAAAAAAAAGTAGGTTTTTATGCTAAAATAGACAAAAATTGTTGTATGAGCTGATGCGAATACTCTTAAATTTTAATATAAAAAAAAAAATTAACGGATGATCTAAGTACATTTATTTAAGACATATTTAAAAAAAATATATTTATGAAAAAAGAAAAAAATTTACAGCTTTTTACATTTTTTATGAAAGAGACATCAAATTTTTTTTTTTTTTAAAATTGTTCATTTATAAAATAATCATTTAAAGCCATTTCAGTCAAATTGTTCATTTAAAATAATCATTTTGCAAAATAATCATTTCAGTCAAAAATGTATTATTGAGTGTTTGGTTGTAATTAAATATTTAAAGCCACGGTGCAGTGATAAGGGTTTTGATTGGGGGATAGATCTTAGGTTCAAACCTTTTAGTGCGACGATGTGATCTTTGTTTAATTTTTAGATTTATTATTGCCCTGTAGGGCCTGTACTGCTTGAAATCAATGGTTTTTTAGGTGGAGCAAAAGTCAGATCATGGCTATTAGTTTCTTAATGAGTAAGCAACTATGGTCACACCCAAAGAGGACCACCACAACTAATTGCGCCACTCACAATTTTTTTTTTTAATTCAAAAAAAAAAAAAACCTGAAGTATTGTTTGTTTTTGAATTAATTGAAATACGAATAAATTGGCTACAATTTCTACTAAAAATAATTATTTTAGTTTCATGTTTTAAAATTCTAATTATTAGATTGTATTTTCTTGACACTCTTAATAATTTTAACAATTTTCCTGCTATGGTATTCATTTTTCTGTTTGGGTCTTCGGGCCTTTGATTTTTCTTCACATATATTCGGCCCACCCACTTTAGGCTTGCTCCAAGGTAGTTATTGTGGATTCTAGCCAGAAAATGAGGCTTGAACAAGAACAAAGAAGCCCAAACATTGCACAAAATCAAGAAATTGGTTGGAAGCCACCCTAACTTAGTTTGTGCTTGGGATTAAAGTTTAAAGTTAGCTTATTTTACTATTTTGTTTATTTTTATTACTATTCAGTTTATTTTTACTATTATTTATTGGTCACATTTTATTTTTTGATATTATTCATAGGTTCTACTGTACTATTTTAGTTAGCTTTTACTTTTATTTATAGTATTTTTAGCAAAAAGTTATCAGTTTTAGCTAAATAAACTGTTTCAAACAAACTTTAATATTAATCAAGCAAAAAGTTTGCGTTTAGTATTAATCAAGCTTATATGTAAAGTTATAAACTTAAACTTACAACCTATTTTGGCTTAAATCTCTCAACACATATCCAATACTATATAAACAAACAAATATATATATATATTAAGCCAAATCTAGATATCTATATTTATATCTATATAATAATAATAATTAATATCTGAAACATTTGACTTTTTGTTGATCATTCCTTATTGTGTCAGGTGGCTACCTAAATTACTGACACGTATACAATTAAAAACACAAACAATGTTTGACTTTTTGTTGACCGCTCCTCATTGCGTCACGTGGCTACATAAATTTCTGACACGTATACAATTAAAAACACAAACAATGGTATCTTTTCAGTAAACGTTCACCTTTAAGGAAAAAAAATTCCTATTCTTACAAACTAGAGACACAACTCTTACGGCTGTAGTGTTATAAAACTGCCTATGTCTTTTCTCTTTCAATTTACATATAAATTAAAATTTTTTTTTTTCCTTTTAAGTTTTTACACCGCATTTACTTTTAAAAACGATAAACAATCATATCTTTTTGTTTTGCCTATTAAGATTCACTATCTACTAAACGTTTGGCATAAGGTATATATTAAAAAAAAAAAAAAAAAAAAATCTATTTCAGAGAAAGAGATAGTAGAGTTATAAACGAACATATATCAACAGAGATTAGAAACCATCTATGACCGTGAGACACAGAGATACAAATCTAACAAGATGCAGACAGAATTGGAGAGAGAGATATGAGGGAGAGGCCTCTTCACTATTGTCAGACCGTTCTTCCCTCATCTCCCAGTTCCACAAAGTCGTCGGTAAGTTTTATTTGCTTGAAAACTAGAGGATAGTGCTAGGCACGACCATGGGTGCAATCTTTTTCAATCTCCGGCCCAGCCCCAATATAAGACCATTCTTTCTCCGTAATTTTCAACTAATCTCTTATGGCTTGTTTGGAAGTTTAGAGAGAGAGGAGAGTAGAGGGGAGTAGAGGGGAGGGGAGTAGTGGGGAGGAGAGTAGAGGAAAATGATTCCCCTCCACCTTGTTTGGATGTTTTTAAAATTAATAAGGGGGAAGGGAGTAATTAGCCCTTCCCCTTGTGTAATTTTGTTAATATAATAAGGGTAAATTAGGTAATTTACTTGGTTAATAGTTTATGTACTCTACTCTCCCTCCAAATCTCTCCAATTTGGGGGAATTAAAAATGGGAGGCTAGAGGGAGTTGAAACCCCTCCAAACCCCTTCCCCTCATTCCTTAAAAAACTTCCAAACAAGGTAATTAGATTACTTTCCCTCCCTCTACTCTACTCCCCCTCCTTTTTTAAACATCCAAACAGGCCATTATTCTATTGTCTACAATTAGGTTTGCTGTCAATTTAGGAATTTTGTTGAAATCAGGGAAACAACCTAGATGATCAAATTCTACTTGAATTGTTATTAGGATTTTTCGGTTTTGGTTTTTTTTTTTTTTTTTTTTATAGTCACATATATTGAGAAAGATATATTCAAGACTATTGAGTGTGAATAAATCATGCAGCGGTTTCAAAATATAAAAAATCGCCAAGGGCAATTGAGTAAAATAAGCTAGATGTGAAAAAATAAATTTAAGTTTACATTTTATGTTAGATTCTGTATAACAATTACGTAATCATACAGTTGTTTACTTATTTTGTTATTAATACCGATTAATTTTTTTAGATTAATTTTTTACTTCCAATCTTGTCTTTTAATCTTGCCCCCCCTGACCTAAATTCCTGGCTCCGCCACTGCAAGAAGGGAAAAGATTTTTCAAATCCACAATGATTACAAGGTTGCCCACGACTCATTCCCCAACAGGTATTTCCCCCAAAAAAGAAAATTGTTGGTATTAGTCTCTGTCATGTTTTAGAGTTGGTCACGATAAAGACCTATAAGCCATTACTTTTAGTTGTAGAGAAATTATGAATCTTTCAACTATCGAACTATTTGACTAAGGCAAATAGCATTAGACCTGATAATGGATTTTTCTTTGCATGTTTCCCTCATTAGGCACATCTCTTAGGCTTGTTTAGTTGCCCATGATACAAAACCATTCATATTTTTTGCATAATACTGCATTCACAAATTGTCGCTATAGTGAATAGAAGGACTTATTTGTGTTTGAATTTTGTTTTGAGAAAATTGGGGCATGTTTGATTTCAAAAATGGCTTAAGAGTGAGGTTATGATAGCTATTGTCCTGCCCTATATGCATATAAGCATGTAAGGCTGTGTGTGTATTTTTCCCATCGGGAAAAATTAATATCATTAAATGTCTTTTTTGTATTTGGAGGTTATTGTTTTACATTGTAGGTTTGGAGAATTGACAGGTTTTTTTACTTGAATTCTGTTGTGATGCAGAATGTACATTTTTTTATGTGTCACAATTTGCATTCTTTGGCAAAGATGTTGTTGAGTTGGGGGGTCATTCTTCGTCGTTTGGAGTTTTTAAAATGGTTAGTGATGTTTTTAGTTTAATTTTAGGATTTTCCCTCTTACCTATTTTCTTTATTTGGTCCTTTGGTTTACTAATCTATTTAAATTTTGTTATTTTAATTTAAGGTTTTCTAAACCAGGTTTGATCTTATCAAAATAAAAAAGTTTCTGAGCAAAGTATGCTTCTTTAGTTTTAGATATTAATTTTTGCATGTCAATGAATTTTAATTAGTGTTTTATTTGTATTTAGCTACTATAGTTTCTTTTTTCTTTTTCTTTTTAGGTTTCTTTGTTGCATGTTATATAATTTATTTGAAGTTTGATATTAGAATTCATGTTTGTTTCATAAAATTTTAACTTTATATTAGAATTTATTTATTTATTTCTGGAGCTTAATTGATTTCATTTTGCATATAATTCTAAACATAAAAGCCAGTTAGGACTAGATGTAGTTTATAATTGAACATAAGGTAGGATTCAGAAATCGGGCATGATGCTATGATAAGTACCTTCCATGGAACAAGTCACTATGTTAGTTGGAAATACTATAGTATGGCCCATATTTTTTTTGGTTTCAAGAAGTCACAAATCACATAAACCCAAAATCATTTGGATTCCATTTTTTATTTTTTTTGGCAAAATCTTTTTGTTGTGAACAATATACTCCTGTGAAACTGAAGGCCCAGTTGTTTCCAATTGATGATGCCATTAGAAAAATGGTGAGATTAAAAAAAAATATATATTAGTTGTTTGATAAGTGAGATTTAATTAAGCATAAACATCACATGAAGCTTCTTCGTTTTTTTTTTTTTTTTTTTTTTTTTTTTTTTTTTTTTTTTTATTTTTTTTTTTTTTTTTTTTTTTTTTA
>NW_027069472.1:2118837-2206305 GCF_002906115.3 Quercus suber
TTTGTATATATTGTTAATTTTTAATTGTTGCTTGGTTGTTTTCAGAACAGGTTTCTAATTTGTATATTACATTATCTCAAATTTTTAGGTGCATGAATTTATGATTCCTCTCATATCGAGCAGCCTGTAGATCAACCAAGTCTATTTAAACAGCCAACCCAGGAGAAGAAATGAAAAAAAAAAAAAAGTCAAAAGGTGGTAAAAAGTTGCGGCTAGGTACTGTTTGTGGGTCTCCTATGTGTGTTTAATTACAATATTACCATTGAGTTATGAGTTATGGAAACTGAAAACAGCCAAAATGTGTTTTCAGTTTCTATAACTTATAACTCAAAAATTAGAGAATTGAGATATGGAAACAGAGTTATTGTGTAGCCAAACAACTTTTTTGCTATGGATCCCACCATTTTTTAGAATTGAGTTATGGAAGCAAATAATTGAGTTATAAAAATAGGTGAACCAAACACCCTCTAAGCTACTTAATTAATTTGTGTATCTCTGTTTCATAACTTTTATGACCTGTTTGGATGTTTAAAAAAGGATGGGGAGTAGAGTAGAGGGAAGGAGAGTAATTCAATTACCTTACTTGGAAGTTTTTTAAGGAATGAGGAGGAGGGATTTGGGGGGGTTTGGAGGGGTTTTAACTCCCTCCAACCCCTCATTTTTAATTTTCCCAAATTTGAGAGATTTGGAGGAAGAGTAGAGTAGATAAATTATTGTCCAAGTAAATTCCCTAATTTATCATTTCTAAATTAATCATAGATCAATATTGCATGTCTATTTTCAAATAGGGGTAAATTTGTTTATTTTAATAATTTTTTCTCCTCTCCATTCTAATTTTTAAAACATCTAAACAAAGGGAATGACTAATTACTCCCTTCCTCTTATTAATTTTAAAAACATTCAAACAAGGTGGAGGGGAACCATTCCCCTCTACTCTTCTCCCCACTACTCCCCTCTACTCTCCTCACTCTCTAAACTTCCAAACAGGTCATTATTGATGAAAATTGTTACCTGGAAAGTGGATTTCTGCTTTACGCAGAATGAGGTCTACTAGCATAAGTTTTACGCACTAGATCATTAAAATTAACAGTTTCAAAAAATATGCAAAGAACTTAAGTCATGATTTTGTATGGATTTAAGATGAACTTGAATTTTTGAGTGATAGCTTGAGAATAGATAGAGAGTTATGTAACTGTTAGTTATCTATTTAATAAAATCTAAATTTTTACCGGTAAAAAAAAAAAGAATGGTACTAAAACTTTTTTAAAATAGTTCATTAATAAATGTCTTAAAGACATATATTAACTGAACCCTTAAATAAAAGAGGGGCACTAACTTTTTATATATCAGTTTTGTTTGTATTAGCATGTTTAAAATGTTTAGTTTTCTATTCCATTTTGATATGTTTCAAAATAAAAACCCCTTTGAAAAGTTAATAAATGAAATTCCTAACAAATCATTTATTTTATTTAAAAAGTTAATACCCCTCTTTCATTTCATTAGAATTGATAGAATTGAACTTAAAGATGATAGTTTTGAAATTTTCTATTTCATTAGAATTGAACTTAAAGACGATAGTTTTGAAAATTTCTATATTTTTATTTAAAAGACAATACATTAAATACTATTTCCTTAAGAAAATTAAATTTTCTAAAAAGCCTCCTTACTTCTTCATTTTAAGATTCTGCCATAATTGCTCCCTATTTTTGGGGAGCGTGGTTCATAACTTTTAGGAGTATTAACATTGAGAAATAATATGTTTATAACATTTTTACAATAAATTCTAAGTGGCAGATTATTATTGGTTGTTATTGTTGAGACAAAAAAGCAATCTTGGTGTGAGTTTCAAATTTGAACCAATAACAACTAACCACTCGTGATTTATTGTAAAATTGTTGTAGACGTAGTTTCAAATTATTGTTTTATCATTTTTCCAATGGTGTATTTATCAAAATTCAACTTCAATAAAAAGATATGAATAATATTACAGACACAAACTATTTTACAACATTTTTACAAACTGCTTATATTGTAAATTCTTACTAGTTCTAAGATGAACCTATCACTAATATCACATTTTTATTTGGAGTAACTATTTAGAAAATACTAAAGCTACGTTGGTAGTTTGTAAAAATATTATAAAATAATTTACATCTGTAGCATTATTTAAAAGATATTAAGTAAGGATATAATCTTAAACTACATTAACTAAATTTTTATCATCTTTTAGCAGCATAGAACTTGTACCGAAAATAAAAGGTTGATTTATAGACAAATTTATCAAAAGTAAATCAATTGATTGACACCTGACTCCAGACACCTCTAAGTTAAAAATATGGTCAAGACCGTCACCTCCAACTATCTACTTATCCAAAAATAAAGAAAAAGGAAAAGAAAAAAGAAGCTTAAATAGTTCGGACACATTTTGAAAAGCATGTTCAAATCTCCGCTTCCAACTATCCAATTATAAAAATAAAAAATAAAATGTTGACACCCACTTTATAATTCAAAACCATATATCATTATGTAATTGTAACTAAGGTACTTACATTCTACAACAAAAAGGTGGGAGATTTCTCATATCATATCGTTGTTCAGTTTTCAGTGGCGTGGAAATACATGTTTAAATGTTATAGAAATTCCTGTGAAAAGTGTTACGGTTATCAACAGGGCAAAAACTAAAAATTATTCAGCTACATGTTTACCAAGCAATCTTATGTCACGTTCATTCAAAAAGAACAAAATTAAGGGCTATCTCACATGCAAACAGCGCATTTGCCTTCTACCGAGACATTCCAGCTAAATTTGGCCCAATTTAACAGCTTTGAGCCACTCTTCTTTGACCCATACAACTCTCCATCTCTCTGCAACTCCTCTACACACCTCAAGCAGCCTTTGCTGATACTGTTATCCCTATAAAATTAAATCGACCATAAAAACATATAAATATACATAACTATGAAGATTGAAAATGAAATTTAAAATTTTAGTTTTCTGGCGCATGTTAGCAAGAACATAATAGTTTAGCTAACGTGCGCCTTGAATTTATAAAAAAAAAAAAAAAAAATCTTACCTTTTGTTGTGGGATTTTCTTTGTGGTCTCAGTTTCAGCCTTTCATCTAATCTCTCCCGAGCCTCTTTAGCTACTCCTCCCAATTCCACATCCTGATACGCTTGGTGTTCCTGCTTTTGGATCAAATTTTAAACAAAATTATTAAAACATTGAAAACAAAAATAAACATATTTATATGTGGAATAGACAATAATAGAGAAAAAGAGATTGAGATTTGAGAAGTGTATGTATGTATGTATGTATGTACGTACGTACCATTAAAGAAAAGTGGTATGATGGGTTTCATTGTTGGTAGGGTATAAAGAAAGACAGGACCGCCTTGTTCCTCCATTGGCAGCCAAATTTGCTGATTCTGGGCCCCCTGCCACGCTCTGATGGAGCCGTCTCCTTCGGGCACATTCAACACCAGGTAGCATTTCCAGCCACTGATTTACAACAACAACAACAACAACCCGAGCTCTCTAAAACAAGATAAAACAAGAAAAGATTTCGTTTTTTTTTTTTTTTTTTTTTTTTGCCTTGCAAATATTTGTGTGTGAAAGAGAAATATACCCAGATGGAAAAAGATGAAAACTTGGGAAGTGAAAGATAGTGTTGTGTACTTGTATCCAACGACTACTTCTGAAAACGGAAGAAAGCTAAATAGATAGCCTTTAAAAAAGGAAGGAGATAAGAAGGAAGCAAGGAAAGCTCAGTGAAGTAGTCAAAAACTGTGGGCTAACCAAAACATAATTAATGATAATACAAAATAAAAATAGGTAGGCAAAAAGAAGGTGGTTTAAGTGGTTTTACTTTTACCACGTCCAACGTCAATGAAAAAAAAAAAAAAACTGTGAGCCAGCCACGTAGCGTGACTGACCAAACCCTCTGACAATTTTTTTTTTTTTTTTTGGGACCTGAGGTTAGTAAAGATTAAGCGGCTGTTTGGATATCGCTTATTGATGAAAATTAAAAATAGTGTAACAAAATCATTTTTAAATGTGTAAATAGTATCATGAGACCCAATTTTAATGAAAATTTTACTAAAAAAATACTTGCGGATCCTGTGAATAGTATACAGAACCTACCATCCAAAAATGCACCGATAAAAAACACACAAAACGCACTTCCCAAATGGGCACTAAAGGTTCCAGACCAGAGGGTCGTGATATTATATTGAGCTATATTAATAATAGAAAAATTCTAAGATCACGAAAAATGGCATAATTTGTGTTATTACTTTTCATGCGCATATTGTGAATGATAAAGAAAGAGTGGTGAGTCAATATGTGAGTGACAATTAGTCAATAATAGTTTGACACACAAAATAATTGTGGCAAAAATTGTGAAAGCTTATTTTGTACTAGAACTAATCATATTAATATATGGGAAGATTCTGATTCACATGCTCTTTGCATGCACATATTGAATGAAATCGTGGCTTCTTGATTTCAATTCAATTTTTTATTTGTGTAAGAGTGTGTAGATTAGTGACTACGTACTAGATGCTACTTTTAAAGCGTTCACATTAGTATGTTTATTAATAGAAAAATGGGTAGAATTTACACAAAAAATTTGATACTGTTTATTTTTATTTAGTTGTTTATTCTTTTTTTATGTATTTCAAGAATAAATAAAGTAAGTGAATGGTGCTTGTTGAGAAACAATTTTAAAAATTAAAAAAAATGATATTTTAATGAAATGTAGTGTAAAATAAATAATTTGATGTGAGATTTTACAAAAAGTGAGTATGTAAAATAGAAAAAATAGTTTTTTATGCTAAAATAGACATGAATTGTTGCACGAGCTGATGCGAATACTCTTAAATTTTAATATAGAAAAAAAAATTAACAGATGATCTAAGTACATTTATTTAAGACATTTTTTTAAAATTATATTTATGAAAAAAGAAAAAAATTTACAGCTTTTTTACATTTTTTATGAAAGAGGCATCAAATTTTTTTTTTTTTTAAATGGTACATTTATAAATGTCCTAAGCTAATTGAAACTCACCAATCACTTACACCCCTTGTATTATCTATTAATCACAGTATGTTTGCTAGACATATTGTTTTACTGTCCAACATATTATATATGAGTAGAACTTGTTGCCAAGCTTATTGTTTTACTGCTTACTAATTACTAATAAATAATCTTATGTTGGAGCTTCTGCTTGATGATTAGAGGACTCTATTGAAGAAATTAAATAAATCAACTGTCTAACATATTTTCAAGGAGGCAAACCAATGTGCTGATGCATTGGCTAAGTTTGGAGTCAACCTATCTCCTGACTATGTTAATTTTGTTAACTCACCTGCTATAGTGGAGGACTTGCTGGCTTTTAATAAGGCTGAGCTTTATTGTAATAGACTTATTCATAATTAATTTATATGATCATTGGTATACCACAAAAAAAAAAAAAATCACAATATGTCATATTTATTGTGGAAACTTATTTGGAATAAATTCAGCAAAAAGCTTCTGTAATTTTAAACTAAAAATTCCTTGATTTTGCAAAAAAATCATTTCCGTAAAAAATGTATTATTGAAGTGTTTGGTTGTAATTAAATATGGGTTATGTTAACAAGTGCCATAGGGTATTGGTTAACAATCCAATTAAAGAAAATTTTTATGGGAAAAGAAAAAAAAAAATAATATTTTGACAGCTTTTTTCATTTCTCATAAAAGTATTATCAAAACTTTCTTAAAATGGATTCTTAAACAATGCCCCAACGGAACTCGTTAACATTTTCCATTAAATATTTAAAGCCACGGTGTAGTGATCAGGGTTTTGATTGGGGTATAGATCTTAGGTTCAAACCTTTGAGTGCGACGATGTGATCTTTGTTTAATTTTAGATTTATTACTGCCCTGTATTACTTGAAATCAATGGTGTTTTAGGTAGAGCAAAAGTCAGACCATGGCTTAGTCTATCTTACTCTTATTATTAAGGCTCCCTCAGCATTAGTTTTTTAATGAGTAAGTTGATGGAAATAAATGTGAACGTAGCGGAAAAATAACGGATCTACATCGTTCGAAATTGACAACATGCGTTAAGTAAATTTCAGAATTTGAGAACAAGAGAGCGTACCTTGAAGTGGTGAATTTCAAAACCGAAGATTAAAGCACTTGGGAATACTTTTAATCTTCACTCCAATTCCACTAATGCCCAAGAAATGTGGACTCTCAATTGGTTACAAAGGGATGGTTAGATAGCGACATACACTCACTTCCACACCATCACAATGTTGTTTTTCTCACTTACAAAATTCTGTACGTTTTTCCCTTTGTATCTAACCAATTATCTAATTAGGCTGGCCTTTTGGGCCTTTCCAATTGGACTTAAGTGTGTGGCTTGGAGTGGAACCAAAAGGGACCAATAAGACACTAGCTCCAATGGGCTTTGGGCTTTTCTGTCAACTCTTGACAAGTTCAAAGTTACCATTAACTATATTTAATACCACTATATAAATATAGTTACACTCTAGGCCTTATCTATAAATTATATCCCAAGACTTTATTATACATGCAACCTCTTCATAAAATATTCGTAGTAATACAAAGTCATTAATGTAGATTGCCACTTTGTAAATTACTACATCTTAATCCTTGAGTATCCGGTTTAATCCTTTAATGTTATTCATTATATATTTATGAAATCCAATTCCATAAATATATACTTTAGTCTTACTAAAGTGGTTAGCCCTAACTCTCTGAATAACAAACTCATTAAACTTATCTCAAGGGAATACTTTATATCTCTGTTAAGAGACTATGAATTCCATCTTGAGAATACATGTTCCATCAACACTAAATGTGGCTGCCCAACATACTGAGGTTTTGACCATTACTATAGATCTCACTCCTGATATATCAAAGCAACCTATACCTCATGATCAGGTCCATTATTCTCTCAGGATTAAGAGTTCATGCAAATACAAGTCGTGAGATTTATTATTCATATGACAATCCTTAGGAAAATAATAAATCTCACAGCGGTCCTGTTCAATATGTCTTAATTCTTAAAACATATTAACACATTAACTAGAAGTCTCTACTTCCATGATCAAGACAAATCATCGTGGTTGATATGTTATAGTCTTCGCACATGAAATGCCCAATTTCATCACCGACTATGAACTATAATTCTGAGTTTACAAAGAACTTGTGATTTATATCTTCTGTGACTTTTCACATAAATCACATACTATGCATCTCATGGACTAAATGATAATGTCCGAATATTCATGTTACCATTATTTCAGATAATAATAAAACAAATTCATTAAACACAATATTAAGTTATACATAATGTCAAACTTAATATCATACATAGCATTATACAATAGGATTTAAGTGCACTAATCTTAACAATCTCCCACTTGTCCTAAAGACTATGGTGCACTAATCTAACTCCCATTTTCTCCAAATGTGACTCGAAAGTCCTTTGAGACAAGGCTTTAGTAAATGGATCTGCTAGATTATTTGCACTTTCAATCTTTGCTATCACCACATCTCCACGAGCAACAATATCTCGAATGATATGGTACTTCCTCTCAATGTGTTTTCCTTTCTTATGATTCCTTGGATCTTTAGATTGTGCAACTGCTTCACTGTTGTCACAAAACAATGTGATTGAAACTTGCTCCATTGTCATTACACCAAGGTCAGAAAGGAATTTATTGAGCCATACAGCTTCCTTTGCTGCCTCACAAGTAGCAACATATTTTGCTTCTATGGTAGAGTCTGCAATACAAGATTGCTTAATACTCCGCCGACTTATGGCTCCACCTCCCAAGGTGAAAACACATCCTGAAGTGGATTTTCTGAAATCTAGATCTGATTAAAAATCTGAATCTGTATAGCCAATATGTATCAAATCCCCACTTCAATAAACAAGCATATAATCTCTTGTTCTCTGTAGATACTTGAGAATATGCTTTACAACTTGCCAATGTTTTGGTCCTGAATTTGATTGATATCAACTGACCATGCCAACTGAATAACAAATATCTGGTCTAGTACAAAGCATGACATACATGAGACTACCCACTGCAGAAGCATAAGGAACTTGTCTCATCATATTTTCTTCCTCTTGAGTCTTAGGCCTTTGGTCATTAGACAGAGGAACTCTATGTCTGAAAGGAAGTAATCTTTCATGGAGTTTTGCATGCTAAACCGTTCTAGAACCTTATCTATATATCCAGCTTGTGATAAGATTAACATCTTATTATTGCGATCTCGCCAAAGCTTGATCCCTAGAATAAAGTTAGCCTTACCCAAGTCCTTCATATCAAATTGGCTTGACAACCAAACCTTTACTGATGACATTACCCCTACATCATTTCCAATGAGTAGAATATCATCAACATAAAGCACTAGGAACATTAGTACTTTATCACAATGTCTTTTGTACACATATGGTTTATCAAGATTTTGCTCAAAACCAAATGACTTGATTGCTTGATCAAATTTGATGTTCCATGACCTAGATGCTTGCTTAAGTCCATAAATGGACATTTTCAACTTGCATACCATATGCTCTTAGTTCTTAGCTATGAAACCTTTCGGTTGCATCATATAGATTTACTCTTCAAGATTGCCATTAAGAAATGCAGTCTTGACATCCATTTGCCAAATCTCATAATCAAAATGAGTAGCAATGGAAAAGAGAATTCTGATAGATTTAAGCATTGGTACTGGAGAAAAGGGATAACCCCCTTTTCAATATTAAGTCATACATAATGTCATACACAATGTCAAACTTAATATCATACATAGCATCATACAATAGGATTTAAGGGCATTAATCTTAACATAAGCAACTATGGTCACACCCAAAGAGGACCACCACAACTAATTGCGCCACTCACTATTTTTTTTAATTCAAAAAAAAAAAAAAAACCTGAAGTATTGTTTGTTTTTGAATTAATTAAAATACTACTAAATTGGCTACAATTTCTACTAAAAAAAATTATCTTAGTTTCATGTTAGGGCCCATTTGGTTTCCAATCTCAAACTCACATTTTTACATTTTAAACAATATTACACACATTTCTGCACACTTTTTTTATCTACATGTATTTCAAAAAATTACAAAAATCTCATCTTAAACTACTCTACTAAACACCCCCTAATTATTAGATTGCATATTCTTGACGCTCTTAATAATTTTTAACAATTTTTAACAATTTTCTTGCTATGGTCTTCATTTTTCTTTTTGGGTCTTCAAGCCTTTGATTTTTCTTCACGTATATTCGGCCCACCCACTTTAGGCTTGCTCCAAGGTAGTTATTGTGGATTCTGGGGAGCTGTCCTGAAGCCAGAAAATGAGGCTTAAACAAGAACAAAGAAGCCCAAACATTGCACAAAATTAAGAAATTGGTTAGAAGCCACCCTAACTTAGGTTGTGTTTGGGATTAGAGTTTAAAGTCAGCTTATTTTATTATTTAGTTTATTTTTGCTATTATTTATGTTGGTGCAAACACAATGATAATGAAAATAACACAAAGAGAAACTGAATAATACTTCTAAATTTTATTAATTTAAAGAGAGAAATTACACAATACTATTTGGATTAAGGCACGACACTCGCTTTCTTTAAGGAGATTCAAGCCCTTAGTTGGCTAAACTTTGTAACCGGTGTAGACCGTCTTTGACTTATCTTTCTAGGATACAATAGCCCAACAAGTGTTGTATGGTTAGAACAACCTCTGCATAAAGTGTTCAAGCCCAAAACTCTACCAGAAATAATATCATTCTTTGCCAAGATCTCCTCTATTTTATTTAGTGTATTTTTGTAGTAACTTGGATTGGGTTTGAATGAGTCTATTTATAGGCTTAATGGGCCTCACGAAATTACTATCCAATTTAATTTGATTAATTATGTCCATTATTATGATGTAGTGGGTATTACAAGATTAATTGTTGAATATTAATCTGATGGGCTGGAGTTACACAATTAATAGTGATAAGGAGTTTTTGAAGAATGAAAATGCCCAAACAGATAGTCCATTAAATGGGTTAATGGCTTTTCATTTTCCATAATAAAAATGAAGTATTAATTCGGGCTACATACTTACCAATGGATATGGTAATTACTCTGAATGGGCTGTCTAGTGGGAGGATTCAAGAGACTGATTCATTTTCATTTTTGGTTCCTCCATCCTTCACCTCCCCCTTGTGCAAGTATCTAGCCCAATATCTTAAACAATTCATGTTAGCCCATTAATCACCATAATTAAAAAGAATAAAATAGTCTCTCTCTTTTTCAATGTGGGATTAAACATTTTCACTAACTTCTCATCTTCCATATTCACTCCCATATCTTTACATTTATGTTGTAACATTTATTCATTTTAATTATTTAATATTAAAATGCTCCAACAATCCTTCACTTATTTTAATATTAAAATTTTTAGTTAAAGAGAGATTACCAGGTAAAGACGGGTCACTATGCATTATAAAGGTGTGCTCTGCATTGAACCTTTACTTAATAAAACAACGATCTCAACTCTAGAGTCGTAGTGGTCTCCGACTTGAATTAGATTCGCTTTAGGGAAATTCAACATCACTACTTATACATAACAACCCAAGTGTTGACATGAGCTTTTATAGCTAACACTTTATAGTCGTGTGCTGATCCCGGTTTCATGAGTGTATTTGAGATTAAGTCCAAATCTCATAGCGAGCGGTCCTACCCCTACACTCACATAGGTGAAATTTTGTCAAGGGTGCTCTTGTAATTCTAACACCTCACTCATACGAGCTACAAATTTCATTAAGAGTTTTTTTACTCAACCTCTCCACATTACAGGATAAATGCACTTACATCATAAGGATGAACAATTAAAAAATTATTTACAAAATATATAATTAAAAAAAAATAAATTGTGCATTTCTTATGGCCATCGTATGATTCGTTTTTCCCATTGAACCTAATTTTCAGGATCTCTGGTACTCGGGTTGGGTATCCTCGGGTTGGGTATCCTCATACATGGCTCATAATTCTATGGACTTTAGTCCCATCCCCCTCGATGTATTCTAGACTTTATCTTTTGCCAAGGCATTGGTAAATGGATCTGTAAGATTATCATTAGATTTAATATAATCCATAGTTATGATGCCACTACTCAAATAAGATCACACGGTACTGTGCTTTCGTCTTATAGGTCTGGATTTACCATTGTAGTAGCGGTTTTTAACTCTACCAATTGTAGCAGTGCTATCACAATGAATTAATTATGTGGAATTGGCTTTTCCCAAAGTGGAATTTCATATAACAAATCTCTAAGCCAATTTGCCTCTTCACTAGCTGAAGCTAATGCTATTAATTCAGCTTCCATTGTTAAATTAGCAAATATTGTTTGCTTTTTAGATTTCCAACAAATAGCACCACTACCTAAGGTAAAAATATAACTAGTGGTAAAGAGAGAATCACCTGACAAAGTATTCCAATCGGCATCACTAAAAGCTTCAATCATAGCAGGGTAATTTTTATAAAATACGTCATAATTTTTGGTACCAATTAAATATCTCATGACTCGCTCAATAGCTAGCCAATTATCTCTACTAGGCTTGCTAGTAAATTTGCTAAGCACTCCTACTGCATATGCAATGTCAGGTCTAGTACAATCAGTAGCATAATGCAAACTGCCAATGATACTAGCATAATCTTTTTGATTAAAAATCTCATCATCATTATTCACAAGAAATAAATGAAAACTAGAATCAAAAGGAGTATCTACACTTTTGTGATCAAGATATATTCCATCACATGCTTTTATAATTTTCATGCCTAAAATAAAATTAGCCTCACCAAGATCTTTCATATCAAAATGGCTTTTAAGCATATTTTTTGTCTCATTTATAACATGCATATTTGAGCCAAAAATCAACATATCATCCGCATAGAGGCTAATAATAACATGTAAATTATTCCATGATTTAGAATAAATACATTTATCACATTCATTTGATTTATAACCATTCTCAATCATGCAGGAATCAAACTTTTCATGCCACTATTTAGGTGCTTGTTTTAAGCCATATAGGGATTTAGTTAGCTTACTTACCTTGCTTTCTTGTCCAAGTTCTACAAAGCCTTCGGGTTAATCCATAAAAATCTCTTCCTCTAGGTCCCCATTTAGAAAAACAGTTTTTACATCCATTTGATGAATTTTCAAATAAAAAATTGCAACAATAGCAATTAACAATTTAATAGATGTAATTCTTGTTACTGGAGAAAATGTATCAAAGAAATCAAGATTAGCTTCTTGTTTAAAGCCTTTTGCAATAAGTCTAGCTTTAAACTTATCTATTGATCCATCTGGTTTCAACTTTTTTCTAGGGACCCATTTACAACCTATGGTCTTACAACCCAGTGGAAGATCTACTAATTTTCAAATTCTATTAGAAATTAAAGATTCCATCTCATCATTTACAGCCTTTTTCCAAAATATAACATCAGGTGATGTTAAAACCTCTTTTAAATTTTGGGGATTTTCCTCAGTGTTAAAAATATAATAATCAGGACCAAAATCCTTTTCAACTCTAGCTCTTTTACTCCTTCTAGGTTCCATTTCAAAATTTTCTTGATTTTGTAAATGTGAAGTAGAAGAACTAGGTTGTGAAATAATATTTTCTTCACCCCTAATATTTTCCAATTTAAAAGGAAATTTTTCTTCATGAAAAATTGCATCACTAGATTAAAAAATTATTTTGTTTTCAAGATCAAAAAATCTATAGGCTGCATTATTAATCGCACAACTAAGAAAAGTATAGGTAGTAGCTCTTATACCTAATTTAGGCATTTTAGGGTCAATAAGCCTTACATAAGCAAGACAACCTCATACTTTCAAATATCCCAAATTTGGCTTATGTCCTTTCCATATTGGTGTGTGACTTTTTATGTGGCACCTTATTCAAAACATGATATGAAGTTAAAATAGCTTCATCCCAAAAATGTAAAGGTGCACCAGATTCAATTTACATGGCATTTGTCAACTCAATTAAAATTCTATTTTTTCTTTCAGCCATACCATTAGAAATAGGTGAATATGGTGTAGTAGTTTTATGGATAATTCTCAAAGACTGAACAAATGTGTTGAATGCACTTGATTCATACTCACGGCCTCTATCACTTCTTATTCTTTTTATTTTTCTACCGAATTGATTTTCAACTTCTTTTAAAAAATCTTGAAAATTTTCAAAAGTATCACTTTTATTTTTCAACAAATAAATAGTTATATATTTTGAGAAATCATCAATAAAAGTGATAATATATCTATTTCCTTCACAAGTTAAAATTCCCTCAAATTCACATAAATCGAAGTGAATTAACTCAAGCAATTTGGTATTTCTTATAACACTTTTATGAGGTTTTTTTTTTTTTTGTAATTAGCTTGACCACAAGTTTCACATTTTTCAAAATATTTTGACAGTTTTGGAATTAATCTTAAACTACTCATGATTCCCACATATCTACTATTTATATGACACAAATTAGCATGCCAAAAATTAAAAGAAGAAAGCATATAAACTAAACTGGTAAATGCTTTATTATTCTCAACATTCAATTTAAACATTCCATCATAAGCATGACCTTTGCCCACAAATAATCCCTTTTTAGTGATTACATAATTATCAGATTTCATAGTTTGCTTGAAGCTAGCCTTGTTAAGCAAAAAACTTGAAATCAAATTCTTCCTCATGGACGGAGTGTAAAGTACATCTTTCAATGTTAGCACACGTCTACAAGTGAATTTCAATTCAGCATCACCACTCCCAAGAACCTTAGTTTTGCTAGAGTCACCAAGCATAACAGTTTTTTCTTCTTCAAAAGGAGTGTACAATTTGAATAATTTTTGTCATAGCAGACGTGCCTATTAGCACCAGAATCTGCCTACCACCCTTCAACATATTGCACCATATTGATGTCTGTAATTATAGCCACTAAAGGCTCTTCAGTTACGTTAGCTCAAATTCACATTTTCGAAATTTGCAAAATCGAGCAATATGCCCATTCTTGCCACAGAAAAAACAAGATCTATTAAATTGATCTTGTGAAGGGGATCCTTGGTTCTTATTGTAATTTTTATTCGGGTTTTCCCTTCCTTGAGGACTATTATTATTTTTAAAGGCTCTCTTTTTAGGCTTCAATTGACCATTTCTAGGAAAATGATTTTTGGGTATATTATTATTGGCTGAAATAAGATTTGCCTTTGTCGTGGAATTACTATTGCTCTCTTGTGTCATGAGTGCCTCTTGTCCTCTAGCCTCCTCCTCCGCACAAATGTGTGTGATCAAAGTCTCCAAGGATGTCTCCTTTTGTTTGTGCCGGCAAAGTCTTTTAGAACTCTCTCCAAGATTGTGGTAGTTTATCAATTATGCCAGCTACCACCAAATTGTCTCCAATCTTTATGCCTTCGAATCTCAATTCTGCCACAATCATTTGGAAGTCTTGTACTTGATCCATCACCGATTTTCCATCCATCAATTGGTAATGGAAAAATCTACTAGCAGCATACTTCTTTGCACTTGCCTCTTCGGTATCATACTTGCTTTGTAAAACTTTTCAAATTTTCTTGGCAAAATTATAAGTTGTATCATAATAATCATAAAAATGATCGGCAAGATGATTCAAAAGATAAGAGTGACAATTGTATTCATCTTTTCTATACTTATCTCTTTTTTCTTGATGGAGACTATATTCCTCCTCACTCATCTCATCGGTAGGAACCTTTGATCACTACGACAAAATGTATTTTTAGTAATGAAAAAATTCATCACTAAAAGTCGATTTTTTCGTCACTATGAACCTTTAGCGATGAAATAGGACTTGTAGTGACGAAACTCATTTCATTGCTAAAACCCTGTCACTAAAAGTCCTGGTGACAAAAAATTTCGTCACTAAAAGTCCGATTTGTTAAAAAAAAAAGAAAAAAAACTTTTAGCAACGAAAACGTTTCGTCGCTAAATGTTTTACTCGCTAAAAACACTATTTAGTGACAAAATATTTCGTCACTAAAACACCTTAGTTTATTAAATCATATTTAATGACGAATAATTTCGTCACTAAATATAGTGACGAAAAAGTTCGTCACTAAAACTATTTTTAAGAAAATCTAGGCACATATAGTGACGAAAATTTTCGTCACTAAAACAATTTCTTACAAAATTTTGCTACATTTAGACACGAAATATTTTGTAACTAAAACAATTTTTTGTTGCTATATTTGTGACGAAAAAATTCGTCGCTAAAACTTAATTTTTATTTTTATTTTTTTCATAGCTTTGATATTAACCTGTAATCTGTCATTACATTATTAAAACCCCACATTTAAATAATACATTTATTTCAACAACACATTTATAAAAGAAGATTCATACATTCCACAAGTAAAAAATAAAACAAGTATCCAATTCAAACTCCTTCCATACAATAATTGCTTACAACACATACAATAACTCAAGATGTTTTATAATAATACAAAAAATGTAGCATAATATAATTTGAACTAATGGAAGATGTCCTCATATGTCTTCAAGTAATGCCAAAAGTAAATCTCCTAAAAGCCACCAATAAAAAATTTGCACAAATATCAAAACAATACTATATTAAAATCGTAAAGTAAAAACATTAACTATGTTATAAGAAACATGTCTAACAATGCATTAAGAGTAGCCACACCAATGAATTAAAATCACAATTCCTAATGTATAAGTTGTAGAAAGCAAATATAGATTTTCAAGTGTAATATAATGCAATTAGTTTCAAATAATGCATCGATGGATTCTTGTCAGTGAGGATGTAGGTGACTTTGAAAAGGTCCAAGTAGAAGAGGACCTTTCCTTTCCACCTATTGAAGTGGGCTCCCTTAAAGTAAAAGGGCTTGTTAAGATCTCCAACAGGCTCATTTGGTTTCTCTTGTGTAGGCTGCATATGTTGAATCTCCTTAAAATTGTTGGTGCAAACACAATGATAATAAAAATAACACAAAGAGAAACTGAATAATACTTTTAAATTTTATTAATTTAAAGAGAGAAATTACACAACACTATTTGGACTGAGGCGTGGCACTCGTTCTCTTTAAGAAGATTCAAGTCCTTGGTTGGCTAAACTTTATAACTAGTGCAGACCGTCTCTAACTTGTCTTCCTTAGGATACAACAAACCAACAAGTGTCGTATGGCTAGAACAACCAAGTAGGAGGATCCAAAATAGGCTCATTAGGTTTCTCTTGTGTAGGCTTCATGTGTTGAATCTCCTTTAAATTGTTGGTGCAAACACAATGATAATAGAAATAACACAAAGAGAAACTGAATAATACTTTTAAATTTCATTAATTTAAAGAGAGAAATTACACAACACTATTTGGACTGAGACGTGGCACAACAAGTGTCGTATGGCTAGAACAACCAAGTAGGAGGATCCAAGATGCTGATTCATTTCCATTTTTAATACCTTCACCCTTCATCTCCCCCTTGCGCACATATCTAGCCCATATCTGAGACAATTCATGGTAGCCCATTAATCACCACAATTAAAAAGAATAAAATAGTCTCTCTCTCCTTTTCAATGTGGGATTAAACATTTTCACTAATTCCTCATCTTCCATATTCACTCTCATATCTTTACATTTATATTGTAATATTTATTCATTTTAATTATTTAATATTAAAATGCTCCAACAATTTATTAGTCCCATTGTACTTTTTGGTATTATTTATGGGTTCTATTGTATTATTTTAGCTAGTTTTTACCTTTATTTATAGTACTTTCAGCAAAGAGTTATCAGTTTCAGCTAAATAAACTGTTTCAAATAGACTTTTTTTTTAGGAGAAACAGGTAAGTTAATTTTATTAAGGCAAATCAGCCTAAAAAACATCAAACAAATCTTGTGGTAGCTCTTCTAACCACACATCTGTATTAGCAGTTAAAACTGCTCTTCTAGCAAGGGAGTGGGCTAAACTATTGCCCCCCTACTTACATGACAGAAACTACAAACTTGGAAGCAAGAGCTGGCTTTCTTAATATCTTCTATAACATGGCCCCACTGTGTCCTATTCTGCTCTGGGCTATTAATAGCAGTGATGACCTTCAATGAATCACCCTCCACCACCACGTGAGCAAGACTAATCTCCTGAGCAAAAATGATGGCTCTCCGAGCAGCTAAGGCTTCAACTAGGTCCACTGAGCTAGAGAGTTAGATGTTTTGGCTAAGTGCAGCAATGATCATACCTTCAGCATCCCTCACTACCACCCCCAAACTTGCTCTTGCTGAACCTTTAAAGATGGCGCTGTTGAAGTTGAGCTTGTAAACTCCGAGACCCGGCGGCGACCATTTTTGCCTCGTGCGCTAAACAAGAGACCGAGGTGGGCAAACCTGGACATCCTAGAATTCTTGCAACAGCTCATGAGCCCATTGCACCGTTTCCCCTACGTCCCAAACCAGTTGCTTCTCTCTCAATTTGTTCTGTCGAATCCAAATGCACCACGCCACCTTTGAAAACAAAGCAGCAAAGTCTGGGCTTGTCTCGGTCAACACAGTGGAAACTGTATCACCAAAACTTCTGAAAACTTTTGATCAAGGGAGACTAAAAATAGTGTTTGATAGCCAAATGCATTTGACTCGATCACCCAGCCATAAACAGTGGATAGTGTCTTTAGGATGATCTTCACAGAGGCTGCATAACTTATCAGGTAGTATATGTCGTGTAAACAGGTTAAGTTTGGTGGGTAATGACTCATTTGAAGCTCTCCACAAGAAATGCTTCACTTTGTTTGGTACCTGCAACTTCCAAATCCCATTCCAAAAAGACTTACAACCCTCTATAGCAAACGAATTGGGCAGAGCAGATCTGATCTCAGCGAATAGCAACTAATAAGCACTCATAACTGAATAACTCCCATCCGTGGTGTGTGGCCAAATAAGCAAATCCTCCATTGGAAAGTGACTAACCGGGATACTTTGAATGCGCTCAGCTTCCCATGGTAAAAAATTTTGTTCAATAAGCTCCTTGTTCTATACTTTTGTGTCTAGGTTGAAGAGTTCCTTTATTGTGATCAGTGAAGGATTAATATTGGGAGATACAATTTGACCCCCCCCTCCCCCAGGAAATCCAGCCATCTATGTTTCCATATGTTGATGGATGAACCATCTCCTACTCTCCACCTTGCACCCTTACAAATGACCTCCCTTGCCTGAAGAATACTTCTCCACGCAAAGGAACTTCGTGGATTGAAATCTGCTTCCAAAATACTACCCGATAGGAAATATTTTGTTCTAAATACTTTGTACAACAATGTATCCGTCTCATGGAAGAGTCTCCACACTTGTTTTCCAAGGAGTGCATCATTAAACTATCTAAGATCGCGAAACCCCATACCTCCTAAAGACTTAGGAGAACATAAGGTATTTCACTTCACCCACTGCATTCTCCTTTTGTTATCTTGGTTGCCCCACCAAAACTTTCGGATCATCGCCTCAGTATCCTTAACTAAGCCCAAAGGTAACCGAAACACATTCATCGAGTAGGTAGGAATAGATTGAATTACCGCCTTAATTATGACTTCCTTCCCTGCTTGAGATAGTAGCTTTTCCTTCTATCCTTGCATTTTTGCCCAAATCCGCTCTTTAATTTGATTGAAGCAAGCTTTTTTCTGTCTACCCACAAATGATGGCAAGCCAAGATATTTTTCATAATGCTTGATAGTTGACACACCTAGCAAGACCTTGATTTCTTGTTGGACCTCCTCCGGTGTGTTTCGGCTAAAAAAGAGAGTGGTTTTGTTCTTGTTCACCAATTGGCTAGAAGCAGCCTCATACCAATCAAGTAGTTGTTGGATTTTTTGACATTCTACTCCATTTGCCCTGCAGAATAGAAGGCAATCATTTGCAAAAAAAAGGTGAGTAATCTTTGGACCTTGGTGACATAAAGATAAACCCTTAATTTCCCCATTATCTACTGCTTTGTTTAGAAGAGCATTTAGTCCTTCCACACAAAACAAGAAGAGAAAAGGGGAAAGGGGATCTCCTTGCCTCAAACCTCTAGATGGTCGAATAAACCCTTTTGGTTCACCATTTAAAAGTATGAAATAAGTCACTGTGGAGACACACTACATAATCATAGCCACCCAAGAATCTTGGAACCCCATCTTCAACATGATTTTTTCAAGGAAACTCCAATCCACTCTGTCATATGTCTTGCTCATATCGAGCTTCAAGGCCATAAAGCCCTCCTTGCCTGAGCTTTGAGTTTTCATATAGTGCAAAGACTCAAAAGCAATCAAAATATTATCCGTGATAAGTCTATCAGTTATAAAAGAACTTTGGGCTTCTGAAGCTATAGAATTTAGCAAAGGTTTTAGATGGTTGGCTATAACTTTGCTAATAATTTTATAAATCACATTACACAAACTGATAGGTCTAAATTCTGAAACATTTTCAGGATTACTCACTTTTGGAATCAAAGTAATAAAGAATGATTTATGGATTTAAGGAAAGTACCAGAATTTAGGCATGAAAGGATAGCTTCTGACACTTCTGGACCGTATGTTGCCAAAAGGTTTGATAAAAAAGAGGAGGCATTCCATCTGGGCCTGGTGCTTTCAAAGGAGCCATTTGCTTAGTGGCTGTATCAATTTCTTCCAAAGTGTACGGCTTCACCAACTTAGCATTCATGTCAAATGTAACAACCCTCTTAACTCCTTCAAGGATACAGTCAAGATCATGAGGTTGTGATTGGGTGAACAATCTAGTATAGTACTCCATAAAAATGCCCGAAACATCAACCTCATCAGTCTGCCAAGCTCCTTTAGCATCTTTAATTCCCTTAATGAAGTTCCTTCTTTTTCTTTGAGTAGCCACTCCATGAAAATATCTGGTATTTTTATCTCCCTTTGCCACCCACTGTGTTCTAGCTCTTTGCCGCCACATTCTACTTTCTTTGTCAAGCAAAATATTAAGTTCCCTTCTGAGTTGGATAATAGTACCATAATTTCCACCTTTGGCTGCTTCCTCTTCAGCTTTCCATAGCTGCTCCTTTGTCTTGGTAATCTGTCTCTTTACACTACCAAAGTGATCCTTGCTCCAAGACTTAAGCATCTTTTTACACTTTTTGAGTTTCTTAGACACCTTAAACATAGGAGTGCCTTCTTGTTGAATTTCCCAAGCTCTTATAACCGTGTCATTGCATCCCCTATCTGCCGATCACATCTCTTCGAAATGGAAAGGTTGCCGAAACAATCTTTGTGACTCACTGTTGGGATCAAAAACCAGCTTTATGGGGCGATGATCTGATGAGAAACAATGAAGATGGCAAACCGTAGCAGTTGGAAATTTTGCTAGCCAATCATAGTTGGCCACCCCTCTATCTAGCCGTTCCCATATCAAGTGACCATATCTTCTACTATGCCAAGTAAACTCGGGTCCAGTAAAGCCAAGATCCACAAAACCGCACTCATCCAACACATTTCGGAAAGCTTGCATCTGGTCATGCAATCTGATTCTACCACCTCTCTTCTCTTCAATCCATATTATTTTATTGAAGTTGCCCATACAACACCATGGCAAATGCGGTTTGGATCGCAATATCCGTAACATACTCCAAGCCTCCTCCCTGTAATTATTATTTGGTTCTCCATAAAAACCGGTAAAGCGCCAAGGTTCCGACGTCATTCCGTTAACCACAGTGTCAATGTGATACTTTGAGAAATTGTCCACCCATACCGTAACTTCCGACTTCTACAAGAGAGCCAAACCTCCGCCCCTACCCTGACTAGGAATGGTAAACACACCAGCATATTTGATCTTGCACCGTATCTTTTCTAGTTGTTTCCTACCAGACCAGGTCTCTGATAAGAAAACAATCAAGGGATCTTGTGCTAGAATAAAGGCTTCGAGCTCATCCTCTACCATTGGGTTCCCAAGCCCACAGTAGTCCCAAGCGAGGCAACTCATTGTTAATCAAGCAAAAAGTTTGTGTTTAGTATTAATCAAGCTTATATGTAAAGTTATAAACTTAAACTTACAACCTATTTTGGCTTAAATCTCTCAACACATATCCAATACTATATAAATAAAAAAAAAAAAAAATATATATATATATATATATATTAAGCCAAATGAGTAAATGAATCCCAAACGAACACTTTTATTGTTGTTGATAGAGAGTCGAGAGCAGTAGCAATTGATGAGGGTTTAAGAAATGAGAAATAAAAGCCGACTATTGCCGTTGTGTAGGTTCAAAAAACTTTGGTCCGCTACCAATTGATTTAGCTAGCCAGTAGGCCCCAGAGGGCCTCCAATAGGCCCCATTAAAAGTATTCAATAGACCTTCAAAAAATCTCCAAAAATATTGGGTATAACAGGAAATTTGGAATCAATCCAACTAATAGAAGCGGTACTTGGACTCAGATTATTATTATTATTGTTATTTAGAAAACACTTAGATTAAATAAGTGTGCGTTAAAACAAATTGATATCTTAGTTTAAAGATAAAAAAACAATTATAAGGGGTAAACATCATAAATTGAAAGTATTTTTTTAAAAAAGTTTACGTTGTTTGTCTACCATTTTTTTAACGACTTTTTGTTGAACCCTTTATTAAAGACTTGTAGCTTATTTGTTTATGCATGACATTTTTAAACTTCATTCCGTTTTAAATCACAACTACACTTTAGCTAATTTTCAACAAAGTACTCATCCAATCACATACCAATCTTAATCTTGTTCAAACTTCAAAGTTACTAATATAATGCAAGGACACCATACCATCATAGTGTTTTACACAAAATGTCTAGCGAATTATGGAACTAGCAAAATCTAATTGGTATATATAGTATACACCAATAGATACATTGTTGGAATGATTGCTAGGTGCTGGATTTAAAATGATTTTGCTCAACAATACATTGTGTATTTTGATAGTCCACCTGTTGACTTAAATTTGTTGTTGTTTTTTAACTATTTGGGTTTGTATTATGACAGGCTATGCTCTCTAAACTCTACTGCTTTTGGTTCTGTTGTTTAATGAATTCCATGTTTTACCCAAAAAAAAAAAGAAAAAAAAAAGGGTAAACTATGTATTTGGTTTTTATCTTATACACCATATTTCAATTCGGTTCCTAACCTTTCAATAATATCAATTTGGTCCCTAACCTTTCAGTATTGTTTCAATTTAGTCCCTGCTGTTGTTTTTTGGATGTAAATTGATTACGCATCTAATGGCAAAAATAAAAAATTAGCTTTCGTTAATGTGATAGTACACTAAAATTTTATTTTGGCCATTTTCCATGTCATCAATTTTCATCCAAAATATAATGATAGGGACTAAATTGACATGACACTGAAAGGTTAGGGACCAAATTGGCACAATCGAAAAGTTAGGGATCAAATTGAAATATGGTGTAAAGGGTAGAGACTCAATATGTAGTTTACCCAAAAAAAGAAAAGAAAAAAAAGACATTCACAT
The DNA here is from genome assembly GCF_002906115.3 of Quercus suber. Lineage (NCBI taxonomy): Eukaryota > Viridiplantae > Streptophyta > Magnoliopsida > Fagales > Fagaceae > Quercus > Quercus suber. Next base: position 2,141,365 of record NW_027069472.1, read on the forward strand.
GACTAGAGAGCTGGTTTAGGGCCTTTATATTGGCTATGCTACATAGAAACCAGACCAAGTGCTAGATTGGATGGCTTGGACTTGGAATCCTATATTTATTTATGAAATCGAGTATGGATTCAATTTACTCATTTTAAATTGAGTAAATAGAATTCGAGTATAATGCAATTAATCCCACAGGTAAATCAACTAACTTTCTATCCTTCACAAAACAAAAAACCAAAAAATAGCTAGTAAATTAAAATGTGGCGAAAACCACATTTTCGCCCCTACATTTTCACACGATTCCCACTTTGGTTCCTAACTTTTATTTCCACCACTTTTAGTCCCTATCCTGAAAAACTCGTCTCGCTTTTGTCCCTACCGTTACATCAGAGGTGAAAAATGCACACGTGGCAAACGAAGTGCACTGTTGGCACACCAAAAGTTGACGTGGCCATTAAAATAATAATAAAAAAAATATTATTTGGCATTAAAAAATGCTACATCAGAATCTAAATTTTAAAAATTAATTTATTAATTTTAACAGAATAAAAAAATCAAAATAGAAATAAAAATCAAAATTCACATTAATTAAGATCTAAAAGTATTTTGAACAAGAACACCAACCTTGACTTAAGATCTCAAAATTGAAAACCAAAAACAACAAACCCAGAAACACAAACACAAACCCAACAACAAATCAACCAAACCGAATCCTCCACCACCCAAAACCGAATCGTCCCACAACCTCTCCCCACACTTCCTCTTATTCACTAAGCAACTAATAACACTATTAGGAAACCTGGGCATCCATTTGGGCACATGGGAAAAATAAGAAGAAGAAGAAGAAGCCCAAGAAGGAATGGAAGTAATCTGTGGGCGTGGGATTGGCTTGGCAAATGGGATTTCATCATTGAAGGAGATGAAGTCAGCGAGGTCTTTGATGATTCCTCCTTTGGAGGAAGAGATGGACAAGAGAGTGGAGGTGTGGAGAGTAACGAGGTGGTGGAGGGTAAGTGTGAGGTCTAGCAAGTTTGACTACGTGCGGTTGGAGGTGTTGGCCAGCTGACTTGGCTATGGCCTCGAGGTACTTGGTGGTCACCACGGTCAGAGCATTGAGTGCGGAGAGCTGGGTGGCCTTGTACCCCATTGATTGGCAGATTTGCGAAACTGCTATTTTGGCTATGGTGAATGAGAACTCTGATGGGTTTTGGGGTTCTTCTTGATGAAGATGAAGATGTGTTTTTTGGTTTTGAAGGAGGCTTTGCTTTCATGGTGATTTGTTGTTGTAGAAGAAGAGGATGTGAAGGAGAAGGTATCAAACCCTAGGCCTCATTTTTAATGGGGGAGATTTTACTTTTGGTTGATCTGTTGATGGGTTTGTGTTTGTGTTTTTGGGTTTGTGGTTTTTGGTTTTCAATTTTGAGATCTTAAGTCTGGGTTAGTGTTCTTGTTCAAGATACTTTTAGATCTTAATTTATGTGAATTTTGATTTTGATTTTTGTTTTGATTTGTTAGGACATATGTGTTCTCACTTGTCATGAATATATGTCACTTATTTATGTAAATTGGCTAAATCTTTTGACAAAATGCACTCTACTTGTAATTGGGTAGTTCTAGGTGTTTTTAATACTTTAAGAAACAAGGTTTCAAGATCAAGTGTTGAAGTCATCAAGTCTATCCAAGAAAAATTAAGCTGAAGTGCAAATTCATTAAAGCTCGACACCTGCCCGATAGCTACCTCGACACCTGCTATCTGTCGAGATTTATAAAATCAAATTTTCTGATCTGATTTCCTTGGGATCCATGAATATGCTTTTGGGCCTTCTTTTCTCCAAACCCTAAACATATAAAAGGATTGTTTTAAGAGCCTTGAGCAATCTCTGTTCAAGCAAATTGTGATCAAAGACGAAGTTCTTGACCTAGTTCATCTTCTCTGAAGAAGTTCCTGTGTATTTGCACCAAAGGGTTTTGTGACCAAGCATCTTCCTGATCTTCATCGTGTAGGATGAACTGAAGAACTTTGCAGCCAACCTCTCCTCCTTAGTTGGTGTTTTGAAGTCGCGTACTGGGATCTGCGCATTGGTTAGTCACGTACTTGGGAGCCGTGCATCAAATGTGGAAATTGTTACTACAGATCAAGTCTAATTGGGTATTGGGGTAAGGGTTCAATTGTAGGTTGGTAAAGTACTTGGGATTCCTTTACTTATAACCGCTTGATTTGATAATAGTGGAGTTTCGGGAGTAGTGACCTGAAAATCACCCGATGGGGTTTTTGCCGCAAGGGTTTTCCCCATTCGTAAACAAATCACCGTGTCATTTAATTTCCGCTGCATATTTAGTTTATTGGTGATTTGTTTGTGCTTCCATATATTTGCATGATAAATTGATTAATTAATAACTTGACTAAGTAATTAATTGGTTTAATCACAAGGGGTCATTCAGATTGTGGCCTATCATGATTTTTTTATTTTGTTAAAATTAGTAATTTAATTTTTAATTTTAGATGCTGATGTGGCATTTTTTAATACCAAATAACATTTTTTTATTATTATTTTAATGACCATGTTAGCTTTTAGTGTGCCAACAGTGCACTCCGTTTGCCACGTGTACATTTTCGGTCTCTGATGTAATGGCAGGGCCAAAAGTGAGACATGTTTTTCAGGATAGAGACTAAAAACGGTGGAAATAAAAGTTAGGGACTAAAATGAGAATCGCGTGAAAATATAGGGACGAAAATGTGGTTTTCGCCTTAAAATATTTGTTGCCTAAAATTTCGTTTTTTCCCTAAAATTTGAGTAGGTTCTTTTTTGTCCCTAAACTATTGAATTTGTATTCTTAAACTCTAATTTTTCTTTTTCTTTTCTCATCTCTCAAATTCTCAATTACTAAAAAAACTTCTTTCTTCCTTAGTTTTGCCCCCTAAATTATAGGGGAAAGGAAAAAAAAAAAAAAAGAACTCTTTAAAAACGAAGTGTAATGTTTCAATAATTTAAGAACAAAAAAAAAAAGCTTTATTATTTAGGAATATAAATGAATTTTGTGCAACTTTAGGGATGGAAACAATATTTTAACATTATTTATTTATTTATTATTGGTAAATTGAATCTTATTTATTTATTTATTTTTGGTAAGAAACTTTGAATCTTAAACTTTAACTAAATCGATAAGAGGGGAAAGATGAGATGTTCATTTGAATGACAGCGACTATAGTCACTTGTTTTTTTTTTTTTTTGATGGGACTCTACTCACTTGTTGAAAATTGAAATACTCTCAACTAGCTAGCATAAAGCAAGTTGAAGAATGCAAAGGAGTATTCTTCTGCCATTATTCCTAGAAGCATTATTCTTGTGAAATATAACGTTACGCTCTAATTTCACCATGCCCACAATATTTTCATAACAAATTTTATATGGCAGATTGTTACGAGTTGTTAATGGTGGGGTAGAAAAGTAATTTCAGTGATAGATTCAAATTAGAACCAATAACATCTAACCACCTATGATTTGTTGTGAAAATATTACAGACGTAACACTTCTCTTTATTTTATAGTATTTAGTAGGTTAACCAAACACAAGCTAGCTTGTTTTGACCACATTTATCAAATGTGAAGGATACACATGAAGTTTTTTTTTTTTTGAAAGTGACACATGAAGTTTATTTATTTTTTAAGTGACACATGAAGTAAGATTAAGGATTATCAATGTTACCAATGCAAATTACAATTATATAACTATAATAATGTATGCAATTTTTATAGATTTTCCCGTGGATATATCATATAATAATATTTAATTAAGATTATTTTTGTTAGGATTAGTGCCCTTAAATCCTATTGTATGATGCTATGTATGATATTAAGTTTGACATTGTGTATGACATTATGTATGACTTAATATTATGTTTAATAAATTTGTTTTATTATTATCTGAAATAATAGTAACATGAATATTTGGACATTATCACTTAGTCCATGAGATGCATAGTATGTGATTTATGTGAAGAGTCACAGAAGATATAAACCACAAGTTCTTTGTAAACTCAGAATTATAGTTCGTAGTCGGTGATGAAATTGGGCATTTCATCTGCGAAGACTATAACATATCAATCATGATAATTTGTCTTGATCATGGAAGTGGTGACTTCTGGTTGATGTGTTAATATGTTTTAAGAGTTAAGACATATTGAACTGGACCGCTGTGAGATTTATTATTTTCCTAAAGACTGTCAAAGGAATAATAAATCTCACGACTTGTATTTGCATGAACTCTTAATCCTGAGAGAATAATGGACCTGATCATGAGGTGTAGGTTGCTTTGATATATCAGGAGTGAGATCTAAAGTTATGGTATTTTTTTTTTTTTTGAGGGGGCTCTAGGGGTATTTGTATTGAAAAGTCACTTTTCAACTCATGCAGCTACTTAGTGGCCACTAGCCAAGTTTGAGCGACCACTTTGAAGCCACTGACTTGAAATGGCTTGATGAAGAATTTCCTGGGCATGGATTGGGTTGATCTTGGTGTCTCTAGAAAGGCTTGGATGTGTAGTTTTTGGAACACTAAAAACTTGAAAATCCAACAGTTGGATCAAAAGTTATGGCCACGGGAAGCGAGCTAAGGCGCTTTACACGATTTTCAAGATATCTCCATCATTTTAAACCCAATTCGAACCCATGAGTAGTCATTAGAAAAAGAATTCAATAATATTCGCAATGACACTGGTCTCAACCTGTTTCGATGGTCGGATCAAAATTAGGATTTTCGGGGCCCTCGAGAGCTAGTCTTGGGTCAAATTTGGTCAAACTTGATGAAAATCACCGAGTGGCTTCGGTTTGATGTAAAAACATGAAAACTCTGGTTTTGGGAGATTTTGAGTAGTTTTGACTTTTAGTCAACCCAGGGTTGACCAAGGGCATTTTAGTCAATTTGACCTGAAATAATTTTTTGAGTGCTCCGATGCCCGAACAGGTTACGCTACGTCAATCTATATGTTTCCATGGTCTCATGGAAGGAAGTTAATATTTTTGAGATCAGGCTCATGAAGATCGGACTCTATCTGGGCAGAATGAGTGTCTAACACCTTTTCATTCTGTAACCTAGCCCCTGAACCACAGATTTTGGTTCGTAGGATAGTACCTTGTCTTTTCTTTTGATCAATTGTAACTAGGAAACTATAAAGTTGTGATTTACAACTATGTTTTATATTGGCTTTATTCCATGACCAAATGTGTTGTAATTACTTTAATTCATTTCCTTATATTTTGTGGGATTTAATTGTATTGGGTTTAGTATCAAGTTAGTGAAGACTCAAGCTTTATTGAAGATCAGTGGATCTCGCGGGTGTGTCGCTGAAAGCTAACCCGCGAAAGAGCCATGTGAGAAGCACATGACTGGAAGCTGAAGAGTCGTGCCAGGCTGTCGTTTTCGTGATTGTCTCGCGGGTAAGGCTTTCACGCAAGACAGTCGCAAAACATTTTGTCTGGAGGTTTTTTAAAAGTGACTTTCTTACCTTTCATCCATACTATATATACCCTCATTACCCACAAATGTATTTGAGGCTATTCAGAGAGAAAAACACTAGAGAGGTTTTCCAAAACACACACACCCATCTTTTGAGAGAGAGCTACTCATCCTTAGTGAGAAATCATTGTAGTCTCTTCTCCATCCCTCTCCCACTATCATAGCTTGAGAGGAGATTTGTACCCAAACATAACCCACACCTATTCAAAGTGTAAAGAGTGTTTTGGAGTTGCTGGGAAGCATTGGAAGAAGCCAAGGATGGCAGATGCAACATGGAGCTTGTTGCGGGATCCAGAGAATTAAGACAAGACACGATTTCGAGAAGCCTTGTTGGAGTAGGAGCTTGGAGGGCTTAGGTACATCGGGTAGATTAGGCTTGGAGGGTCTCTTGCTAACCCATGTATCCCAACTGATTGTCTAGTGGATCGATTTCTGCTTGGAGGGTGGTGGAGAGGTTTTTCGCCGAGTTCTTCAGTTTCCTCTTTGAAAACACGTCTTGGTGTTTTTTGTGTCTGCATCTCTCTTCCCTACTCTTTTATATTCCATTATACTGCTGTGTTGCTTAGTTTATGGATTAGAGTAGCTTATTTGTTTATCCGCTCGCATTTACACTATTTCGCACTTTGTATTAAGTTAGTGTAAAAACTATCGAGCCGTAACTTTAAATTGGGGGTCTAAATTGCTCTTGTATTTTCAACACATTTCCAAGCTTTCAATTGGTATCAGAGCCGGTACACTTGTTGTGTTTTAAATACCTAAGTGTGATCCTTGACCCCTTGTGTTTATTTGACATGGATTGTGCTTTATATGACTCTTTATATGACTTGGTTGATGATAAATGTAACATGCCATGTGTTTGTGAAAATGCCTCTATGAGTGATAATTCTCATGATTGTGATGCTATGTTACATAAATCTTTGGGTGTTGTTGATATTCCTAACACCAAATTCTTGAAGAAAAATGATAAGAAGTTTCAAAAGAGTTTAAGCAAGTTATTTTGTGAAAATGATGATTTGATTGCTAAGCTCAAGGAATCCATCAAATTGGTTGAAAAATATAAGAAACTTGCTGAAAATTCTCTTGAAAAGCTGAAAGAGTTTAAGTGTTTGAATATGGACTTGGATGCTAAACTTGTTTTGTCTAACAAACTTGTTGATGATCTTAAATCTGAAAATGAATCTCTTAAGATGCATGCCAAGTGTTTGATTGCTGAACCTATTGTTAAAAAGGATGAAAATATATGTTGCAATCATGTTATGGTACCCGATTTTGTGCCTAATGTGTGTTCTGCCTCAAAGGACAAATCGATGTACATTCCTCCACATAAAAGAAATCAAAAAGTGGAGAGAAAGGCTGCTAAGTCAAAGCCTCTGTTTAGGTCCAATCCTAGGGAATTGAGTAGATCTAAGTTTGTGTTAGGATTAGTGCCCTTAAATCCTATTATATGATGCTATGTATGATATTAAGTTTGACATTGTGTATGACATTATGTATGACTTAATATTGTGTTTAATGAATTTGTTTTATTATTATCTAAAACAATGGCAACATGAATATTCGGACATTATCATATAGTCCATGAGATGCATAGTATGTGATTTATGTGAAGAGTCACAGAAGATATAAACCACAAGTTTTTTGTAAACTCAGAATTATAGTTCGTAGTCGGTGATGAAATTGGGTTTTTCATCTGCGAAGACTATAACATATCAATTATGATGATTTGTCTTGATCATGGAAGTGATGACTTCTGGTTGATGTGTTAATATGTTTTAAGAGTTAAGACATAATGAACTGGACCGCTGTGAGATTTATTATTCTCCTAAAGACTATCAAAGGAATAATAAATCTCACGACTTATATTTGCATGAACTCTTAATCCTGAGAGAATAATGGATCTGATCATGAGGTGTAGGTTGCTTTGATATATCAGGAGTGAGATCTAAAGTTATGGTCAAAACCTCAGTATGTTGGGCAACCACATTTAGTGTTGATGGAACTTGTATTCTCAAGATGGAATTCATAGTCTCTTAACGGAGATATAAAGTATTCCCTTGAGATAAGTTTAATGAGTTTGTTATTCAGAGAGTTAGGCCTAACCACTTTAGTAAGACTAAAGTATATATTTATGGAATTGGATTTCATAAATATATAATAAATAACATTAAAGGATTAAACCGGGTACTCAAGGATTAAGATGTAGTAATTTACAAAGTGGCAGTCTACATTAATGACTTTGTATTACTACGAATATTTTATGAAGGGGTTGCATGTATAATAAAGTTTTGGGATATAATTTATAGATAAGACCTAGAGTGCAACTATATTTATATAGTGGTATTAAATATAGTTAATGGTAACTTTGGACTTGTCAAGAGTTGACAGAAAAGCCCAAGGTCCATTGGAGCTAGTGTTTTATTGGTCCCTTTTTGGTTCCACTCCAAGCCACACACTTAAGCCCAATTGGGAAAGCCCAAAAGGTCAGCCTAATTAGATAAATTGGTTAGATACAAAGGGAAAAACGTTCAGATTTTTCAGTGTGTGAAAAACAACATTGAAATGGTGTGCATGTGAGTTTTTGTCACTCACTAGACATCCCTTTGTTACCAATTGAGAGACTACACATCTTGGGCGTTAGTGGAATTGGAGTGAAGATTAAAAGTATTTCCGAGTACTTCAATCTTCGTTTTTGAAATTCACCGCTTCAAGGTACGATCTCTTGTTCTCAAAATTCTGAAATTTACTTAGTACGTGTTATCAATATCGAATGAAGTAGATCCGTTTAAAACTTATTTTCCGCTGCACTCATCTCTAATTTCCTTCAATTTTAACAGGTACTCTTAAAATTATTGTTTTTCTAATTATAAAAAAGTCTTTAAAAAAATTGTTAGTAAACTATTTTAAGAAACGTTTAACACCATTTCAATGAGAAACATAAGAAATCATTAAAAAATTTAATTATTATTTTTTTCCATAAAAAAGTTTCTAAAAATATTTCCTAACTAATACCCTTAGAGTATTGGCTATTTTTTACTTTAATTAGATGCATTGGTTGAGTATTTGCTCTCCTACTTCATCTACTGTCATATTCTTTGGTTGATACAACCCATCGCGAACCGCACACATCGTCATGAAAACTAATTTAGGGCACGTTTGGTACACTGTAATGATTATTATATGGGAATAGGAATAAGTATTACAAGAAATATATTAAGTTGAAATGTAATAAGTATTACTATTCATTAATTTGGTGACTATTTAGGAATAGAATCCTGAATATGCATCCACAATTTGGTAAAGAATAAAAAGAAGGTGTAATTAAATCATTTTTAAGTCAAATTTCCTAAAATACACTTATTTTAGGGTGTTCAAAATAGAGCTAATAATTAACAAAAATGAAAATTTATTTTCTTTCATTTTGAAGATGTGGTAACTAATGGCTTTTTTGGAAATTCTTTTAAAATATTATTATATAAGGTGAAGGAATAGATATTCAGTATTTTTTATAAGGAATAGTTATTCCTCATCTTGAAGAATACTTATTCATCAGGAATAACTATTTATTGTAATAAAAACATAACCAAACAACCGAATAGTTATGCTATAGGAATATCTATTACATTACAGTGTCTATTATAGCCTACTAAACGTGCCCTTAATATATGAAATTAGCTTTCCGAGATTCACAAATGTTATGGAAAACAGAAATATACATGAACAAGAAAAACTAGCTGCTCATCCTTTTAGCCCATGGACCCTCTTATACTTATATTACTTTATTTCTTTTAATAAAATGAGAAGTGTTACGTTTATAATATTTTTACAATAAATTATATGTAGTAAGTTGTTATTAAATTACTTTTTTGCCCACCCGTAACAGCGAATAACAATTTGTCACTTAGAATTTTTTGTAAAAGTGTTGTAAAAATATTGTGGATATAACATTTCTAATATATATTTGGAAGTTGAGTCATGAACAAATTTAAATTGCTCAATCCAAACAAATCTCTAAAATTATAGTTTTGGAATTTTCTTAAATTAGAGTCCACATTTTTAATATTTCTTATTGATCTATTAATTTAGATACTCCCGTTATGAGCTCATTATCCATAGGGAATGGTGTTTGTGGGTGTATGTATGGGATCTTCGCCTAGTGAGCCCAATATAATAAATTTGTAGAGAGTGGGTTGGAGAATTAGGCTTTAATGAATTTGACAACGGCTAGTATGGATTTAAAAGATGATCAAACACGAACCAGGAAAATAGAGCTGAATCTATTCACTGTCCGAGGAGATTTTTTTTTTCATATAAATTAATAACAAAGGGGTATAAATACAATTTTGATTGCTACAGTACTCTCTTTCTATTTTTCCGATCCCTCTCTCATGGAAGGTCTCTCACATTATATAGCTTCCTTTGTACCATCTTGATCTTACACTTGTTGATCATCTGAGCTTTTACTTGAGTGTCTATCTCATCAAACACCCTCTTTGACTTTCTGTGAGTCGTGGTAGCCAAGATAACACTGTTCAAGGGTCTTCTCCACATAAATGTGGCCAGAAAAGTAGTTGCAGTGCATTTAATGTAGTGCTAGCAGCTTTTCCTTAGATATTTCTGAGTTCCTATCACTCTTATATGTGTATGATGCACGTCCTTATCGTAGTGGCCTCCTAGAAGGTCACATTGATTGTTGGAATACAGATTTGAGTTGTATTCATCATATCCGAGGAGGAGTTCCTCTTCGGACCACCCTCTATTCATTCCTTACTTATGAGACTTTAAAATTGGAAACCCTCATAACTATTTGTCCCTTCTCGGACCATTTAATGTCTTCGGACCAAACCCAAGGCCCAATATATGATTCTGGGCCCTTATCCCTACAGTATGATTTATTTTTTAGAGAGTGTTTTCCATTAACTTATTTTAAAAAACAACTCTATCACACAGTATGCTAAGTAAGGAAAGTTAGGGGATTGATTTTAATTTTTAACTCATAAAAGGTCGCTACTAAATGTAAGAAAATGAGATAATTTTATAAAAAACACTTTTTGGAAAATGAATAATTTTTTAGAAAACACTAACGTCGAAACTTAGTTTAAGAACAACTAATGCACAGGAAATTAAAGAAAAGTTATAGGAGAAACATGTGTTAAAATTAAAATCAATTGAGTTTGAAATATATATTTGGCAGTGGAGTCCTAAAAAATATTTAAATAGCTCAATCCAAACAAATCTCTAAAAATTCTACTCTAGCATAATCTAAGTATATATGTGTGTGAAGCTCCCTTCTGGAGACTTAAACCCCAGCCCTTACCTCCCCCTTACACTTTCAGAAGCACTTATACTTGTGGAGTGACTATCGTGCCAAGGGTGTGCGGTAGTAATTTTGGAATTTTCTTAAATTAGAGTACAAATTGTTAAATCTATTAATTTTAGATACTCCCATTCTGAGCTCATTATCTACAGGGAAATTTCAATAGGGCTATAAATGAACCAAGCTATTCATAAACAGCTCGGGCTTGGCTCGATAAAAAGCTCGTTTATGTTTGTTTATTTATAAACAAGCCAAGCTTAAGCTTTAGTTTTAGGCTTGTTTAATAAACGAGCCAAGCCCAAGTAAAAAATATTGTCCATGAACAAGCTCGTGAACACCAAGGCTTGATACAAAAGTAACAAAATAAGTTGAGCCTAGGCTTATTTATGAGTTTGGTAATAAAATTGATATGAGCTTGACAAGTAAACTCATATCCTTCTAAGACTTTAATTAATTATAAGTTGAAACCACTCATCCAAACCAAATAAGCTAGATAATAAACTTGATATAGGCTTGATAATATACTTGTTTTGGATCTCAAGCTTAAAAGTATGATATTGAGCTTGAGTTTGGGCTTGATATTGAGCTTGAGCTTGGCTTGACTAATGAACCAAGTCAAGCCAAGCCGAGCTCAAGTTTTTATACTTTAAAACGAGCTCAAGCTTGAACATTATTTTTAGGCTCGCATCAAGTTCAAGCCAAGCACGAACATTCTACTTTTATTGTCGAACTGAGCTTGAACATTCACTACTCGATAAAGCTCGGCCCGTTTACAGCCTTAGAAATTTGAAAAAAGCTAGGATTTTCCTTTATTTTTAGTTTTTATTTTTTGAGAAAATGTTAGGAATAATATAGGCATTAAATATAGGTTTAATCTTACAAATATTAAGAATTATAAATCTCACAATTTGTTCTCTTTTTTGGGGGGTGAAAGTTGAATTTTAATTAAAAAATAAATAAAGTACAACTGCACACATTGTACAAAATTTTTATTTAGTATATATATATGAATTGGCATTCACAGAAACCCACGTGCTTGAAAATATAAATGAAAAAACAGCCAGGCAATACAAGTGGAAACGTAGTTGTAATTTTTAATTTAAGTCAATTAATTATTGCCCCAAGTCACAGTAGTTCAACTTCAAGAGCAGTGTATACGTAATACATGATAATACATTGTATAAAAAAGGAAGTTAAGGTTCTTGATTTCTCACTCCTTTTAATAATTACGTTTTGTTTGTTTTAAGGAAACAGTAAGGAGAAGCTTGAAAGTGTAAACCACAGATTTGATTTACAATTAAGTTAATCTTCCTCCCTTAAAAGTCACATTATTAGTTTGACAAAAGCGAATGCACAAGAAACAAAGCTAGAGAGAGCCTTTTTTTTTAGCCCTCCTTGATGATAAAGTTTTTGTTATTGTTATTTGAAGGAAACTAGTGTTGGTTTAAATTGGAAAAGTAAGTAAATGATATGATGTTGTTTGGATATGATTCATATGAAATCTTTTGGGCTTATACACACAAAGTTGAAAGCAATAACAACAATAACAATATATTACTAATCTCTTCTCACATTTAAGATACTTTTCTTTTTCTTTTTTTAAGAAAAAAAATCAGTATCCTCCCCAAAAAAAAAAAAGGGAATGCATAAGAAATTTTATTGATTAAGAATCCTCAAAGAAATTAAAGAAAGTTATAGGAAAAACATGTGTTAAAAGTTAAAATTTAAAATCAATTAAGAGTGAAATATATATTTGGTAGTGTAGGAGTGTCAACAGATTGGATTGAGTAAGATTTTACTCAACCCCATTGGATTGAGTAGAAAAGAAGAGTTTTCGCTCCTGAACGAAACAAAGCAGTCATGAACGAGGTAAACAAGCTACTCGCTGCTAACTTCATCAGGGAAGTGTATTATCCCAAATGGTTAGCCAACATCATCATGGTTAAAAAGGCAAACGGGAAATGGAGAATGTGCGTCAACTTCACGGATTTGAATAGCGTCTGCTCGAAGGATTGCTTGCCTTTGCCCAGGATTGACTAGCTTGTGGACTCGACAGCCGGGCACAAGCTTCTCACTTTTATGGACGCCTTCTCTGGATACAATCAAATATAGATGGCAGAGGAGGATCAGAAGAAGATCGCCTTCATCACCAGCTAGGGGCTCTATTGTTACAGGGTCATGCCTTTTGGTTTGAAGAACGCGGGAGCCACATACCAGAGACTGGTAAACTAGATGTTTAGTAAGCAAATTGGGAGGACGTAGAAGTATATATGGAAGACATGCTCGTCAAAAGCAAGGAAGAGGAGGATCATCTAGACGATCTCAAGAAGACATTCAACACACTCAGGCAATACAGTATGAAGCTAAACCTGGCCAAATTCGCCTTTGGGGTCTCCTCTGAAAAGTTCCTCGGCTTCATGGTGTCACAAAGAGGAATAGAAGCAAATCCAGAAAAGGTGAGAGACATTCTCGAGATGTCCTCCCTAAAGAGGATCAAAGAAGTACAATCCCTCACGGGAAGGTGGCAGCCCTCAACAGGTTCGTCTCTAAGGCAATAGACAAATGCCTTCCTTTCTTCAAGAACTTAAAGCAGGCTTTCACCTGGACAGACGAGTGTGAAGCAGCATTCTAGGAGCTAAAGCATTAACTAAGCAACCCCTACTCTTGAGTCCGTCCAATGAAGGAGAAGATCTATTCTTATACTTAACGGTGTCCGTAACTGCAGTGAGCGCGACCTTGATCAAGGAGGAAAGTAAGATACAGTGCCCGGAGTATTACATCAGCTAGGCCTTCCAAGGAGCCGAAGCCCGATACCCATGAATTGAGAAGATCACCTTTGCCTTGATATTCGCCTCTAGAAAGCTTCGCTTATACTTTCAGGCTAGCCCAATCATAGTGATGACGGATCAGCCCATTAAGAAATAAATGAACAAACTTGAGGTAGTTGGACAAATGGTACAGTGGGTCATTGAGCTTAGTCAGTTCGATATAGAGTATTGACCCTGAATGACTATAAAAGCCTAAGCACTAGCAGACTTCATAGCCGAGTTTACCTACCCCGAAAATGAAGACATCTAGGACGAATTAGACCTCTGGCCGATACATACGGATGGATCGTCTACTCAGAAGAGAGGGGGAGAAGGTGTCGTCATCACCTCTCCTGAAGGGGACATGTTGAAGTATGAAGTTTAACTTAACTTCCCTGTAACCAACAATGAGGTAGAATACGAGGCCATGTTGACAGGGTTAAAGATTGCCCAAGCACTTAGAGTAAGAACCGCTTTTGCTAAAAAGCGATTCACAACTTGTTATAGGGTAGGTCAACGGAGAATTCGAAGCAAAGGAATCAAGGATGCAGAGATATCTAAAGTTGACAAAACAATTGATTGGCAAGTTTGATCAGGTAAAATTTATTCAAATCCCACATAATCAAAATGTTGAAGCTGACGAAGTGGCTAGGAGTGCGTTGTCAGATGACCAAATAAAGACGAGTAATTGGAAGATAGAGAAACAGAAGTCCCCCAACATTGAAGAATTCCAAACATTTCCTGTACACACCAGTACAGGTTGGACGAATCCCATTGCGTGGAGGAAGAAGAAGCCAAGTACATCTTGAAGGAAGTTCATGGAGGCATTTGTGGTGACCACATGGGGGCAAGGTCTCTTGTAAGGAAGATTATGAGAGCAGGCTATTTCAAGCCAACCATGCAACAAGACACTGCAAATTTCGTCAAGAAATGCGACAACTGCCAGAGGTATGGGAACGTCCAAAGAGTTACAGGCGAAAAGATGACTACCATCTCTTCACCATGGCCATTTGCACAATGAGGAATTGACATCATAGGGCCTCTACCATAAGGAAAGAAGCAAGTAAAATTTTTGCTTGTCGCTATTGATTACTTCACAAAGTGGGTAGAGGCAGAAGCACTTGCCACGATCACATAAGTAAAGGTACAAAGTTTTTGTATAGAGAAACATTGTGTATAGGTTCGGGATCCCACAAGTGATCGTCTCGGATAATGGTTGTCAGTTCGACAGTTAAGGATTCAGATCGTTCTACTTTAGTCTCAGCATCAAGAACAAATACTTATCCCCAGGCCAATGGGCAGACTGAAGTAACAAATAGGACATTGCTAAAAATCACCAAGGCCCGATTAGTGGGGGCAAAAGGAGTATGGCCTGAGGAGTTACCAAGTGTTTTATGGGCCTATAGAACCACAACAAGAACCCCAACAGGAGAGACACCCTTCAATCTGACATATGGCACATAGGCAGTCATCCCCGTCGAAATAGGACTTACCAGCCTCAGGAAGGAGTTCTTTGAAACGCAGTAATGACGTCCAATTGAAGCTAAACCTGGATTTTCTAGATGAAGTCAGAGACCAAGTCTCTCAGAGGATGGCCAAGTACAAGCAAAAGATGGCCGAGTACTACAACCAGAGGGTAAAGCTCAAAAGATTCAACATCGGAGACCTTGTCCTGCGAAAAGTGACGCCTACAACGAAGGATCCAGCACAAAGAAAATTAGGGCCAACATGGAAAGGACCATATAAGGTTGTCCACTACTCTGACGTGGAAGCTATCACCTAGAAAATCTGGATGGGAACAAATTGTCTCGTCCTTGGAATGTTGAGCATTTGAAAAGGTGTTACAAATAGAAACTGTAGCCCGTTTATAAGCAATCAGTGTTACCTAATGTTTCCTTTTTCAAGAAGATCAATAAAATCATTATCTAGTGTTTAACACATTCTGCTTAACTTTTTCCCTCATGTCTGAACTAAATTGCCAATGGGATACAAAAATTCCCTACCAAGTTAAAATGATAAGATTCCTCAAGAAGGATGTAAATCATTTTAACAAGAAAAGACGATAAGATTTCTTAAATGGATGTACATCGTCCTCAAAAGAAAAGATGATAAGATTCCTTAAATAGATGTACATCGTCCATTCAAAGAAAAGACGATAAGATCCCTTAAATGGATGTACATCGTCCACACCCAGCAAATACGACAAGATTGCTTAAATGGACAAACGTTGACCACACTATTTAATGACGAAAAGGTCTCTTGAACGGACAACATCTTTCTCACTAAGAAACCTCAAAGAAGTCAAAACCTTGAGTGAGTGAAGAAGACCAAGGCAGTAGAACGATGAAGTAAAATTCATAATTAGGCAAAAAAAAAAAAAAAAAAAAAAATCTAAGTCCTAGGAGGGATGAAGAGCATGCCCCAACAGAAATTTCTTCTAAGTCCTAAGAGGGAGGAAAGATATGCCTCAGCAAAGACAAGAAATATAAACCATTCACAAATCACATGAAGAAAGTAAATGCATATATATATATATATATATAGGAAAAGATTGTAAATTGTTCAATAGCCCCAAAACATGCGGGGCATCCAAAGAGTGTAAATTGTTCAATAGCCCTAAAACATGCAGGGCACCTAAAAAAAAAAAAGCAGGTAGTAAAGCTAGGCTAGAGGAGTGTCATTTCCTTTTTCAGATGTTGGAGGATCTTCACCAACAGTAGCCTGGGCAGCTTGCGCCACTTCGTCCGCTTCAATCTCCTTGTTTATGTCCTCAAAATCCAAGTCTTCCAGATTCATCACAAGACCGTGCTTCACTAAATATCTCCTCAACAGCTCGAAACCTTTAAAATACCAACCAAACAAAACTGCGTTGTACTCATCCGTAAGTTGAAAGGCGTGGATGACCTTGGCAACAACACTCTTCATTTTCTGGTTAGCCGCAATAATTTGCTTGTCCTTCTGTTTCACAAGAAACCTCTCTGTGTTTAGTTGCTCAATCAGAGCCTGGATCTTTTCTTTAGATGTGTTGTTGACGTCCATGGCCATTATCAGATCCCTTCTCAAGCTAGAAGCTTCAACCTCTAGCGCTTCTGCCTTAGATGTGGCCACCACAACTTTCTCCTCGTTCATTAGGTACTAGGAAGTGATGTGCATCATCTCCCCCAACACCTGATAGTCAGAATCACAAAAGAAAAAAGAAAAAAAATAAGAAAGAAATCAAGATCAGATAAAACAATCTACACTTAAGGGCAAAAGAAAGAAGAAGTAAGAAGAAAGATGAAAAACTACCTGGATGAGCTTATGCACATGGCGGTTCACCATCTTATGGGAGGGCACATTAGAGATCTCCTTGAGCTCCTCGGGCATCACAACCTCATTTGCCCGAGCCACAATCATCCCAGCATCTGCCCAAATACTGGCCTTTACTTTCTCCTTCCCCTTATCTCCAGTCTTGCGCTTCTTGGTACGGGGAATGACCTCCTCGATGGAGACACCTGGATAAGTAGCGCGCCCTTCGTCCAAGGTAGGAGTGGATAAGCCTTTCTACGTCACTTCCTTCTCTTTCTCCTTCTCCACAACCCTCAATCTTCGCGTACTGATATTGGAGAGGGGCTTGTTCTTCTTTATCTTGATTTTGGCATACAACTCCTAGTTAAACTTGGTTGTCATCTCTGCGGAAAGGAAAAACAAAGTCAAAATCAGAAAAAGAAGGCGAAAGGAAGAAAAGACAATCCATTTTTCAGTATTAGGATAACTCACGCTTCCTCTTTTCCTGACGAATTGCACGAAGGACGTAGTGAGAAGGCTTTGGTCCCAAGCAGTGACAAGCCAAAGTTCATGGATCAACCAGCTCGTCAAAATATTCAATAGTACTAGCGTACTTAACAGCCTCTCGAACCTGCTCTTAAGCTCAGGACGCTCTTTCACTACAAAGCAGAAGAATACACAAGGTTAGAATGGATGATTAATACAAATAGTACATTAAAGAAGAAAAACATCTTATGGGAGGCAAACACACCAAGTTAAGGGGTCTCCCACTAACGCAGCAGCCTAGGGACGTCCTAAAAGTCGTCGGAAAGGGTTTCCCAACCATCATCCGATATGAAGAAATACCTAGACTTCCAATAACGGAAGGACGATGGGAGGTTGACAACGAGACGAGACTTTCTATCCTAGGGCACGAGCTCATAATACCCAAACTCTTTGGACTCTTTTAAGCGGTAAAGGTGGATGAACTCATTGAGCGTGATCATATCCCTGTTAGCTATGGTAGTCCAAATCACCATACAACTTATGACGATTCTCCAAGAATTAGGCATAAGCTGCCTTGGAGCTATGTTCAGGTGGTGGAAAAGCTCTATTATGAACGGGTGGATAGGAAATTTGAGGCTGCACAAGAACGTAGCCTCATAAAAACAAACCTCACCATGAGCGAAGGCATAGGCCTTTCTGCCCTTCCTAGGGAGATGAACCTTGGTCTATTCAGGGAACTGGAACCTATCCTTGAACTTACTAAAAGTATCTACTTTCAAAGAACACTCTTCTTTAAAGGGCGTGAAAGGTTCCAGATGTAGCAGGAACGGAAGGGCGAGAGGACGAAGGTATGGAAGAAGGCACGAAGGTAGCTATGTCTGTCTCAGCCCCAGTCGTGCCAGCACTAGATGACAAACCAGTCTCCAAGTCACTCAATCTAACCTCAGACCTCATACTTTCCCTCTTTAAAACCCCATGCATAGACTTAAACTAAGCTAAAGATTGGCACAACAATAGGTACAGAGTACCCAACATCAAACCAAGGCTACTATTACCTAGAACAAAATCCCCAATCTGTGGGCGGTGGTCACTAGAGCAGTCTGAAAGTGCGCCTAATTGGTCACTAGAGGAGTATAATAGCGCCCCTAAATGAGCAAAAAAGAAAGCAATCGAGGGAGAAGTGTGCCTAATTTCAGAATAATCAACCATTAAGGGGAGCAATACAACTCTAAAAAGGAAATAGGAGCATAAAGAAAGGAAAGCAGTAAAACTCCAAAAGGAAAAAAGGCATAAAAAAAGGCGTACCTGAGAGAAGGAAGAAACTGAGAAGACAGAGAGCAAAACACATAAAGGAGGAAGGAGTAGTTGTGAAGTCAGGAAAACTAAACGCAAGGGAAAAATGAAGAAATGGGTGGAGAAAGGCAAGGGTTAAAAAGGTTTGACTCGAAAAACGCAGGAAAGCTTAAAGGTCTTATCGAAAACGAGACCCCTCAGCCAGTCAGAATATGACATGTGGCCACCATGCGTGCCATGCTACCACTGAGCAGTTAATGCGGGGAGTGGAACCCCAAGTGCCATAACCAAAAAAAAAAAAAAAAAAACTCTCCATATTTTTATGATCGTCCCGAAGTTGGATGACCTCGGAATAGGGGGCAGCTGATAGTCCTGGTTATACCCTCGTCCATAGAAAAGAGAGTGGACGAGAGTAATATCAATCTTCATCCCTCTGATGGTATCCACCAGACGAAGATGAAGCCATTCACCCACAATCAATGATGAAGCGTTACATGACAATAATGAGTCCTCGTATCGTTGGAGAGACAAAGATCTTATCATTAACACCCTCCAAGGGCGTTATAGATACCACATTGAAACCACCATTAAAGCACTACCAACAGCTAGAAGGAAGAAACAAGCACATATATATACCAACGCCCCAAGACCTGAGGGGTACTGAAACTCTAGCTAATACACTCTCATATTCTAGCACTGAATCTTCTTTCTAGCTATTTGACTTTACCATAGGAGGCTTTGTAGCAAACACTACATCGGTGACCCACACTTCTTCCATTCTTCATTTACCTTTTCAGGATCTTGTTGGTTGTGGACAACTTTCCCTCTGGATGATCATTTTGACTGACAATTTCAGCACCATCACCTAGCGACTGCCTAGTGGCAATTTCTTGTTAGTGTTGCACTTTCAACGCCAAAGATGCTTTCTACACGTGACGTGAAAAATTCAAAATTAGGGGACACCATATTTGTAATTTCAAAATCCGCTCAGCCAATGAAATTGGTCATGAAGAATGTCATTTTAATTTCCTCGTACTTCAGCCAACGCCTTGTGAAATTTTTAATTAATATAAGCCCATTTGGACGACGGGCAACTTGCTCCAAAATTATGGAAAGAACGTGTAGAGTATTGGGTTCTTTTGAGGATGTAGATATTGAATATGGGTTAATGAAAAAAATAGAAATGAAAATATAAATACAAATAAAAACCCGAGCAGAAAAAATAAAATAAATTGGTGTTAAATTGACAGGCGCCAAACTCTTCCATGTTTGATATTTCCATTTGGCCCTATTTTTGTAAAAATTTACACACTAAGTGTCATTTGCCTACCAAATTTTAATTTTGAAATTTTGTATAAAAAATGTTTTATTTCTTACCTTTCTTAGCAAAGTCCCAAAAATTAATTTTGGATTTTAAAAAGTTCTTTTCGGTTCTCACAAGTAGATGATTTTTTTAGGTGACATAAGCAAGTGAAATTATTCAATGCATTGAGAGTATTACACATTCCTTTCACAAAAATTGGAGCCTACATATGAATCTCACATATAAAATTGACATTTATGTCTCTTACATAATGATAGAGCCTACATACAGGTCCCACACATAAGACCCATATTTATTTTGAAAAGGAGTGTAATACACCAAATGTAGGGAATTTCTCTATAAACATGATTAGACAGGTTAACACAATTTGAGATATAAGGCAACAGCTTTTTTTTTTGAATGAAGATTACTATTTTATTGAAAAATCAGACAGGATCAGCAAAGAGTACATCATAAAGGTATAGTGGAATATCCTCCACCCACACTAACAAATCTTTAACATGTCTAGCATGTTTAGCTAGGTTGTGTGCTAATCTATTACCAATTCTACGAATATGGGTAAAAGCAATACATTTATTGGTAACTAGAGTGGATTTAGCAGATTCAAGAAGATGACCATAAGTTGTCAGTGAGGCTTCTGTGCTTTGGAGAATGTTTATAATTGCTTCCGAATCTCCTTCAATCATAAACTCGTTAAGACCAAGTTCCTGTGCGAAGGTTATCGCTCTTGCAGCAGCCATGGCTTCCACAATGACAGGTGAAAACGGCAAGGGAGCTTGTTCAGACAGTGAAGCAATGACATTTCCATGGCAGTCGTGGACAACCACACCTATACCAGCCTTGCCCAACTCCGGAAAAACGGCACCACCGAAGTTCAATTTGACACAATTTGCTAGAGGAGGACACCATTGAGTACGGTTATGAGATCTCGTCGCTGCTGCGTGATTGATGAGGGACTGTTGGCTTTGTTGGAAAGTTGTAAGGACCTGCGAAGCTTATTGAAGGACTTGATTTTTGGGGAAGACGTTTGAGCTTACTCGAAGTTGATTTCGCCAGTGCCATATCGTCCACATCACCATAGCCATGAGGTCCACGTTCTTCCTTTTCTCTTGAATCAAGTTGATCAGGTCCGTGATGTTTGAAGCACCAAGTTGACTTCGATCTTCAAAGCTTGGAATGCTTTCCCAGATTTCATCCAATGTGGAACAATTCCAAAGCTCATGGGCAGCGTTTTCGGACTCTAACCCACATTGTTCGCAATAGCTTTAAGTGAGGGCTTTTGTTATATTTAAATATCAATTAAATAGTACAATATTTATCTAATTTTCTATAATTTTTTTTATTTAAAGTTATTATTTTTGCCTTTTGAATTACAAAATTACTAGCTTTTATATTCATTTTGCTAAAATCTCCTTTTCAATTGATTTTATAGTTAATCCACCTAATGATCTTAATTTTCTTGTAATGTAGTGATCTTTGATAGGATTTTATCAATTTTAATTTTTTGATATTTTTTTTGGGCATAAGTATATAATAGGCATTGCTGATAAATTATGTAAGAAATACATGCAATTGGAGAAAAATATACTCTTTTTATTTAATTTAATATATCAATTGGAGTATTTTTCTCTATTTGTAAACTTATTTTAAAATGTTCAGTTCTAAAATTAAACCTAACTTTTTTTTTAATAAGAAATCTAAACCATTAATAGCAACACAAATATCATGTTTGAAAAAAAAAACATTCTAATTGATAGAATATTTTAATAAACTATCATCGTCTAGTGATTTTTAATTTCTTGAAATCAAATAGAAAACCAAAAATAACCTTGGTATAAAATGTTCAAACCTTCTATGGATTGAAGCAAAAGCTTGATCTACTACATATAAGAAATAAAAGGATCTATATATTTCATATCCTTTCTTTCTTTTTCTTTTTCTTTTTTCGTCAGTCCATGTCTAGTTAAAAGTGAAAGAAACCCAATAAAAGGTCTTTCCTAAAGACTAGTTTTTGACCCCAAAAAAAAAAAAAATCAATGGATATGAAATATATTTTACATTTAGGTTGCTATATATGGATATAGTATTGTACCATATGGCCAAAAATATGGTAAAGCCTTTGAAAGGCAATTGAATCAGGAATGAAGGAAATTTAAGTCCGAATGAAGAAAGAGACTTTCATTTGCTTCAAGCAATGTTAGGGTCACAATTTTCTTATAAATATCAACATGGTCTATTATTGTGAATTCGTGATTAGCGATGCCACCTTATCTCATTCTAACACCACTTTTACCATATATCAGCTATATCAATCATAATAGGACATGTCAACAATTATAAAAAATATGGTGTCATTTTCTTATTGTTTTGCTTCTTTGTTGCATTCAAAGTGTCTAGACACTTTAACCCAAAAAAAAAAAAAAAAAAAAAATAGTGTCCAGACACCTCTCCAACAAGAGACTCAACTGAAGTCAATTAGGGAAGAAAGTGAGAGGTTCGTTCATTTACCGACTAGAAATATTCAAGACTACTAAAATGGTGTAATATTTCTTTTTGCTGAGTGTTTTCTTGGAGGTTAGCAGAAGTCAACTAGAATTTTTTTTTTTTTTTTTTGAGAATCAGTCATCTATGTTAGATTCTAATAGTTTAGAACAATTGGCAAATCGTGAATACAAACTTGTCTACATATAGATCTTAGAGTTTATAGGTATTATTAGACAATGCTCAAGGTAATACAAATCAAGATTCTAGAATATACAAGCTGTAGTAAGAAGAGTTCATAAACTGCTTGGTTCGATCGATTGAAGAACAAGTTCGATTGATCGAAACACGTATCTATAGAATTATATTTCAGCCCAAACTCTATTTAAACGTATTGGGTTTCAAGTAAAACACTACTAGTATATAAAGGAAACCCTAAGCACGTTTTTATAAGGTTTTTAGAGAGAAGAGTTTGCCTCTTTTGTATCTAGGGTTTTATACCCAAAAAACTCTCTTATGTCTTCTACTGGTGTTATTCTTTGAAGAATCTCAAGATCCGGTGTTGTAGAAGTTGCTGCCTTCTCTAGTCATCAAAGGTGCTGATGATCTAAACTTTCAAGGATGGTCTTGGAGTCATAAACAGGAGAGTTTGTGTTTCTTTATCACAAGTGTGGGTGCTTGTGTTGCAAAGGCCTAATAGAAAAGGAGTCTATGAATTCGGAGTTTGCATGTAGTCGTATCAATAAGTTCTACATGTGGTAGAAATAGGATATTAGTCGTCTAAGTCTTATTATAAACTTTGATTCTCTATGGTGGATTTGCTTTTTACCTTGAAGATAGTTAGGTTAAGTCCTCCCCAGGTTTTTTACTGGTTTGGTTTTCCTAGGTATTGTTTTGTTATTTATTTTTACACTGCTTTGCATGATATGATTGTTTTGTTTTAACCTAGATCTAAATAATAAACCTAAGTATTCACTTGGTTAATTAATTAGGTTAAACAATCTAGTTTACATGGATCTAAAACGTTACAAGTGGTATCAGAGCGGGGTTAGCTCTTGATTTAGATTATTATACCTAGAGTTGATCTTTGATCCCTGTTATCATGGATAATTTTAAGTGTCTTACTGTTTTTAATTGTGATGTTTTGAATAAAAAGGACACTATTGTTTCAGTTGATGTTTTTAAGGCTTGTGAAAGGAATTTGCATTATTTCAGTCTTTCTCAGAAGATTGGTGTAATCCCTCAAATACACTTTGCTTCTCATGGATTTTCACCTACAAAGCCAAAGACTCGTGCTATATGGGTGAGAAAAGATTCTCTAAGATGAGTATTGTTGACTTCTCCCTGATTTAATTCTATCAATTATTTGTGGACATGTTTACTTTTAGTTTTTGGTTGTTTTATTTTCTTAGGTTGTTTTGATTATTTAAAAATCCAAAAACTTCGATTTTTTTTTTATAAAGAAAAGACAAAAATATTTTATTTTGTGTCTTGTTTTATTTGTTTCGAGGATTACATAAGTTATAATATCTCTCTCTTAATTTAGAACATGCTTGACATTGTGGAGAAACTTGAATAGTATGTATTATATAAGTGCTAAACTAATTTTGATTTTGTGTGAGTATGTACTAGTTTGTATATGTACTCAAAGGTTAATTAAGAAATTGATATTTCTTGTTTGTGTACCATCTATAGCTTAGTTAAGCACTGTCATGCATTATTTTTGCATTTTATTCATTTAGCATAATGTGTACATTTTATTTTTGGTCATAAAGTTTTTTTGAAACCAAAAAGATTTTTATTTCTTTTGTATTACACATCATAAATATGTAATTGAGGTTGGCCATATTATCTTTACATAACATGTCTGTGTACCTTATTTAGCATGCTAGTTTTAGCTATGTAGTGCATGTTGTGTGGGAGTTATTTATAATTTTTAATCACATGATCTTAATTTTGAAGTCACATGCTTTTGATTGTAAGGACTAAAAAATCCTAAGAGAAAGACATAAATAACCATCACACCACTGCTTACTAGCCAATCATGAACACCTTAGTGCATATCATAAGATTTTGTGCTCGAGAAAGTGCAGCATATGCACAAAAAGAAAATAAGGTGTAGCCTTAAAAAAAAAATTAAAAAAAAGGAAGAAATAAAAAAAAGTCTGTATATAATAAGGCTAAAAAAAAAAAGCATGATTGTATGCTTGTTTTTTAGGAGATGTGGGAGTTATATGATGTAACTCTTTAGGTGATAGTCACTTTCAAATTTGTGTGATGAATAATGTAGAAATTGTGATTGATTACTAGCTACATATCACTTCACATGTATCTCATGCTGTTACTAGTTGCACACACTCCATAAGTTATTCTTTGCTAAACTTAGTACATAAAATTGTGTGTGAATTTGGGTTGGCCATCCAAGATTATGTTTTCTATAGTGTTTTATGCAAAATATATTTAAGGGTTGGCAAAAATTGTGTTTTTGATTATTAAAAAAACCTTGTTTTGAAGTTTTGGGTTGAAAACTCATTTTTTGAAAAACTTTTAAACTCATTCTTATGCATTTTATTCATGAAATTAATTGGGTTGAGTTATTTCTGCATAATCTTCTACAGTTTTTCAAAAATATTCAAATTTCCAAAATTTCGATCGATCGAATGTGTTTTTCGACCGATCGAAAATCTCTTGATTTTTAATCATTGCTCTCTGCCTGACTCGATTGGTATTCAATCGATACTCAACTGATCGAAACTGAAAAAATTTCAGTTTTTTTGTTTTTGACCAAATTTTTTTTCATGCATAATTTATGTTTAGGATTCACATGCATTACATTTTTTTTTTTTTTTTGTATCCATCTTGCAGTTTTGTAGTCATATCTCTCATTGTTTTCACACATAACATGCATACATTTTGCTAAATTGGGTACTTAACTTGATTTAAAAATTGATTGATTAATTTTTGAGTTCTGTACATTTTAGTATATGCTATTTTTTATGTGTGAACTGAGGAAAATATTTTTTTTGATATGATGGATAATAATTGTTCAAATATTTTCTCTATTGATTTGAGTTCAAACATCATCTGTTTATGGGTCACATAGTGTCAAGTTTACATTTATTGAAAGAGAGATTTTTTTTTTTTTTTTTTTTTTTTTTTTCTTAAACAGTTATTCCTTTTAAAATTTGTATATTAATACAATGCCAGTTTCAACTTCCAACCATCACATTCTACTTTCTCAAAAAAAAAAAAAAAAAAAAAAAAAAAAAAAAAAAAAAAAAAAAAACCATCACATTCTATATCAATGTTCGGGCAAAATCCTCCTCAATTCCTTATAGAAAGCACAGACCTGTTTTTAAACCACAAATCTAGAAAAAAAAAAAAAAAAATCTTCCCAATTTATACAAAGGTCATCAATTCAACATTTGATAAATAATAAATGGTGAAATACCAATTTTGTTAACATGTATGTTTTAGGTCAAAGAAAAATTATGAAGTCTAAACTATAAATTTTGAAACCATTTTCAGTTAATTTTTTTTTTTTCTTTTTTGACAATCGTTTCCAATTTAATGTTGAGTATTAGCACAGGAAGAGCAGAGATAGTGTCATATGGTCAAGTTCAAACTGTGAATCCTGCTGATTGCATAATTATCCACAAATAATCAAAGAGAATGCTACGTCCACAACATACATTCTTACTTGTTTTTTAAACATACAAAAACACCTCGATAGATTAAGGATTGCCATAGTTTTTTTAATATGATTTCTTGAATTAAAAAAGGGATAATTACAGTAAACTTGCTTTAGGTTTGGCCCGTTTGCACTTTGCTTACTAGTGGTTTAAAACTTTACACTTTGCCCACCTGAGATTTGTTCTGTTAGCCTTCCATAACCCACCTCTCCATTTGCCATTAGAAACACACATTTTTAGGCTAATTAAAACAAATATAACAAGAATGAAAAAGCTAGGGTTTTTCACTGCTCATGAACTTCAATGAGAACAAAGTGGAGGAACAACGCACCAACCAAATGACTCAATGAAATTATTTTTAATCTATAACAATGTCAACAATTTCACAACAGGCCAACTATCACAACAGGCCAACTATCACAACAGCCACAATCACACTAGTACTTAACCCTTTCTTCGAAGGCAATTTTCCTTTTGCTTGACTAATTACAGGCGCTTCTGGTAACGAGCTCGGGTTCAATGGCACCATCTGAGCCAATGCAGTCACTGGAGATGTATTGGTGAACGAACAAGCAGGCAAGGACTCGACCCACATAGCCCTTCGTTCCTAGAAAAGCTTCCTTGACCAAAGCACAGCAATGAGTTTCATTTTCCTTCATTCTTGCTTCATGGGTTTCATTTTTTTGTGGTTTTGGTTGTGAGTTCATCTGATTTTTGTGGTTTTGGTTGTGGGTTCATCTGATTTCCTTCGTTCTCGCATCCATCTCAGTTTCAGCCTCCGTCCCAACGATTTGGAGCAAATCCAGGAAGAAGGCCGACGGTGGTTTAGAGAGAATGGAGCTTGATCTCGGCCTCCGACCCAGTCTCGGCCTCCCTCTTGGCCAAAATGGAGCTCGATCTCGGCCTTCATCTCGGCCAGCGGTGGTTTTCTTTTTTTCTTTTCTTTTTTTGCTTTTGGGTTATGGGTTTGATAATGATTTGATTATGGTGGGGTTATGGGTTGTGGTGGTTATGGATTGTGGGCATGGTGGTGGTGATGAGTTGTGGGTTCTAGTAGTGGTGGTGGTGGAGTAGGTGGCAATGCTTCGTGGGTTTCTTTTTTTTGTTTTTTGGTTATGGGTTTTATTTGATTTTGGCTTGCTAATGGTGGTTGACCTCCATGGCAGCCGTTAGCACCACTATGAGCCACCGCCACGACAGCCAAGTCACCGTACAAGCCACCTTCAAACTTTAGGTCGAAGCACTCGACTACCACCATCGACAAGATGAACAATGGTGCTATTTTTCTCTCTTTGGTTTGTTTCTATTTTCTATTTAATCCATGATTGGGTTCTTAAACTTTTTTTTATTACAGTTTGGGTTTGAAAAATGAGAGGGATTTTGGTATGGATTCAGAGGATTTAATTGGTTTTGGATGTATGTAATTGAAAATTTTGAACTATATTTACAAATGTTGTGTTCTTGTGTTTGTGAGGAAAAGATTTAATGGTTCATGTTTGATCCGTGTTATGTTCTATTTTTAATAAAAGGTTGTTTTTCTAATGTCTGAGGGTGAGGTGGGTAATAGATGGGTAATGGGTTGAAGTTTAGGTGGGCAAAGTGTAAAGTTTTAAACCACGGGTAGACAAAGTGCAAACGGGCCAAACCTCATGTAGGTTTACTGTAATTATCCCATTAAAAGAGGAAAAAAAATCTAGTTGCTAGAACAACTCACACATACATTCTTTACCCAACAAAAGAGGAAATGACATCATCAAAGCACAATTATTGGATTTGCTACTAAAATAATAGTGTTTAAAGTTAAACCCAAAGCTCCCTGCTGAGGATAAGGAGAACAAGCTAGAAAAATGGCACACATAATTCAAAGGTAGGTGAAGTTGGCAAGCAGTTAACTCAAATATAATGCATACCTGGCCCATAAAAAAATGCATCAATCCGAATCACTATATTGCCAATCTTTCCCTTTTGCATCATCAAGATATCAACCANCACAGACCTGTTTTTAAACCACAAATCTAGAAAAAAAAAAAAAAAAATCTTCCCAATTTATACAAAGGTCATCAATTCAACATTTGATAAATAATAAATGGTGAAATACCAATTTTGTTAACATGTATGTTTTAGGTCAAAGAAAAATTATGAAGTCTAAACTATAAATTTTGAAACCATTTTCAGTTAATTTTTTTTTTTTCTTTTTTGACAATCGTTTCCAATTTAATGTTGAGTATTAGCACAGGAAGAGCAGAGATAGTGTCATATGGTCAAGTTCAAACTGTGAATCCTGCTGATTGCATAATTATCCACAAATAATCAAAGAGAATGCTACGTCCACAACATACATTCTTACTTGTTTTTTAAACATACAAAAACACCTCGATAGATTAAGGATTGCCATAGTTTTTTTAATATGATTTCTTGAATTAAAAAAGGGATAATTACAGTAAACTTGCTTTAGGTTTGGCCCGTTTGCACTTTGCTTACTAGTGGTTTAAAACTTTACACTTTGCCCACCTGAGATTTGTTCTGTTAGCCTTCCATAACCCACCTCTCCATTTGCCATTAGAAACACACATTTTTAGGCTAATTAAAACAAATATAACAAGAATGAAAAAGCTAGGGTTTTTCACTGCTCATGAACTTCAATGAGAACAAAGTGGAGGAACAACGCACCAACCAAATGACTCAATGAAATTATTTTTAATCTATAACAATGTCAACAATTTCACAACAGGCCAACTATCACAACAGGCCAACTATCACAACAGCCACAATCACACTAGTACTTAACCCTTTCTTCGAAGGCAATTTTCCTTTTGCTTGACTAATTACAGGCGCTTCTGGTAACGAGCTCGGGTTCAATGGCACCATCTGAGCCAATGCAGTCACTGGAGATGTATTGGTGAACGAACAAGCAGGCAAGGACTCGACCCACATAGCCCTTCGTTCCTAGAAAAGCTTCCTTGACCAAAGCACAGCAATGAGTTTCATTTTCCTTCATTCTTGCTTCATGGGTTTCATTTTTTTGTGGTTTTGGTTGTGAGTTCATCTGATTTTTGTGGTTTTGGTTGTGGGTTCATCTGATTTCCTTCGTTCTCGCATCCATCTCAGTTTCAGCCTCCGTCCCAACGATTTGGAGCAAATCCAGGAAGAAGGCCGACGGTGGTTTAGAGAGAATGGAGCTTGATCTCGGCCTCCGACCCAGTCTCGGCCTCCCTCTTGGCCAAAATGGAGCTCGATCTCGGCCTTCATCTCGGCCAGCGGTGGTTTTCTTTTTTTCTTTTCTTTTTTTGCTTTTGGGTTATGGGTTTGATAATGATTTGATTATGGTGGGGTTATGGGTTGTGGTGGTTATGGATTGTGGGCATGGTGGTGGTGATGAGTTGTGGGTTCTAGTAGTGGTGGTGGTGGAGTAGGTGGCAATGCTTCGTGGGTTTCTTTTTTTTGTTTTTTGGTTATGGGTTTTATTTGATTTTGGCTTGCTAATGGTGGTTGACCTCCATGGCAGCCGTTAGCACCACTATGAGCCACCGCCACGACAGCCAAGTCACCGTACAAGCCACCTTCAAACTTTAGGTCGAAGCACTCGACTACCACCATCGACAAGATGAACAATGGTGCTATTTTTCTCTCTTTGGTTTGTTTCTATTTTCTATTTAATCCATGATTGGGTTCTTAAACTTTTTTTTATTACAGTTTGGGTTTGAAAAATGAGAGGGATTTTGGTATGGATTCAGAGGATTTAATTGGTTTTGGATGTATGTAATTGAAAATTTTGAACTATATTTACAAATGTTGTGTTCTTGTGTTTGTGAGGAAAAGATTTAATGGTTCATGTTTGATCCGTGTTATGTTCTATTTTTAATAAAAGGTTGTTTTTCTAATGTCTGAGGGTGAGGTGGGTAATAGATGGGTAATGGGTTGAAGTTTAGGTGGGCAAAGTGTAAAGTTTTAAACCACGGGTAGACAAAGTGCAAACGGGCCAAACCTCATGTAGGTTTACTGTAATTATCCCATTAAAAGAGGAAAAAAAATCTAGTTGCTAGAACAACTCACACATACATTCTTTACCCAACAAAAGAGGAAATGACATCATCAAAGCACAATTATTGGATTTGCTACTAAAATAATAGTGTTTAAAGTTAAACCCAAAGCTCCCTGCTGAGGATAAGGAGAACAAGCTAGAAAAATGGCACACATAATTCAAAGGTAGGTGAAGTTGGCAAGCAGTTAACTCAAATATAATGCATACCTGGCCCATAAAAAAATGCATCAATCCGAATCACTATATTGCCAATCTTTCCCTTTTGCATCATCAAGATATCAACCATGAAATTATATGTTTAGTAAGCCCTTTAAGTTTAACCCTTTTTTTATTTTTTTTTTAATTTTTTTGCGGTTTTAAAAGTCATGGAGCCTAAAGTCCCAAACTAGCTTTTAAATTCTTCATATAATTAGCTCCTTTTAAACAAAAGATAAAGCAAGAATCTCAAAGTTCCAATTTTCCAATCTTTTAGTACATTATGGACCGTCCTAGCTATTATGGCGTATAATTTTCACGTGGGGGCATTTATGACTTAGAATGCATGTTGATGATATTACCTATCTCTTAAGAAACCTTCATTAAACTTTAAGGTTATACACGCAACAAAAAAAATAGTTTTGAACAATGACCAAAAATCCTTGATTGGGTACCAAATTGCATGCTATATTTCATTTATTAATAATCAATATTTTCTATTGGTTTATGACATAGAAATCTAAAAAGATAGGCAAATCATTCTCCCCAAAAAAAAAAAAGTGAAAAAAAGATAGGCAAATAATAGAGGCAACTTTTCTTTTTCACTTTTTCCAAAAAGAAAAAAAAAAAACCTTTTCTTTTTCATTTTTGTTTTGAGATAGAGAAACGGGCTTCAACTTTAAGATTTTGGGCCCTACCCTTCATACTTGGTCCCTTTTTCTTTTTCTTTTTTGTTAATAATAATAGTAATATATATATATATATATATATTTTAATATCATACATTCATGATCTCAAAAAAAGAAAAAAGTCACATATTCGGACTCGAACATGGGACCTCACCCTTGGCTCATTTTTGTACATCACCTAACACCACCAGACCACACCCCTTGGTGGTCTTGTTTTTTGTTTTTTGATTTGTTCTGTGAACTTTCGGCACATTAACCTTATGCTAACTCCATGTAATCGTGTGCAATATAATAAAATATAATTCCTGGGCAGCAATTTTGTCAAGTTGGTATATGCCTACTGCCTAGTGGCAATTTCTTGTTAGAATTGCACTTTCAACGCCAAAGATGCTTTCTACACGTGAAAGTTCAAAATTAGGGGACAGCAGATTTGTAATTTCAAAATCCGCTCAGCCAATGAAGTTGGTCACGAAGGATGTCATATTAATTTCCTCACACTTCAGTCAATGCCTTGTGAAATTTTTAATTAACATAAGCTCATTTGGATGTTGGGCAACTTGATCCAAAATTATGGTAAGTGTAGAATATTGGGTTTTTTTAAAGGTTGAGATATTGAATATGAAAAGCGCTATGAAAATGGACCTACACATGGGTTACACACATAGGACCGGCATTTATTTGAAAATGGAGTGTAAACACCAAATATGGGGAATAATTTCTCTATAAACATGACTAAACAAAATTTTAGGACCGGCTTAATAAAATTTGAGATATAAGGCGACAATTTTAAGTGGGGACTTTGGTTATATATAAATATCATTAAATAGTAATATTTATTTAATTTTCTATAATTTTTTTCCTTTTGAATTACAAAATTATTAGCTTTATATTCATTTTGCTAACATCTCCTTTTAAATTGAGTCCACCTAATGATCTTAATTTTCTTGTGATGTAGGTCAATATTTTATAGGATTTTATCAAATTTAATTTTTGATTTTTTTTTTTTTACATAAGAATATAATAGGTATTGTCGGTAAAATTCTGTAAGAAATTAATATATGCAATTGAAGAAAAATCTACTTATTTTTATTTAATTAATATATCAATTGGAGTATTTTTCTCTATTTGTAAACTTATTTTTAAATTTTAATTCTAAAAAAAACCTTTTTTTTTAAATAAGAAATCTAAACCATTAATATCAACACAACATCATATTTAAAAAAACATTCTATATTAAGAGAATATTTTGGTAAACTATCATCAGCTAGTGAATTTTAATTTCTTCAAACAAATAGAAAACCAAAAATACCATGGTATATTAGCTAGAAAATGTTCAAGCCTTCTATGAATTGAAGTGATCTACTATATATATAAGTAATAAGAGTATATATACTTTTCATATATCTTTTTTCGTTTTCTCTCTTTTTTTTTTACTTTTTTGTTGGGGGGGGGGTTGGAAAGTGTAGTCCACGTCTAGTTAAAAATAAAAGAAACCCAATAAAAGGTCTTTCCTAAAGACTACTTTTTTACCCCNAAAGAAACGAAAGATGCCGACAAGCTTTTCAAGGCAGAGCCAAGGACCACGTGGTATCATGGCAGACCATATGGGCCAAAGCCGTGTCCTCCACGTGGCAAAACTCCCTTTTCTTGTTTTTGTTTTCTGTTTTTTGTTTTTTGTTTTTTTTTTTTGAAAACCGAAAATGGATAGAGAGTGACCAACATAGCAATCCTACTTGGCCGTGATTATAGTAACACTTTATCCACTAGGTCCAGACCTTGCTGGAATGCAGGGAGATACGATGAGCCATAACTTCCTAACACACGAGAGATGTTAGTGATCCTAGGCTGCCAAGGCAGACAACCTCACGCAAGTCCATATTCGGACTCGAACATGGGACCTCACCCTTGGCTCATTTTTGTACATCACCTAACACCACCAGACCACACCCCTTGGTGGTCTTGTTTTTTGTTTTTTGATTTGTTCTGTGAACTTTCGGCACATTAACCTTATGCTAACTCCATGTAATCGTGTGCAATATAATAAAATATAATTCCTGGGCAGCAATTTTGTCAAGTTGGTATATGCCTACTATCCTAAAGACTACTTTTTTACCCCAAAAAAAAAAAAAAAAAAACAAATCATGGATATGAAATATATTTTACATTTAGGTTGCTATCTGGATAAAGTGTTGGAACATCATGCACTAATATTTAGCGAAAAAATGGGCGAGACAATTATTGGTGTCTTGGTTAAGGAATTTTTTTATTTATAATTACTTGGTTAAGGTTATGGTAGTATAAAGATGTGAGAACTTTTCCTTTAAAAAAATTTCCATTTTGAAAAAGTAGTAAAAAAAGAAAAGAAAAAGAGATCTTTGAAACAATCACATGATAATGAACGGTAACTTTGAGTCTTCAACTATTTAAATAATAAAGTTTTTCCCATCACTATATTAATTTAGCTAAGGCACAAAGTTTATTACCAATAGACTAATCACACACATGCTCTGATAGCAGTTTAGGTAAGGTATAGAATAATAGATTGTTGTCTCACACGTGTATTACATTTATGCATGCATGCCAAGTGTGTCCCAAATTAAATAAAACATTAAAATTAATAAAATTTTATCACTCAAAAAAAAAATAAAAATTTTCCATGAGTTGTGTTAAAGTGCAGCAGCTTTTTAAAAAAGTAAAATTTTTCATGGGTTGAGTTAAAGACACCAATTGATCCAAGTTGCTGGTGACACTAATTCGTGTGTGGATGGAGTGATTAGTAGCATATGAGTTGTCTTTGTGACTATGGGGTGGAGTTATTTGAGAGTGACAAAGAGCTGTCAAATGAAAGGTTGGGTAAAGATTATTAGGTTTTTGTGATTTGTTTTGCTAGGATTTACAATTGATTTGTTATAATTTTTTTTTTTTTACTTAGACTGTGTCCAAAGATTTTTTTTATTATCTGAATATGTGAATTGTTTTGTAAATTTTTCTTGTTATCCAGATTTTTAAATTGTCCAAATGTTTAGCTAAATGTTTTTTTTTTTTAAATATTTTTGGGATAACTAGACAAGGGATGATTTGATAATTTTTTTCATTTTTGGTTTCATGGGTCAGCTTGTAAATTGTTTTGGAAAGGGAGGCCAAGTATATTAATTTTAGAGCCCAAAGTAAATTTTTTATGCTAATATATATACCAGGGAATTTTTTTTTTTTCAAAGGCTGAGAGGGGGGCCATGGGCCTCCTCAGCCCTAGGTAGTTCCGTCCGAGTCCATTTTCCATGTAAAGATGCTCTGTGACCACAAGTATATATACAGGATGTACTAGATTTCTTTTTGCGGCATCAAATTTTCTTAAAACAACTGCCTTTTCCATTCAGAATCTCAGTCACGATTTGCTATTGAGCAAGTTTGAGCATTTCTGTATTCAATTAAGGACCGAAAACACTGTTGAAAGACATGGAAGGAGCGCAAGTCAATGTAAGTTCAAATGTAGCAAGACGTAGTGAAGAAAGTGAGGCAAGCCCAAGAGTGCAGACACCAGCTGAGCAAAATAGCGAAGGAGAAACTCGTACTGATGTTATGCTCGAAATCAACGATACCGAGGGACAAGAGCAAGAAGAGCCTCTTATCAGCAGAGAATGGTCATGGACGATATTCAGGGTTCCTGCACATGTACGTGAAGTTGATGAAGGAGCTTACAACCCCAAAATTGTCTCCATTGGTCCATTTCATCATAACGAACCGGGATTAAGATCAGCAATGGAAGTTCAAAAGCAGCGGATTCTCAATCGCCTTCTAGACCGAACAAGACAGCTTAACCTTGAAATGTGTCTTGAAAATGCCATGAGAGAATTGGAGGGAAAAACCAGAGAATGCTATTCTGAGCATTTTGAGGGTATAAATAGTGCTGGTTTTGTCCAAATGATGGTCCTTGACGGTTGCTTCATTGTAGAGCTCCTGCGCTTATATGGAAAGACTTACAAGGTACGTAATTGTATGAATTCTAGTTCAAGCTAATATATATTAATATATATATGTATATATATAAATATAAAAGAAATGGTTTAACATATTGTCTTTCATTTTATTTTTATTTTTTCAAAAAAATCAATAAGCCGTAGAGACGGAGTTATTCATTGGCCTTGGAGGCCATGGCCCCTATATATATATATATATATATATTTATATATTTTTTAAATACTATACATATTTACCTGAGATTTTAGAATTTGGCCAAGAAAATTCTTCTTGGCCCCAAACATATAATTATTGGCTCCTCAAACCCAAAAATTAATTTTCCAAACAAGAACGGAAAATTTTAACCCAAACAATAACAAAAAATCAGCCCAAATAACAAAATTAAGCTCAAACAACAACAAAACAAATTGAACTCTGGTTGATCTCTGGCCCATTTTTCAGTCCTTCAAATCACATATCTTACTTCTATTAGAAACAAAATCCCTAATTTCATACTAGTACCAGTCAAATATGTTAGTCTCGTCTCCTCTTTGCTACAACTACACAGCAACCCAAGCCACACCCATAGCTGCACTCCATGCTGGTGAGGCTCATCTACAATTTTACATTTGGTACTCTCTCAAAGAACCTCTCTCTCTTCTGGGTTACTTTCTATAGGGTCATTCTCTCACTCTATTATATTCTATATTTGACTTCAACATGAGTAAATTTAAGAATTTTGTATTGAGTTTAGTGTGCATGGCGTTGGGTCAGTGGCCCTAGTGGGATTGCTTTCTCTTATTTCTAGGTTGGAAGGTTTATATCAAAATTCATGTATTATTGACTAACTTAGTATTAGAATTAGTCCGGGGAATACTTAACAACCACTATAATAACAAGATTAAGATTCTTAAAAAAATAAATAAGAAAATTAAAAATACTACAACACATGGGCCGTGACACACTATTTAATTATCAATGCACATATATTGAATTAGTTAATTTCATGATGAGAAGTTATAAATTTATAATTAGTAATTGTTTGTATATGGATTGGAGTCATTATTTTTTAACTTAATAAACTTAGGTGACATTTGGTTTGGTTCTCTTTGCCTATTTATCATAGATATTTTGCCTTTGTTTTTCTTCTTTATGTTCTTATTTACTTAGCTACAATTATTAGTGTTTTCTCATTTGTTGATATTTTGTTAATACAAATTAGCTATTAATTTGAAGTTTCAAAAAGACAAAGAAAAATAGGTTTTATATTTTTGCCCCCCTAAATTGGAATCGTGGCTCCGTCCCTGATAACCCATTGTTTTGTAGGGGAAAAGAGTTGTGAAGGAACCCATTTTCGAAACACGGTGGATGCTACCAACTATTGCTCGTGATTTACTTATGCTTGAGAACCAACTTCCTCTGTTTGTGCTACAGAAAATATTTGAGCTTACTACCTTTAAGAGAAAATTTACTCCTTTAAACAAGCTTGCTCTCCGATTTTTTGAACCCCTGAGAATTGGGAGGGGCAAATTGGCAAAAAATATATCGAACAAGAGAGGCGAGTATCCACATCTATTAGCTTTGTTTCATTCTACGTTCATTCCAAGTGATCACAAATACCAATCTTTACCAATTAAAAAGGTAAGGTGGAACCAATATGATAACGTTCCTGGGAAGGGTTGGGTTCAGAATGCCAAAAGTCTGCATTCTGCTGGTATTACATTCCGCAAAAAAACTAGTAATAACCTTCTTGATATAAAGTTTGAAAGTGAGGAACTGATGATTCCTACTCTATTCATTGATGATGGCACTGGCCCTTTGTTAAGGAACTTGATAGCTTTTGAACAGAGCAACAGATATGTAGCACCGTTTTTCTCTTGTCTTGCTGTTTTCTTGAGTTGCTTAGTGGATACAACCGACGATATAAACATTCTTCGTAATGCTGGGATTATCATACAGGTAAAGGGTGGAAACGAGGAAGTGGTGAATCTTCTGAATAGTCTCAATAAAGAGCTTGAGATTGACATGGATGATTGTTGTATAACCAAGCAGATCGAAGATATCAACCGTTACTATAAATCAACGAGGGCCAAAATCATTAGTATAGTCAAAATTGTTATGACCAAAATAAACTTCGTGAATATTGTCTTATCATACCTTTCCTTTTTGCAGACTACTAGCTCCTCTCTCTTTCGCACAAGTAATGATGATTCTCTTGCTCCCTCTCCCTCCCCCTTTTAAGTAGTGGAAGCAATTTGTAATGTTTGACACCGTGTGTTGCTGTCTTTTATTGATTTAGTCGTGTATTTGAAAATTGAACAACCTTTATCTGATTGTTTTAACTATGTACGTCTCAGATGAATATATCTTCAGTCTTTCCTATTGCTTTTGCCTTGCTTTATGCATGTTCTTGTTATTTGATATACACTACGAGTCTAAGCCAATTTGAGCATCAAAGCCAATTGTTGTGACATTTCCTTTTTTTTTTTGGCAGTAAAATTGCATGAGTATTCAAGCAGGTATATATTACAGTCTTCCATAAATCTACCAACATGTAATTATATCTACCTATCTACTAAGTTATTGTTGGAAATATTTAATTGCATGTACGAACTCTAGCCAAAAGCCAAGAGAAATCCCAATAATCAACACCAAAAACAAAACTAGATATATGTTAGGTTTTGAGTTTGTAATGTTGGCAAACCATGACAAAAACTAAGTCTCATTGGTTTAAAATGGTCTACATTGAAGTCCAAGACAAAAAAACCTAAGTTCGGGATGAAAAAAAATGAGTTACAATCTATTTCATTCGATTGGTACTCGATCAATCGAAAGTCGCATATTAGCAAAAAATCAGCAAACGTAAAAAGCCCATAACTTGACCGTTTGAAGCCTAAATTGCGAGCTATTTTTTCCAGTATTTAAAGGACATTATAAGCTAACCCTAGTGAGGGTTTTCAGAGTTTTTTAGAGAGATTAGAGTGCATCTTGTGCCTCTTTTGTAGATCTAGTTTTTTGTACCCAAAAGCTTTCTAAAGTCTTCTACCGATGTTATTCCTTAAAGAATCTCAAGATCCAGTATTGTAGAAGTTGCTGCATACAAGATCAACGTCTAAGGAGATCCAAAACCTTTGAGTGGAGTTTCAAAATCACAAGTGTGGCTGCTTGTGTTGCAAAGGCCTAATAGAGAAGGAGTCCGTAGATTCGAAACTGTTACGTAATCGTTGTGGTAAGTTTTCTACTCGAGATAGCAATAGGATGTTAGTGGTCTAAATTTTATTGTAAAAACTTCAATTCTTTCATAGTGGATTTGCTTTTTATCTTGAGAATAACTAGGTTAAATCCTCCCTAGGTTTTTTACCGATTTGGTTTTCATAAGTTATCATATTATTGTGTTTTTTATTTTCCACTACTTTACATGATATGATTGTTTTGTTTTAACATAAATCGGAATAATAAACCTAAGTATTCATTTGAATAATTAATTAAGTTAAACAATATTGTGTTAAGGGGTCTAAAAACTAACAATATAAGTTTAAAAACTATCTCACATAGTTATAGAATCAAGCAAATGCGTTGACTTGAAAGATTGATTCGTGCCACTTGAAATATATATTAGTGTGAAGCAGATTTTGGACAGAATAACCCCCAAAATTAGATTAGATTATAATGTCTACATTTGTGTTGGAAGAACTTCCATATATAGGGCTCACCCTAGGCCAAGGCCAAGGCCTAAGGTCCCCTAACATAGAAAGGCCCCCAAATTAATATGAGGGCAGTAAGTTTTTTTTTTTTTTTTTTTTAAATTAAAAAAAAAGTTACTTAAACTTTTTTTTTAATCTCATAAGTCTTATAAATTAATATGTCACTGATCATGATCATTAATAATAGATTCAAAACAAAAAAAAAATAATAAAAATATAAAAGATAAACTAAATATTATTTAAATTATATTTAGATATAAAAAGGCCTCCTTAAAATTTTCGCCTTAGGCCTCAAACTCTCTTGGGGTTTTGGCCATAAACGAAAGGAGAAAATAAAGAGAACAAGAGAGAAATAGAAAGCAAAAGATGGTAGCTAGCGATTGTGGGGGTGCCATTGACCTCAACTGCCATCAGTGATGGCGTGGGCTTCATGGAGCTAAGACTTAGTTTGAGAAAGAGAGAACCAAGAGAGAGATAGCCATCATGGTCATGGCGTGTGGCAGCTATGGCTTGCCAATGGTAGCCATGAGATTTTGGGGGCATTAGAGTGAAAGGATGAGAATAGTTGAGATGAGAGAAGAGAGAGGAACAAGAGAAAAGAAAGAATTTGATAGGGGAGAGAGAAAGAGAGACCTTAAATGACTAATGGGCTTAAACAGTGTCTAGGGATCAAATTGTCTTTAAGGATTAAGTTGGTTATTTTTGAAATGTTTTAAACTTGATTGGTATTAGTCCAAACCTCAGGATAGATGAGTGCATGAAATTTAACCTAAATTCAATTGTGTGGTAGTATTCCCTAATAAGTCACATAGTTCAATTTACTTGTGGTTATTGGTTAGGATAAAATAATACCTCATGTGCTTTATTATTGGTCCACACAATCACATAATAATTACACTTAAATAGTGAACATAAAGTATACTTTTTTTTTTTTTTTTTTGAGAAGGAACATAAAGTATACTTGAAGAACTGTTCTTAATTTTTTTTCTTTCATGATTAAGTTACAAAAAATCAATCACATCTTCTTTGGTCGACTTCTTTTATTGAAGTAGCTAAAGTTTTATTTTTCGATCACCATAATTTGAAATTATTTTTTTTCTACATATTTTTAAAAGCCCAATTATCATAGCAGGAAATTTATTCCCCCAACTTCAAAAGAAGTTATTGATAAACCAACATCTCCCAACCAATCTATAACCCCACTTTGTTTTTCCTCTTCCTATCTTCAGTCTCCAAGTGTTGAAGTGAATGACCAAGAACAAATTTGATGTAACTCAACCGACCTGTCGTAGCAGAGAAACCAACTCTAACCCATTCCGGCAAAACATGGCTCAAGTCAATAACGTACGAAATGAAAGACACAAAGTTAGTGTTAGTTACAGTGACACTCAGACTTTTGGTTGTTGAGTTATAATCTACTGAAGCATATACTCTTGACCCGTATTCAATACTACTTTCCCATATCAAATCTGTGAAAAGAACTGATTCAATGGAATTGACATTGATTCCAACATGATTAGCATATGGATCCCAGGAGTTTTTGTAACTGTCGAACTCAACTGCAACAGTTTGATTCCTCGAAGTGTTAAAAACATCTTCAGAACTAAAAAGGCCAAGATACCTACCGCTTGAATTGCTAGGGATGTTAGACTCAAATGTTGCAATGAGGAATGCATGCCCATCACCAT
Organism: Quercus suber; assembly: GCF_002906115.3. Classification (NCBI taxonomy): domain Eukaryota; kingdom Viridiplantae; phylum Streptophyta; class Magnoliopsida; order Fagales; family Fagaceae; genus Quercus; species Quercus suber. The sequence continues at coordinate 2,181,804 of NW_027069472.1, forward strand.
ACAGTGGTGGCTCATCATCAATGGTTTTTATGATAAAGGAGAATTGGGTGGTGAAGTCTGTAAGTCTCCCTGTCCTGGCATCCCAATGGTGCACTGGTTCAGCATAAAAGGGCACGACCAACACTGTAATTGATGGGGCTTTCTAGTTGATTCTTTGTGAGTTCAAGAACTCCATTGGATGGAAGTGCATCACCTTGGAAAGTTATTATGTCATTCATGTTTGGCTGTAAACTAGTGAATTCGAAGGTAAATGTTGAGTTTGCAAGGGGAAGTAGGAATACAAAGAAGATGAAGTGGTGATTTGAGAAGAAAGAGGATTTTTTGAGGTTGAAGAAGGTAGGAAGAAATGATGAAGTGATTCATGGTTGAAATGCAAATTGATGATGCCGAAAATTCTCAGTAAGTTGCACTGTCCACACACGCCCTAGACAAAATCTGCAAAACAAAGAATAAGAAAAAAAAAAAAAAAACCTATAGAGAGCACCGGTGTGGTATCTGCCAAAGACCCTCCGAAAGTTAGATTAGAGAACTTTCACAACTCTAGAGTGCCAGAGTTTGGGTGAATTATGTGTACCTTGTTTTTTGAAGGCTTGGGGCCTTTTATAGTGGTGTAGAGACGCCGAGTACGAGCGCATCATCGTGTGGGTGGTGGAGACGCCAAACATCTTCCTCTATGAACCCAATTACAGGGTTGTTGATTCGTGCCATCTTTGGGATGAAGCCCATCAGCTGGATGTTTTGCACTATTCGTAGGTAGGTTTTGCATGCCTTCCTGAACGAACTAGAAGCTATAGTTCTCCACAATCATCCTTATGTCTCCTAGAGGGGCCTAGGACGCTCGTTTTCCCTTCGGGAAGCTTGCTCTTGTGGTGGGTTTGTCCTCTCCTTGTTGACGAACCTTTGCAGCTTTCCTTATCTGATAAGAGCTTCTATCTGCTACTTTAAGTGATAGCAGTCGGATGTGTCATGGCCGTGACCACAGTGAAAATAGTAGTACTTGTCTCTGGACCTCTTACTAGGATCTCCTTTCAGCTTGATGGGAAATGTAAAGGCTCATTCATCCTTGATTTGTATCAAGACTTGGTCAATCGGGGCAATTAGCGGGATGAAGCTTGTGAACCTCTCAGTGGGTGGTTTGGAACGTCTTTCCTCTCATCGGTCTTCGGTCCTAGCCATCTTTCCTCCCCTATCTTATCGTGCATCCTCTTGTCTTTCCCTCTTCTTAGGCTTCTCTTCTCGACTCAGCAGTGTGTCTTCCGCATTCATGTACTTAGTAGCCTTGTAAACTACATTCGACATGGTTTTTGGGTCATTTTTGTATAAGGAAAACAAAAACTTCCCTTTCCATAACCCATTGGTAAAGGCAGCCACTAGTATCTTATCGTCAGTTTTGTCAATCGAGAGGGCTTTCTTGTTAAAGTGGGTTATGTAGGATCTCAGCGTTTCCTCCTCCTGATGCTTGATGCTTATTAGGCACGCAGTGGACTTCTTATACCTGTGCCCCCTATAAAGTACAAGGCAAACTGTGCTCTCAATTACTTAAAGGTACTGATGGAGTTGGGTGTCAGCTTGCTGAACCATACCCTCGCAGGACCCTTCAGCGTAGTCGAGAAGGCTCGGCACATGATTTCGTCTGCCACGCCTTCCAAGTGCATAAGGGTTTTGAATGACTCCAGATGATTTAAGGGATCCTTTGACCTGTCGTAGGCTTCTACCTGTGGCATACGGAACTTTAGTGGAAGGAGGAATGACAAAACGGGTGCGGTAAAAGGCGAGTTCGTCTAATGGACTAACTCGTCGAGGTCACTTGACACTCGTCCTCTGAGGGCATTCATCATGAAGTCCATCCTTTCCTTTATCATCTACATCTCCACGACCATGTATGGTGGAGCAGTATTTGCAGCGGATGGACGGCTTGTATCTTGTCGCTCTTGTCTTCTTGGGGCATTGCTACCTTCCAGCCCCTCTTGGTTCCTTCTTTCAGCACTAGTACCATCCGGGTCCTCCTCCTAGGTGTTAAGCGCTGCGTTCTTTTGGTGTAGTTGCTCCTCTAGGTCATGAATTTGCTTGGTGAGGCATTCTACTACTACTGCAAGAGTATGAACTTGTCTCTCAAGGGCGGTGGTGTATGGTTCGTCCTCTTGATTTTTATTGGTGGTCACCATCGAGTGAGTAAGTACCATGCAACTTTTTGTCCGGGAAGCAGTAGTATGGCTTACTTCCTGTACCTACAGAAAGTGCCAATTGATAATGCCGGAAATCCTTAGTAAGCTGCACTGTCCTACACGCCCTAGACGAAACCTGCACAACAAAGAATAAGAAAAAAAAAAAAAAAAAAAACCCTACAGAGAGTACTAGTGTGGTATTGGCCATAGACCCTCCGAAAGTTAAGTTAAAGAACTTTCATAACTTTGAGTGCCAGAGCTGAGGTGAATTATGCGTACCTTTTTTTGAGGGCTTAGGGCCTTTTATAGTGGTGTAGAAACGACTTCTATTTCTTAGGCAAGAAGATGTTTTCTTATGGGGAAGATCCTAATAAATGTACGTATTTTGTGGGATTCTTCCCATATAAGGTTTCCATTGACCAAGTTCAATCGTAGAGTGTAATATATTTTCATTTAGGATTCCTTGGAGTTTACTTAAGCCATGTGGGTGGCATGTGGCCTTGATATCCGTCAACCTTGTGTCCGTATACTTAGAATCCGTCCACTACGGAGGATAATCTGTCCACTATAGGGACCATCTGTCCGGTGCCTCAATCTGTCATCCTGTTCCTGTGCTTTGATCACCCATTGTCTTAGTACGGTCGCCTATGGCAGGTTTGTTTGAACAGGTCCATCTACCTTCACTGTTATCCTCTTCGCAAATAGAAGGAGAGAATAAAGGTAAGTTGGATGTCAAGGCCTAGATGTAGTTCAACTATATATATATATATATATATATATATATATATGTATAGTTTGGAGTTTGGACTATTATACGATACAAGGAGAACAATTAAATTGGAAAGTCTACTTTCTCAAATAAAGCAAATTGCAGTCCTAAGGTCTTCGTAATTTTTTCTCGAAAAAAAAAAAGAAAAAAAAAAGGTCTTCGGAATTTTTGAAGCTACCATATACTATAATATAACATAGTTTGACCTTTTTTTTTTTTGGAATCATGGTCAGTTATGTAGTAGACATCGTGCTATCGTTTCCTTGCAGCTACTTTCTTCCTAGCTTCGACCCTTTTGTTTGGAATAGCAATCATAATATACAACTAGCTAGGCAACACAGAAGACTTGCCACCGTGATGATATAATTTTATTAATAAGATACCTGAGAATATATATATCATATAGTATATTAGAAACTGTAGTTGAACTAAGTGATTACTCTAACTAATTAGAAAATTAATTTTATATTATTTGTTAAGATATATTTCCTCAAATTAAAGGATAACATTTAACAACTATTTAATTTAGGTAAAATTTTATTTAAATTTCAAAAAATTCGCATCTTATTCAAACTAAAAGCCTATTATAGGAAATTCTAAACTTAAATTTCAAACAATAACCCACGTTTTCTTTCTAAAAAAAAAAAATAATCCCACGTTTGACTTCTACTCCAACCAAAAGTTTTTTTTTTTTGAGAGAAATGCTCCAACCAAAAGTCTATTATCAATATTTTAAGAATAAGTAATTAGTCTATTAATTTTATACATTAATTAAACTTCATTAAATTTAAATTATATTGAAATTAAAAGTCTATTATAAAAAGTCTAAACTTAAATCCAAGACAATTACCCACGTTTTCTTCTTAAAAAAAAAAAAAAAAAAAAAAAAAAAAAAAAAAAAAAAAAAAAAAAAAAAGCTTTTTACTTCTACTCTAACTAAAAGTCTATTAATCAAAATTTTAAGAACAACAGATTAGTAAATTTTTATATTATTTATTATATATTTCTTTATCAGATCAAGGGATAACATTTAACAGCTTTTGAATTTAAATAACTAAAATTTATCATCAAAATTTTCAAAACTTAAATCCCACACAACTTACACTTTTCATTTTTTTTTTTTCCTTAAGTTGCATCTCATTAAATTAATATTTTATTATAATATTAAGTTGCAAGACTCTTTACTAAGGAATAAGATTTAACAATAATTTAATTTAGATAAAATTTATTATCTAAGTTTTAAAAATTTAAATTCTACTCCAACTAATAGTCTATTATCAAAAATTTCACACACACACACACATTAAGCCATGACTTTTTGATGTAATCTTTCTTAACCAATAAAGTCATCTCTATAATTAAATCCCACACAATACACCCACGTTGTTGTATTTTTTTTTTTTTTTCATTTTTTTTCCCAAGATGCAACTTACGTTTATGTTTTAATCTAATAAATTCATTATACTTATTGTTCTTTGCATCTTAATTTGCATTCATATGTCAAAGAAAGTTTACTATAAAGAAGTAAAACAATGGACACCCATTTAATTTCTTGGTTCTCTTATTTAAGTTTTTTATTTTTTTACTCATACTAATTAGAAATTAATTTTATATTAATTTTTAGGATATATTTCCTCAAATTAAGGATAATATTGAACAACTGCTTAATTTAGGTAAAATTTATCATTTAAATTTTAATAAATTTAAATTCTATTCAAACTAAAGTCTATTATAAAAATTCTAAACTTAAATCCCAAACAACAACCCACGTTTTTTTCCTTAAAAAAAAAAAAAAAAAAAAACCCTACATTTTTACTTCTGCTCTAAGTAAAAGTCTATTATAAATTTTTAAAAAACAACTAATAAGTAAATTGATTTTAAACATTTTAACTTCAAAAAATTTAAATGCTATTCAAATTTAAATATTTCAACAACTTTAAATTTTAATCAAATTAAAAGTTTATTATAAAAAACTCTAAACTTAAATCCCAAACAACAACCCACGTTTTCTTTCTCAAAAAAAAAAAAATAAAGTTCTACTCCAACTAAAAGTTTATTTTCAACATTTTAAGAAAAACTAACTAGAAAATTAATTTACATTATTTATTATGATATATTTTTAAAATTAATGTAAAGGAATCTAGTAANTACTCCAACTAATAGTCTATTATCAAAATTTTCATACCCGCGCGCGCGCACGCACACACACACACACACACACACACACACACACACACACACACACACACACACATATATATATATATATGTATATTAATTCATGGTTTTTGGATATAATCTCTCTTAACTAATAAAGTCATCTTTATAATTAAATCCCACGCAATACATCACACGTTGTTGTATTTTTTTTCACTTTTTTTCCCCAAGATGTAACGTATGCTTATCTTTTAATCTAATAAATTCATTTTATTTATAGTTCTTTGCTTTTGAATTTGTGTGCAAGATATTATGCCAAAGGAAATTTACTACAAAAAAAGCAAACAATGGACACCCATTTAAGTTCTTGATTCTCTTATGTATGTTTTTAATTTTTTTTATTCTCAAATTTTGAACTCTTTTGTGTATTTTTTATTATTATTTTTGTTTTGGTTATAATATTCAATTTGTGAGCATGTAGATTTTTTTAATTAGACTATTGTACATTACACCACTAAGGCATGGGAGAATGCATGTGTGGCTAGATTTAAACCCTACACATGGAATGGCTATGTGCAAAGGAAGAGGAAGCGTTAGCTAAAAGATCCTACTCCTGGTCCGTGCCAAGGGTGTGACCACCTTGGAAAGGAAGTAAGATATGCACCTAACATGATACTCAAGCACTCACAAAAAGGTAGATAGTGGCTTTCTAAGGTCAGCAACTATGAGGACACCCCTTATTGGTTGAATGCATGTTAAACCACTTCAGAGAAACGTGTATCATTCACAGTACTCCTGTTGTCCCTCTCAACACTTAGGGTCTGTCTCCCAAGCCATGGCAAAGTCACCTACCCACGAGCCCCAGTGCCACGTTGGCGCAATCCCTTTCCTCTAGTCAGCAGATAATATCACAGTTGTGAAAATGTCCAAAATAAGGAAATGATGACTTGACACATATCTTTATACTCATCCATATTCCTCAGATTATAAGTGGAACATGCAGCTATATTTTGGGGTAAGAACCCAAGTAGGTATTTGGAGAAGAGAGTTGAAAGTTGATAAGATAGAAGACAAGGTCACTCTTTAAGGAAGAACACCCTTATTGCAAAAGAAAAACCTCTTTTCTTCACATAATACAAATCTTAACAGAGCAAGAACGTTCGTTCTTGCTCAAACTATGGTTTTTCATCCCTTTACTAGGGTTTTCACGTACATCTTATGTCCTTTTCTCATTCTCACTATCACTTTCTTCTTCTCTAACATGTGTTAGGACATATGTGATTTATTTGTTAGGAACATATGTAAATATTTTATGTAGTTGGCTAATCCTTTGACAAAACGCACTTTACTTGTAATTGGGTAGATTTAGGATGTGTTTGATACTTTAAGAAACATGTTGTTCAAATTTAGTATTAAAGCCATGAAGATTAGACTAAGAAACAAGTGAAGAAAAGCTGTTCAATAAAGCTGGACAGATAGCTCGACACCCGCGGATAGATAGTTCGATAGCTGCTCAACACCTCTTAACAGCTAGGCTATCTATTGAGATTTTCAACTTCTTCTTATCACAATCTCGATAATTTCTCGACAGCTAGTGGATTGATCGAGAAAGCTTCTGTCCCCTCAACACCTACTCGACACCTCCTCAATAGTTGTATTTGTCAAAGTTTAAAGCTCGACACCTACTATATGTCGAGGTTACGAAAATTTAAATTTTCAGATCTGATTTTCAACCCATGATGACATGTATGTGTAAGGTTTTTTTTCTCACAATCCTAGACCTATATAAGGCTTATTTTAGAGGCCGTCACATAAGAGAATACGAGGAGAACATATGCAAAAGGTGACCGATGCCTTATTCTCTCTAAAAGAAGCTATTGCGTCTTTTGCGCCTTAAGGTTTTGTAACCAAGTGCTTCTTGATTTTCACTGTTGATAAAGTGAAGAACTTTACAGTCAACATCTTCTTCTAGTTGGTGATTAAGTTGCGTACTGGGATCAGCGTAATTAGTTAGTCACGTACTGGGATCCGTGCATCATCAAAGGGTGGCGTTCATATATTAAAAAGTTCAGAGGTTTTGAAGCGGTAGAAGGTTTCTACTGTGAGTTCATCTACGGGAATTGTAGAGTCTAGGGACAAAAGTTTTATACTAGATCTGAAACTTCTCTTTACTATAGTGGATTACTTTTCGAGAAGGTTTTCCCCCAGGTTTTTTATTGTGAAACTAGTTTGTTTCATTGGTTTTCCTGGGTCATCATATCTTGTCTTATTTATTTTTTCCACTGCATGATTTTGACATGATATTGATGTTTGTTTATTTTAACAAGTTTTATTCATAATAAATTTAATTAACAATTTGGACTTAAAACTTATTAATTATATCAACTGGGGTCTAAATTTCCCAACAACATGTGTCATTTCAAAACTAGAATCTTTGTCACTTAGAATCTTTTTCATGTAAATGTACTGTTAGATAACTTATTATTTCTCTATATAAGCTCACATCTAACTTGCATGTACATTTTTGGTGACTTCGCTGGGGATCTCTGGTTATTTCCTTTTAAGTGTGTTTTTGCTAACTTGTACACCTTTGTTTTTGTTGTTACTTCCTCTATGCCCGAGGAAGAAGGTTATAGGGTGTGGGTGAAAACCATCAGTCAGAACTAAGTGTATATCACATATCCATGCACTTTGAAGGCACTGAATCCTCTAGTAAGGCTGGTCATCTCGACAACAGGAATATCATGGCTGCCATTGAAGATCTTCAGCATTCTCAGGCTGCTATGTGGGCAGAGTTCTAGTCTCTGCGTCAGGAGACAGCCATACCTCAGGTCCCCTAAAGTGGTCAAGGTCCTCAGGGATCTCCTTATCTGACCAAGGAAGATATTTTTGCTATCTTGTTCGAAGCTAAGAAGATGGAGAGTGCTGTTTATGTTGATACCAAACCTCCTTATCCTGAAGAGATAGCTGGAAGGCCTTATCTTGTTAATTACACTCCTCCTATCTTTCCCAAGTATGATGGCATGACAGGGAATGCTAGAGAGCACATCACATAGTTAACAATAGCACTCATATAGCCACAATTGTTGACTCCCACAGCATGCCTTTCTATCTCTTTTAATTTTTAATTTTTTCAACTTCTATCTTTTTTTTTTTTTTCTCATTGGCTTCCAGTTTTGTGTCTTATTCTTCCAGCTTTGTTTCTTATTCTTCCATGTGTGGGTTTCTCTTTTTTCTTTCTTTTGTCAGGGTCACGTGGGATGGAAGATAAGTCAACAATTGTGAAAAGATAGTGAAAAAGGTAGTGAAAGTGTTTGAAATAAAGGCAAAAGGAACTCAAGTTTCATAAACTTGAGTTCCAAGTGGTTTTTTAAGAAACTTGATTTTTGTAAGCTCGAGTTCCATGTCAAAATCAAGTTTCACAAACTCGAGTTTTAAAAAGTGGTAGATTACTAAATATTTCTCAAACAGTGGTAAAACACTAATAATTTCGAAAAATAGTGGTATTTGACTAATTTTTCCTAAATACTGTCATAGATCTCTATAAATAGTAAAAGGAGACTACTTATGCCACCCAACAAAAAAAAAAAAAAAAAAAAAACTTGTCACTACACAGCAATGTACTAATTCATGTATCATGAGATTCATGACACACCTATGTGGATAAGATTACACAGATTTACAACTTTATTCTTTGGTTTTTAATATTGCATCTCTTTATATAAAATATTCCGTTCTTTTGTAAAGAGCAACGCATGAACGCTCATGCCATTCTTTTGTGCTATCCTTTTTTGGGACTGGAACCTCATTTTCATCCCTTTCTTAAGGGTGTCTCCTTTCGAACCTAAAGGTGTACTCCATTGCTAAGAAGCTTAATTTTTGGATCTTTAATAGCATACTCCCTTGCTAAGGAGATATCAAATGTGCACTGTCCCCTTTTTTGGGACCGTCCCTTGTTAATGACTAGCTACAGTATAATTGTCTCTTGCTAAGGACTAAATACAATATTGAGCTTTTAATCACAACTTGTCATAGGTTTTAAAAACATATTCAATACGCTCACAAAAATAATCCATTCATAATTTCTCAAAAATATAAAGATATATTCACACATACAAGTTGAAATAAATTTAGGTTGTCCCACAAGCTTTTCATAAAACGAATAGTCAATGTGCATTTATAAAATATCAATTTATATATAGAATATCGACATATTTCTTTGATATAAAATAGTTTAATAATTAACACTGTTTGGGGAAAACCCCCCAAAATTAGTAAACACCACTTACCTCTTAGTTGCAAAAATATGAAACCAACCTCCCTGAATCACAACAAATCAGTAGAATTAGAACCTAACAACACCAAAGATAGGTCCATCAATACACAATTTACCACTTAAAATCAGTTTTCATACTTAATTAATAGTTTAACCTATCATAATTAAGGCCTACGAAAGTGTCTAGTTTCTTTGAAATACATTTCAGCTTTGCCAGTGGGCATGGCTATTGAATTCGTGGCCATCACTACTTGGGATTGCAATTATTAAATTGATAAATGGGAGCATTGAAATACCCTATTTGATGCCTGAACTTGTCAATCAGGTTTCCAAAATTTTCACAACTATTCTAATTATAGTGTCTGCCTATATCTGCCACCATAAATCCCTTGATGCCACAAAACATAAGATATTGCTAGTCAATTTTCTGAACAATGGTAGTGCGTGGATGGCAAATTAGTTAACTTAAATAATATATAATTTCTTATTCCTACGTTATAGGGGCTAACAAGGTATTCTAGGCTTGAAAAGCATTGCTGCCTTTTACAATAATTTAGAGCTGAATACACATCACTAAAAGGATGATAAGAAGATAAATATCAACTATAAAGCAACCTTTTCCCTTTCACATGGTGACAAACATTTAATTGATAAGGTCCAAGCCTATTACTCTATTAGGTACAATTTCAAAGCTTGTGGAGTACCCTTTTTTGACATACAGCCATATTGACCATTCCTGATCTAATATAATAACAATTATAGGAGCCCTTTTTCTATTAATATAATGATAGTCTAGGGTTCATGACAATTGCTAGCTATTGAATATTCAAACTTCTTAAATTTATAGCATGAGAAAATCATACCTGCGGGTATCCATGCATAACCTCATAGAAGAAAAGAAAACCTTAATTGTGTGTTGCGGCTGAAACAAAAGGAATCTTCTTATGTATATACACATATAACCTAAGAGGTAAAAGGCTAGGGTTTTTAAAAACTTATCAAGGCCCATATATTTACTTATGCCACCTCACTTGGACTTCATATACCATAGTATTTATCTTATTTTTAATATCTTAGAACAATCAATTAAATCCATTTAATTATGGGAATCCTCTTTAATTTAAGCATATGAAATAAATTTATATAAAATTATGGGGTGTTACATCCTTCCCCCCTTAAAAAATTTCGTCCTCGAAATTGTACATATTTTCGTTAACGAACAACTCTGGATAATTTTCATCTCATCTTCTCACTCCGAAGATGCCTCCTCCACTGTGTGATTCTTCCAAAGGACCTTAACCAATGATATGGTCTAGGTGCATAGCGCTTGATCCTTGTGGTCAAGAATTTGGATTGGAACTTCCTCATAAGTCAAGTTGTCTTTGATCTTGAGTGGCTCATAGTTCAAAACATGTGAAGGATCTGGGATGTACTTCCTCGGCATGGAAACATGAAACACGTTATGCACTTCTGCAAGTGTAGGCGGTAAGGCCAACTTGTAGGCAACTTTACCAATGTGTTTTAGGATCTCAAATGGACTAACAAATCTGGGACTTAACTTCCATTTCTTCACAAATCTCATCACACCCTTCATTGGGACAACTTTCAAAAATACCATATCTCCAACTTCAAATTCTACTTCCCTTCTTGATTTGTCATAATAACTCTTTTGTCGACTTTATGTTATTTGTAATCTTTTACGAATCAAATTAATCTTCTCAGATGTTATCTGAACGATTTACGGCCCCAACAATTTTCTCTCACCAACCTCTTCCCAACACAATGGGGACCTTCATTTTCTATCATACAAAGCCTCACAGGGAGTCATCTCAATACTAGAGTGATAGCTATTATTATAGGAAAATTCCACTAAAGACAAGTATTTTCCCAACTTCCTTTGAAATCCATTACACAAGCCCTTAACATATCTTCCAAAGTATGAATAGCCTTTTCTGATAGTCCATTTGTTTGCGGGTGGAAGGTTGTAGTAAAGCTGAGATTAGTACCCAAGGTCTTGTGTAAGCTTTCCCGAAACTTAGAGGTGAATTTTAGGGCTCGATTAGACACAATTGATACGGGAACTCCATGAAGACTCACAATCTCATCAATATATATCTGTGCTAATTGATCAAGTGAGTAATTTATCTTAATCAGAATAAAATGTGATATTTTCGTCATCCTATCCACAATTACCCAAATGGCCTCATGTCCCTTAGGAGATTTTGGCAAACCAGTCACAAAATCTATACATATATGCTCCCACTTCCATTTGGGAATATGAAGTGTTTGCAACAATCCTGAAGATCTATGGTGTGATGCCTTAATTTGTTGACAAGTCAAGCATTGCTCCACAAATTGAGCCATCTCTCTCTTCATGTAATTCCACCAATAAGTTTCTCGAATGTCATGATACATTTTAGTATTACCAAGGTGCACTGAATATGGGGTATGATGGGCTTCTTCCAAAATCTCCTTCTTTAATGCAAAATCATTTGGCACACAAAGTCTATTTCCAAACCTTAAAACACCATCATTCAACACATTAAATTCGAGTCTCTTCCCTTCTTGTACTTCTATTATGATCTTTACAATTTTTGCATCATCAACTTGTGAAGTCTTAATTTTATCAATCAAAGTGGGTTGTATTGTCAAACTAGCCATAAAAGCTTGGGAATCACCCTTGAAAATTTCAATTCCCATCCTCTCCAAATCATCATTAATCTCCTTTTGAGTAGTTAACAAGGCAGCTAAGCAACTGGAAGGCTTCCGAATAAGTGCATTGGCCACCACATTAGCCTTGCCTGGATGGTAATTGATTGAGCAATCACAATCTTTAATCAACTCAAGCCACCTTCATTGTCTCATATTCAATTCTTCCTGAGTAAAGAAGTATTTCAAGCTCTTATGATCTGTATAAATCTCACACCTTTCACCATACAGATAATGTCTCAAAATCTTCAATGCAAACACCATTGTAGCCAACTCCAAATCATGAGTTGGATAATTTTGTTCATAACTTTTTAATTGGTGGGAAGCATAAGTTATGACTTTACCATGTTGCATAAATACACAACGAAGCCCTTTTCTTGAAGCATCACTATAAATGACAAAGCCTTCCAAGTTGCTAGGGAAGGTTAGTACTGGTGCAATGACCAACCTTTACTTAAGTTCTTGAAAAATCTTTTCACATTCTTCTGTCCACACAAACTTGGCATTCTTACGAGTTAGTGGAGTCAATGGGGCTGCAATACGGGAAAATCCCTCCTCAAACCTCCTATAATAGCTAGCAAGTCCCAAAAAGCTTTTAACCTCACTCACATTCATTGGTCTTTCCCAATCAACCATAGCTTCAACCTTACTAGGGTCTACAGAAATCCCTGCCTTAGATATCACATGCCCTAGGAACACCACTTGGTCAAGCCAAAATTCACACTTCTTAAACTTTGCATATAGCTTCTTCTCCCTCAAAATCTGAAAAACAATTCTCAAGTGCTCTTCATGTTCTTCCATGCCTTTGGAGAAGATTAGAATGTCATCAATAAAGACAATAACAAAGCGATCTAAGTACTCATGAAACACTCTATTCATCAAGTCCATAAATGCAGCAAGAGCATTGGTCAATCCAAAAGGCATTACTAAGAATTCATAGTGCCTATACCTCGTCTTGAAGTTGTTTTAGGTATGTCTTCACTCTTGATTTCAACTGGTGATACCCAGAACGCAGGTCAATCTTAGAGAAGACTTGTGCCCCTTGCTTGATCAAATAGCTAGCGTTCCAACTACATGGCTCTGTTATGCTGGTCTTGAGAGACGTGACTTCTAACTGGAGTATGGCTTTTGCTTGTATGCCTAGTGTGCACGCTGCCTTCTCGATTTCCTCTCCGTTCAAGGTTGACAAAAGGGTCGCCATGCTTGGATCCAAAAGATTCCGCTTGGTGTGGACCCGAACCTACCATAGTTAACCGCTACACTCACTATCGCACAAGTTCTCCCCACAGACGGTGCCAATTGTAGGGACTTGATTTGGAGCCCAAGTCCAAGAGGTATGGATCTTGGCCCAGTAAACCTAGTACAATGAATTTGTAGAGAGTGAGTCAAAGAACTAGGCCCTAGTGAATTTGACAATGGCTAGAATAGATGCAAAAGGCAATCAAGTAAGAGCAAAGCACATAAGACTGAATAAATTCTCTGTCCGATGAGACAAATCTTGGTATAAATTGATAGCACCGATTACTAGTGCAACTGTGATTGCTATAGTATTCTTTTCCTATTTTTTCTAATCCCCTTTTCCTTCAGGGATCTCATTAGGCACATCTCTTAGGCCTGTTTAGTTGCCCATGATACAAAACCATTCATATTTTTTGTATAATACTGCATTCACAAATTGTCGCTATAGTGGATAGAATGACTTATTTGTGTTTTAATTTTGTTTTGAGAAAATTGGAACATGTTTGATTTCAAAAATGGCTTGAGAGTGAGGTTATGATAGGTATTGTCCTGCCCTATATGCATATAAGCATGTAAGGCTGTGTGTGTATTTTCCTCATTGGGAAAAATTAATATCATTAAATATCATTTTTATATTTGGAGGTTATTGTTTTACATTGTAGGTTTGGAGAATTGACAAGTTTTTTTTACTTGAATTCTGTTGTGATGCAGAATGTACATTTTTTTGATGTGTCACAATTTGCATTCTTTGGCAAATATGTTGTTGAGTTGGGGGGTTGTCATTCTTCGTCGCTTGGAGTTTTTAAAATGGTTAGTGATGTTTTTATTTTAATTTTGGGATTTTCCCTCTTACCTATTTTCTTTATTTGGTTCTTTGGTTTACTAATCTATTTAAATTTTGTTATTTTAATTTAAGGTTTTCTAAACCAGGTTTGATCTTATCAAAATAAAAAAGTTTCTGGGCAAAGTATGCTTCTTTAGTTTTAGATATTAATTTTTGCATGTCAATGAATTTTAATTAGTGTTTTATTTGTATTTAGCTACTATAGTTTCTTTTTTCTTTTTCTTTTTTAGGCTTCTTTGTTGCATGTTATATAATTTATTTGAAGTTTGATATTAGAATTCATGTTTGTTTCATAAAATTTTAACTTTATATTAGAATTTATTTATTTATTTTTGGAGCCTAATGGATTTCATTTTGCATATAATTCTAAACATAAAAGCCAATTAGGACTAGATGTAGTTTATAATTGAACATAAGGGTAGGATTCAGAAATCGGGCATGGTGCAATGATAAGTACCTTCCATAGAACAAGTCACTATGTTAGTTGGAAATACTCTAGTATGGCCCATATTTTTTTGGTTTCAAGAAGTCACAAATCACATAAACCCAAAATAATTTGGATTCCATTTTTTTTTTTTTTTTGGCAAGATCTTTTTGTTGTGAACAATATACTCCTGTGAAACTGAAGGTCCAGTTGTTTCCAATTGATGATGCCATTTGGAAAATGGTGAGATTAAAAAAAAATATTAGTTGTTTGATAAGTGAGATTTAATTAAGCATAAACCTCACATGAAGGTTTTTTTTTTTTTTTTTTTTTTTGTATATATTATTAATTTTTAATTGTCTTGGTTGTTTGTCAGAACAGGTTTCTAATTTGTATATTACATTATTCTCAAATTTTTTAGGTGCATGAAATTTATGATTCTCTCTATATCAGTACCTGTAGATCAACCAAGTTCTATTTAAGTACACCTTGGCTATATTTGTTAGGTGTTCAACAAAAGTCCTTCAAGGGCAACTGGTGTACATGTGTTGGGACAATAGAATAGATGAATTGGCATAAACTATATAATGGCCCATGAGTGACTAAGCTGCTTAATTAATTTGTGCATCTCTGTTTCATAACTTTTATTGATGAAAATTGTTACCTGGAAAGTGGATTTCTGCTTTACGCAGAATGAGGTCTACTAGCATAAGTTTTATGCACTAGATCATTAAAATTAACAGTTTCAAAAAATATGCAAAGAACTTAAGTCATGATTTTGTATGGATTTAAGATGAGCTTGAATTTTTGAGTGATAGCTTGAGAATAGATAGAGAGTTATGTAACTGATAGTTATCCGTTTAATAAAATCTAAATTTTTACCTGTAAAAAAAAATGAATGGTATTAAAACTTTTTTAAAATAGTTCATTAACAAATGTCTTAAGGACATATATTAACTGAGCCCTTAAATAAAAGAGGGGCACTAACTTTTATATAACAGTTTTGTTTGTATTAGCATGTTTAAAATGTTTAGTTTTCTATTCTATTTTGATATGTCTCAAAATAAAAACCTCTTTGAAAAGTTAATAAATGAAATTCCTAACAAATCGTTTATTTTATTTAAAAAGTTAATACCCCTCTTTCATTTCATTAGAATTGATAGAATTGAACTTAAAGATGACAGTTTTGAAATTTTCTATTTCATTAGAATTGAACTTAAAGACGATAGTTTGGATAATTTCTATATTTTTATTTTAAAAGACAATACATTAAATACTATTTCCTTAAGAAAATTAAATTTTCTAAAAAGCCTCCTTACTTCTTCATTTTAATATTCTGCCATAATTGCTCCCTCTTTTTAGGGAGTGCAGTTCATACCCCCGAACCTTTAGGGGCATGAACATTTATTTTTTTTAGGGGCATGAACATTAAATAAAAAAATATGAGTAATATTACAAACACAAACTATTTTACAATATTTTTACAAATTGCTTATGTCGCAAATTCTTACTAGTTCTAATATGAGTCTATCACTAACATCATATTTTTACTTGCAGTAACTATTTGGAAAATACTAAAGCCACATCGATAATTTGTAAAAATGTTGTAAAAAATAGTTTATGTTTGTTGCATTATTCAAAAGATATTGAATAAGGATGTAATCTTAAACTACATTAACTAAACTTTTATCATCTTTTAGCAGCATAGAACTTGTACCAAAAATAAAAGGTTGGATTTATAGACAAATTTATCAAAAATAAATCAATTGATTGACACCTAACACCGGACACCTCTAAGTTAAAAATATGGTCAAGACAGTCACCTCCAACTATCTACTTATCAAAAAAAAAAAAGAAAAAAAAGAAAAAAAAAAGCTACAGGCCTGTTTGGTATATGTGTTTAAAAATTGAAAATTGTTGTTTGAAAACATTTGTAAAAATACGTGTAGATGAAAAAATGTGTAAAATATTGTTTAAAAACTAAAAATAGTTGTTTAAAAACACTAACCAGACGCCTCCTAAATAGTTCAATTGATTGACACATTTTGAAAAGCATGTTCAAATCCTGACTTCCAACTATCCAATCATAAAAATAAAAAATAAAATGTTGACACCCACTTTATAATTCAAAACCATATATCATTATGTAATTGTAACTAAGGTACTTACATTCTACAACAAAAAGGTGGGAGATTTCTCGTATCGTTGTTCAGCTTTCAATGTTGTGAAAATACGTGTTTGAATTACGTATTTGAATGTTATAGAAAAAAAGTGTTATGGTTATTTAAAAGAATGTTGACACCCACTTTGAAAAGAATGTTCAAATCCCTGCATCCAACTATCCAATTATAAAAATAAAAAATAAAAAATAAAAATAAAAATGGTGACACCCACTTTATAATTCAAAGCCATATATCATTATGTAATTGTAAGGTACTTACATATTACAACAAAAACTACTGGAGGTGGGAGAAATACGTGTTTGAATGTTATAGTAATGCATGTCAAAAAGTGTTATGGGTATCTATTTACACGCCAGCACCAACCCCTCCCCCTCCCAAAAAAGAAAAAAAAAAGTATCCATAATTCTGTTTCAAACAACAGGGCAAAAACTAAAAATTATTCAGCTACATGTTTATGTCACATTCATTTAAAAAGAACAAAATCAAGGGCTGTCTCACATGCAAACAGCGCATTTGCCTTCTACCGAGACATTCCAGCTAAATTTGGCCCAATTTAACAGCTTTGAGCCACTCTTCTTTGACCCATACGACTCTCCATCTCTCTGCAACTCCTCCACACACCTCAAGCAGCCTTTGCTGATACTGTTATCCCTATAAAATTAAATCGACCATAAAAACATATAAATATACATAACTATGAAGATTGAAAATGAAATTTAAAATTTTAGTTTTCTGGCGCATGTTAGCAAGAACCATAATAGTTTAGCTAACGTACGCCTTGAATTTAAAAAAAAAAAAAATTCTTACCTTTTGTTGTGGGATTTTCTTTGTGGTCTCAGTTTCAGCCTTTCATCTAATCTATCCCTAGCCTCTTTAGCTACTCCTCCCAATTCCACATCCTGATACGCTTGGTGTTCCTGCTTTTGGATCAAATTTAAACAAAATTATTAAAACATTATAAACAAAAATAAACATATTTATATGTGGAATAGAAAATAATAGAGAAAAAGAGATTGAGATTTGAGAAGGGTATGTATGAAAGTATGTATGTATGTATGTACCATTAAAGAAAAAGTGGTATGATGGGTTTCATTGTTGGTAGGGTATAAAGAAAGACAGGACCGCCTTGTTCCTCCATTGGCAGCCAAATTTGCTGATTCCCGGCCCCCTGCCACGCTCTGATGGAGCCGTCTCCTTCGGGCACATTCAACACCAGGTAGCATTTCCAGCCACTGATTTACAACAACAACAACAACCCGAGCTCTCTAAAACAAGAAAATATTTCGTTTTTTTTTTTTTTTTTTTTTTGCCTTGCAAATATTTGTGTGTGAAAGAGAAATATACCTAGATGGAAAAAGATGAAAACTTGGGAAGTGAAAGATAGTGTTGTGTACTTGTATTCAACGACTACGGCCGAAAACGGAAGAAAGCTAAATAGATAGCCTTTAAAAAAGGAAGGAGATAAGAAGGAAGCAACGAAAGTTCAGTGCAGTAACCCAGAGGGTTGGCCAAGTTGGTTTATACCCAGATGGAAAAAGATGAAAACTTGGGAAGTGAAAGATAGTGTTGTGTACTTGTATTCAACGACTACGGCCGAAAACGGAAGAAAGCTAAATAGATAGCCTTTAAAAAAGGAAGGAGATAAGAAGAAGCAACGAAAGTTCAGTGCAGCAAGTTGGCCAAGTTGGTTAGGCTCTTAGTCTTAAAGTATTTGTACTGAGCTTGATTAGGTGTGCTCCTTAGTTCGAGTCTGCTATTTGTACTTTGAAAAGAATTTTTTGGGCCAGTATTTATCCCTTCGTGAGTTCACTTGACACGAAGAGTGATTAATTTCTGGTTAAAGTTTGAGAAAACGCTCTAAGAACCAAAAAAAAAAACTGGTTGAAAGACTTGAGAAAACGCTGTGAAAAAAAAAAAATAAATAAAAAAAAGTTCAGTGTAGTAGTCAAAACTGTGGGCTAACCAAAACATAATTAATGATAATACAATATAAAAATGGTAGGCAAAAGAAGGTGATTTTTTTTTTTTTTTGGCCTAAGGTTGGCAAAGAAAGGCTAAAGACTCAAGAGTCAAGACCAGAGAATCGTGACTCGTGATATTATATTGAGCTATATTAATAATAGAAAAATTCTAAGATCATGAAAAATTGCATAATTTGTGTCATTACTTTTCACATGACATATTGTAAATGGTGAAAAAAGAGTGCTTGGTTAATATGTGAGTGACAATTAGTAAATCACATTCTGACACAAAAAATAGTTGTGACAAAAATTGTGACAATTTATTTTGTACTAGAACTACTAATATTAATATATGGGAAGATTCTAATTCACATGCTCTTTGCGTGCACATATTGGATGAAATCGTGGCTTCTTGATTTCAATTCAATTTTTTATTTGTGTAAGAGTGTGTATATTAGTGACTATGTAATAGGTGCTACTTTTAAAGCATTGACATTAGTATGTTTATTAGTAGAAAAATGGTTAGAATTTACATAATTTTGTCTAAAAATGACCCATATTAACTATTTAAATTTGACACTGTTTATTTTTATTTAGTTGTTTATTCTTTCTTTAGGTATCTCAAGAATAAATTAAATAAGTGAATGGTGGTTGCCGTGTACAAAGAAAGAGAAACAATTTTAAAAATTAAGAAAAATTGATATTTTAATGAAATATAGTATAAAGTAGATAATATAATATGGAATGTTTTAAAAAGTGAGCATGTAAAAAAAAAAAAGTAGGCTTTTATGCTAAAATAGATAAAAATTGTTGCACGAGCTGATGCGAATACTCTTAAATTTTAATATTAAAAAAAAAATTAACGGATGATCTAAGTAAATTTATTTAAGACATATTTAAAAAAAATATTTATGAAAAAAGAAAAAAATTTACAGCTTTTTACATTTTTTTTTGAAAGAGACATCAATTTTTTTTTTAAAATGGTTCATTTATAAATGTCCTAAGCTAATTGAAACTCACCAATCAGTTATACACCCCTTTTATTATCTATTAATCACAATATATTTGCTGGACATATTGTTTTACTGACCAACATATTATATATGTATAAAGCTTGTTGCCAAGCACATTGTTTTACTGCTTACTAATTACTGATAAATAATCTTATGTTGGAGCTTCTGCTTGATGATTGGAGGACTCTATTGAAGAAATTCCATAAATCAACTGTCCAACATATTTTCAAGGAGGCAAACTAAATGTGCTAATGCATTGGCTAAGTTTGGAGCCACCCTATCTTCTGACTATATTAATTTTGTTAACTCATTGACTATAGTGAAGAACTTGCTGGCTTTTAACAAAGCCGAGCTTTATTATTATAAACTTATTCGTAATTAATTTATATCAGCGTTGGTATACCTAAAAAAAATACAATATGTCATATTTGTTGTGGAAACTGCTTTGGAATAAAATTCAGCAAAAAAGCTTCTGTAATTTTAAACTAAAAATTCCTTGATTTTGCAAAATAATCATTTCAGTCAAAAATGTATTATTGAGTGTTTGGTTGTAATTAAATATTTAAAGCCACGGTGCAGTGATGTGAGATAAAAAAAAATATATATTAGTTGTTTGATAAGTGAGATTTAATTAAGCATAAACATCACATGAAGCTTCTTCGTTTTTTTTTTTTTTTTTTTTTTTTTGTATATATTGTAAATTTTTAATTGTCTTGGTTGTTTCTCAGAACAGGTTTCTAATTTGCATATTAAATTATTCTCAAATTTTTTAGGTGCATGAAATTTAGGATTCTCTCTATATCAGCACCTGTAGATCAGCCAAGTTCTATTTAAGTACATCTTGGCTATATTTGTTAGGTGTTCGACAAAAGTCCTTCAAAGGCAACTGGTGTACATGTGTTCGGACGATAGAATAGATAAATTCACATAAACTATATAATGGCCCATGAGTGACTAAGAGGCTGTTTGGATGCAAAAATTTCATCACTCAATTTTCATCACTCAATTTTCATCACTTATAACTCATCACTCTAAAATATCATGTTTGTTTGGCATCATCACTCACTTCCCATCACTCAGGGGCGGAGAGAGGGGGGGGGGGGGGGCGAGGGGGGGCACCTGCCCCCCCTGAACTTTCAAATGTTTTGACCCCCCCCCCCCCCACACACAAAAGACAAAAAAAAAAAAAATCCAATTAAGTGAATTTATGTTACCTTTCTAGCTTTCCTAGTAGTAGTAGACTTCTACTCCTAGTACAATTCTACATATAAAATTAATGGATCCCACTTAGTAAACTTGATGGACTAGACAAAGCTCCCTGTAGAATATTTTTATGTGTCAAGTTTCTTTCTTGGATAGCCAACTTGAGACATACATCCATGACATGCAGTCTACTGAAGAGTTTTCAGCAGTTAAAGGAATTGGATAGCTAGCTGAAAATATGGTAGAAATGAAAAAGAATGTTTCATATCAATTGGTTTACTTATTAGTGACTTTGGCATTGATCTTACCAGTTGCAATAGCTATCGTTAAAAGAGCTTTTTCAGCAATGAACATAATTAAAAATCGATTACGCAATCGAATAGGAGATCAGTAGATGAATGATTGCTTAGTCACATATATTGAAAAAGAAATATTCAAGACTATTGAGTGTGAAGAAATCATGTAGCGGTTTAAAAATATGAAAAATCGTCAAGGGCAACTGAGTAAAATAAGCTAGATATGAAAAAATAAATTAAAGTTTACATTTTATATTAGATTCCGTATGACAATTACATTATCATATAGTTATTTACTTATTTTGTTATTAATATCGATTAATTTTTTTAGATTAATTTTTTACTTCCAATCTTATCTTTTAATCTTGCCCCCCCTAACCTAAATTCCTGGCTCCGCCACTGCCATCACTCAATATTTTTCACACTATTTGTGGGCCCCATACCTGTCACTCGCTGTAGCTTTTTTTTTTTTTTTTTTTCAATACCCAAACTCACCGAACCTAGTGAAAAAAAAAAAAAAAAAAAAAAAAAAAAGAACCGAACAGCCAACCTAGGAGAAGAAATGAAAAAAAAAAAAAAAAAAAAAGTCAAAAGATGCAGCTAGGTACTGTTTGTGGGTCCTCTATGTGTGTTTAATTATAATATTACCATTGAGTTATAAGTTATAAAAACTGAAAATTGCCAAAATGTGTTTTCAGTTTCTATAACTCATAACTCAAAAATTAGAGAATTGAGTGATAGAAACAGAGTTATTGTGCAGCCAAACACACTTTTTGCTATGGGTCCCACTATTTTTTAGAATTAAGTTATGGAAACAAAGAATTGAGTTATGAAAACAGGTAAACCAAACACCCTCTAAGCTGCTTAATTAATTTGTGAATCTCTGTTTCATAACTTTTATTGATGAAAATTGTTACCTGGAAAGTGGATTTCTGCTTTACGCAGAATGAGGTTTGCTAGCATAAGTTTTACGCACTGGATCATTAAAATTAACAATTTCAAAAAATATGCAAAGAACTTAAGTCATGATTTTGTATGGATTTAAGATGAACTTGAATTTTTGAGTGATAGCTTGAGAATAGATAGAGAGTTATGTAACTGTTAGTTATCTGTTTAATAAAATCTAAATTTTTACCCGTTAAAAAAAAATGAATGGTATTAAAACTTTTTAAAAATAATTCATTAACAAATATCTTAAAGACATATATTAACTAAACCCTTAAATAAAAGAAGGGCACTAACTTTTTATATAACGGTTTTGTTTGTATTAGTATGTTTAAAATGTTTAGTTTTCTATTCCATTTTGATATGTCTCAAAATAAAAACCCCTTGGGAAAGTTAATAAATGAAATTCCTAACAAATCATTTATTTTATTTAAAAAGTTAATACCCCTCTTTCATTTCATTAGAATTGATAGAATTGAACTTAAAGATGATAGTTTTGAAATTTTCTATTTCGTTAGAATTGAACTTAAAGACGATAGTTTTGAAAATTTCTATATTTTTATTTAAAAGACAATACATTAAATACTATTTCCTTAAGAAAATTAAATTTTCTAAAAAGCCTCCTTACTTCTTCATTTTAAGATTATGCCATAATTGCTCTCTATTTTTAGGGAGCGCGGTTCATAACCTTTAGCGGTATGAACATTGAGAAATAATATGTTTATAATATTTTTATAATAAATCCTAAGTGATAGATTGTTACTGATTGTTATTGTTGAGACATAAAAGTAATCTTAGTTTTAGTTTCAAATTTGAACCAATAACAACTAATCACTCATGATTTGTTGTAAAATTATTGTAGACATAATTTCAAATTATTGTTTTATCATTTTTCCCATGGTGTATTTGTCAAAATTCATCTTCAATAAAAATATATGAATAATATTACAGACACAAACTATTTTACAACATTTTTACAAACTGCTTATATTGCAAATTTCTTATTAGTTCTAATATGAACCTATCACTAACATCACATTTTTATTTGGAATAACTATTTGAAAAATACTAAAACCTCATCGGTAGTTTGTAAAAATATTATAAAATAATTTATGTCCGTAACATTATTCAAAAGATATTAAGAGCATCTCCAACAGCTATTGTAAAGCTAAATTTGGACCACCAAATGTTACTGTACACACTCCAGCAGCTTCTCCAAATGCACAGCTACTCTAAATTTATTTTTCAAGTTGCTACAGTAATTCTCTTAATTTAGAAATCACTGTAGCAACTCTACTCCCTTATTTTATCTTAAAAAAATACCCGGCTGAATAAAAAAAAAAAAATCTTTCTCTTTTCTCCTGTGTTCTTTGTTCATCTGTGTCTCTCTCTTCAACGGTAAAACACAATCAAAACACACACAATCTAAAATCAGAATAGAAACAACAGATCAAGAACAAGAACAAGAAAAAATACAAATTTAATTAGAACAACAAATCTAAAATCAAAACAAAAACAACAAATCATGAGCATGAAAGCCTATCTAAGCTCCATTATAAGAACAAAGTGCATCAAAACAAGAAAAGAAGGAAGAAGAAGAAAAAAAAAAAAAAAAAAAAAAAAAAAAAAAGAAAGATCGACGAAGGTATGGTCGTTTGTCTGTGTGTGTGAAGTGAGGTCAAGAGGAAAGAAAATAGAAGTAAAATAGAAATCAAAAGATCATGCTAGAGAGTGTTCTAGAATCAAGTAGAAATAGAAAAAGTGAAAAAAAGAAAAAAGAAAAGAGAGAGCTAGAGAATGAAAGAGAGAGTCCGGAGTGTTCTTGAATGTGAGGGAGAAAATGAAAATAAAAGGAGGGGGTGGGGGGATAGATATAGGTGGACACGTGTGTGGAGGATAAAAAGAAAAAAAAGAAAAAAAAGAAAAGAAATAAATGTATGGATGAGAATGAATTGAAAGAAAGAAAAAATAAATAAAAAATAAAAAATTTTAATTGATAAATGCTATCACAATATTTTTACAATAAATTTTAAGCCATAGACTATTATTAGTTAATATTAGTGAGTAAAAAAATAATTTCAGTGGTGAATTCAAATTAAAACTAGTAACAATTTTTTACATAAATTTTGTTGTAAAAGTATTGTGAAAAATGTTATAAACGTAACACTTTTCATTGAAAAATATAATTGTTGGGATGAATATAAGAAAAATAAATGATGATAAAAAAAGAATAATGAATGAATGAAAAAATAATATTTAAATGATGTGGGGTCCATGGGCCTGATAACCTCAGTCCTTCATATAGCAGGCCCAAGGCC
>NW_027069472.1:2207449-2218825 GCF_002906115.3 Quercus suber
AAAAAAAAAAAAAAAAAAAAGTCAAAAGATGCAGCTAGGTACTGTTTGTGGGTCCTCTATGTGTGTTTAATTATAATATTACCATTGAGTTATAAGTTATAAAAACTGAAAATTGCCAAAATGTGTTTTCAGTTTCTATAACTCATAACTCAAAAATTAGAGAATTGAGTGATAGAAACAGAGTTATTGTGCAGCCAAACACACTTTTTGCTATGGGTCCCACTATTTTTTAGAATTAAGTTATGGAAACAAAGAATTGAGTTATGAAAACAGGTAAACCAAACACCCTCTAAGCTGCTTAATTAATTTGTGAATCTCTGTTTCATAACTTTTATTGATGAAAATTGTTACCTGGAAAGTGGATTTCTGCTTTACGCAGAATGAGGTTTGCTAGCATAAGTTTTACGCACTGGATCATTAAAATTAACAATTTCAAAAAATATGCAAAGAACTTAAGTCATGATTTTGTATGGATTTAAGATGAACTTGAATTTTTGAGTGATAGCTTGAGAATAGATAGAGAGTTATGTAACTGTTAGTTATCTGTTTAATAAAATCTAAATTTTTACCCGTTAAAAAAAAATGAATGGTATTAAAACTTTTTAAAAATAATTCATTAACAAATATCTTAAAGACATATATTAACTAAACCCTTAAATAAAAGAAGGGCACTAACTTTTTATATAACGGTTTTGTTTGTATTAGTATGTTTAAAATGTTTAGTTTTCTATTCCATTTTGATATGTCTCAAAATAAAAACCCCTTGGGAAAGTTAATAAATGAAATTCCTAACAAATCATTTATTTTATTTAAAAAGTTAATACCCCTCTTTCATTTCATTAGAATTGATAGAATTGAACTTAAAGATGATAGTTTTGAAATTTTCTATTTCGTTAGAATTGAACTTAAAGACGATAGTTTTGAAAATTTCTATATTTTTATTTAAAAGACAATACATTAAATACTATTTCCTTAAGAAAATTAAATTTTCTAAAAAGCCTCCTTACTTCTTCATTTTAAGATTATGCCATAATTGCTCTCTATTTTTAGGGAGCGCGGTTCATAACCTTTAGCGGTATGAACATTGAGAAATAATATGTTTATAATATTTTTATAATAAATCCTAAGTGATAGATTGTTACTGATTGTTATTGTTGAGACATAAAAGTAATCTTAGTTTTAGTTTCAAATTTGAACCAATAACAACTAATCACTCATGATTTGTTGTAAAATTATTGTAGACATAATTTCAAATTATTGTTTTATCATTTTTCCCATGGTGTATTTGTCAAAATTCATCTTCAATAAAAATATATGAATAATATTACAGACACAAACTATTTTACAACATTTTTACAAACTGCTTATATTGCAAATTTCTTATTAGTTCTAATATGAACCTATCACTAACATCACATTTTTATTTGGAATAACTATTTGAAAAATACTAAAACCTCATCGGTAGTTTGTAAAAATATTATAAAATAATTTATGTCCGTAACATTATTCAAAAGATATTAAGAGCATCTCCAACAGCTATTGTAAAGCTAAATTTGGACCACCAAATGTTACTGTACACACTCCAGCAGCTTCTCCAAATGCACAGCTACTCTAAATTTATTTTTCAAGTTGCTACAGTAATTCTCTTAATTTAGAAATCACTGTAGCAACTCTACTCCCTTATTTTATCTTAAAAAAATACCCGGCTGAATAAAAAAAAAAAAATCTTTCTCTTTTCTCCTGTGTTCTTTGTTCATCTGTGTNAAAAAAAAAAGGAAAAAAAAAAAAAAAAAAAAAAAAAAAAAAAAGAAAGATCGACGAAGGTATGGTCGTTTGTCTGTGTGTGTGAAGTGAGGTCAAGAGGAAAGAAAATAGAAGTAAAATAGAAATCAAAAGATCATGCTAGAGAGTGTTCTAGAATCAAGTAGAAATAGAAAAAGTGAAAAAAAGAAAAAAGAAAAGAGAGAGCTAGAGAATGAAAGAGAGAGTCCGGAGTGTTCTTGAATGTGAGGGAGAAAATGAAAATAAAAGGAGGGGGTGGGGGGATAGATATAGGTGGACACGTGTGTGGAGGATAAAAAGAAAAAAAAGAAAAAAAAGAAAAGAAATAAATGTATGGATGAGAATGAATTGAAAGAAAGAAAAAATAAATAAAAAATAAAAAATTTTAATTGATAAATGCTATCACAATATTTTTACAATAAATTTTAAGCCATAGACTATTATTAGTTAATATTAGTGAGTAAAAAAATAATTTCAGTGGTGAATTCAAATTAAAACTAGTAACAATTTTTTACATAAATTTTGTTGTAAAAGTATTGTGAAAAATGTTATAAACGTAACACTTTTCATTGAAAAATATAATTGTTGGGATGAATATAAGAAAAATAAATGATGATAAAAAAAGAATAATGAATGAATGAAAAAATAATATTTAAATGATGTGGGGTCCATGGGCCTGATAACCTCAGTCCTTCATATAGCAGGCCCAAGGCCCATGCCGAGGAGAGCAAGCTATTTCTGAGGAGAAAGGGGGGAAGCCTATTCTCTTGAATCCACGCCGAGGACACCTTGTCCTCGGCCTGACAGGGTTGATTCCGGGGAGTGGCTAACCCCAAGGTAAGCTGTCACTCTCGCATTTAATGCACTCAACTAACCCCCCTGACCGCATTAATGGAGAGGTAACCCCTTGGCAGGATAACGTTGGTCAGAGTGAGCCACTTGAGTATCGATAAAGCTTCTGATGGGATGGACGACCAGAGAAAAGGGCAAATAGACAATCAACAGATGGAAGCAAAAGATAGGAAGATTAAAACTATAAAAGAAGAGCTAGTAAAGAAAAAAAGAGGGGGAGGAAGAAAAAGGCCTCCTCGGCCACAGGCCAAGGAGCATTTCCTCATTTGTAAGAAAATACTTAGCCATTTTTAAAGATAAGTTTGGGTATGGTGATCAACGGCCAGCACCTAAGCCTGTCAGCCCACTCTCTATAAATGTATTGTTTGGGCTTGTTGGGCTGAAAACCCAACACTCAATTCAAATTGGGTCCTTACAAATGAGATAGAGAATTTGTTGAAAAGTGTATTTGAAAAAGTGAGTAGGTAAAATCTAAATGTTCCTGTTCATTCTTCAAACAGTACAAAATTTAGAGAAGCTGCTGGAAATGCTCTAAGTAAGGATATAATCTTAAACTACATTAACTAAACTTTTATCATCTTTCAGCAGCATAGAACTTGTACCGAAAATAAAAGGTTGGATTTATAGACAAATTTATCAGAAGTAAATCAATTGATTGACACCTGACACCAGACACCTCTAAGTTAAAAATATGATCAAGACCGTCACCTCCAACAATCTACTTATCCAAAAATAAAGAAAAAAGAAAAGAAAAAAGAAGCTTAAATAGTTCAGACACATTTTGAAAAGCATGTTCAAATCCCCGCTTCCAACTATCCAATTATAAAAATAAAAATGTTGACACCCACTTTATAATTCAAAACCATATATCATTATGTAATTGTAACTAAGGTACTTACATTCTACAACAAAAAGGTGGGAGACTTCTCGTATAGTTGTTCAGCAGTTTTCAGTGGCGTGGAATTACATGTTTAAATGTTATAGAAATTCCTGTAAAAAGTGTTACGGTTATCAACGGTTAAAAAACTAAAAATTATTCAGCTACATGTTTACCAAGCAATCTTATGTCACGTTCATTCAAAAAGAACAAAATTAAGGGCTATCTCACATGCAAACAGCGCATTTGCCTTCTACCGAGACATTCCAGCTAAATTTGGCCCAATTTAACAGCTTTGAGCCACTCTTCTTTGACCCATACAACTCTCCATCACTCTGCAACTCCTCTACACACCTCAAGCAGCCTTTGCTGATACTGTTATCCCTATAAAATTAAATCGACCATAAAAACATATAAATATACATAACTATGAAGACTGAAAATGAAATTTAAAATTTTAGTTTTCTGGCGCATGTTAGCAAGAACAATAACAGTTTAGCTAACGTGCGCCCTGAATTAAAAAAAAAAAAAAAAAAAAAATCTTACCTTTTGTTGTGGGATTTTCTTTGTGGTCTCAGTTTCAGCCTTTCATCTAATCTCTCCCTAGCCTCTTTAGCTACTCCTCCCAATTCCACATCCTGATACGCTTGGTGTTCCTGCTTTTGGATCAAATTTAAACAAAATTATTAAAACATTAAAAACAAAAATAAACATATTTATATGTGGAATAGACAATAATAGAGAAAAAGAGATTGAGATTTGAGAAGGGTATGTATGAAAGTATGTATGTATGGATGTATGTATGTAAGTACCATTAAAGAAAAAGTGGTATGATGGGTTTCATTGTTGGTAGGGTATAAAGAAAGACAGGACCGCCTTGTTCCTCCATTGGCAGCCAAATTTGCTGATTCCGGGCCCCCTGCCACGCTCTGATGGAGCCGTCTCCTTCGGGCACATTCAACACCAGGTAGCATTTCCAGCCACTGATTTACAACAACAACAACCCGAGCTCTCTAAAACAAGAAAAGATTTTTTTTTTTTTTTTTTGCCTTGCAAATATTTGTGTGTGAAAGAGAAATATACCCAGATGGAAAAAGATGAAAACTTGGGAAGTGAAAGATAGTGTTGTGTACTTGTATTCAACGACTACGTCTGAAAACGGAAGAAAGCTAAATAGATAGCCTTTAAAAAAGGAAGGAGATAAGAAGGAAGCAAGGAAAGTTCAGTGAAGTAGTCAAAAACTGTGGGCAAGTGGCTAACCAAAACATAATTAATGATAATACAATATAAAAATAGGTGGGCAAAAAGAAGGTGGTTTAAGTGGTTTTACTTTTACCACGTCCAACGTCAATGAAAAAAAAAAAAAAACTGTGAGCCAGCCACGTAGCGTGACTGACCGAACCCTCCAACTTTTTTTTTTTTTTTGAGCCTTAAAGCATTCACATCAGCTCATCTAAATTTTTTGTCTATTTTATACGAAAAAACCTCATCTTTCTATTTTACACTACCACTTTTACAAAACACCCATATCAGTTCATTTATTTTACAAGGTATTTCAATAAAATATTCACTCTACACCATTTTTTTATTATTTTCGTCAACCAACTCCATCCACATATATACACGCCCTCTCTCTCTCTCTTCTGAACAGATCAACTCTCTCTCTCTCTCTCTCTTTCTCTCTTTTCTTCTTTCTCTCATTTCTTCTCTCTTTTCTTCCTTCTCTCACCGGACGATTCATTCCTTATCTCTTTTCTTCCTTCTCTCACCGGCGATCGTCTCATTCCTTCTCTCACCGGCTGATCCAGATCGCTCCACGCTCCACGCTCCACGCTCCGATCAAGCGATACCCACGAGCTCCAGCGACCCAAAACCTTTCTTCACCGGCCGATCCACCCTCCACAAGCACCGATCCATTCTCCACACTTCACCGGCCTACCCACGAGCTCCCAGATCCTTTCTTCACCGGCCAATCCACGCTCCATGCTTCACCGGCCGACCCACGAGCTCCAACAACCAATCCGAGGACCCATGTGTGTGTGTGTGTCTGCACCTTTGTTCTTATTGTGTTGCATTTGGTATTAGTTTCAATGTATTTGTTATTTGAGTGGAAAGTTTTTGTGGGTCTTTTTGGATTTGGTTTAGCTTGAATGGGTTGCCTTCAAAAGTTGTGTTTGCGTTAGATTTATGGGACTTTTACTATCTAGATTTGTATAAATATTTGAGCTTTCTTTCTGTGCTTGTGTGTGGGTTAATTTTCAGTTGATTTGGCGCGCCGGATGCTGTAAGGGTTGGGGAAGAGAGGAAGGAGATGAGATTCCGTTAGAGAGGAGAGAGAAAAAATCATTAAAAAATTAAATACATGAGCTACAGTACCCGTGTAAATTTACACGGGTACTGTAGCTCGTGGATAATTTTAGAAGATTTTACACGAGTTTAACCGGACTGATGTGGGCTGTTTTTGAACAAAAATGTGTAAATTTGAGCATTTTTTTTATTATACATACTTATAAATGAGCTGATGTGAATGCTCTTAGGTTAGTAAAGATTAAGACTCGGTTTGGATATTTTTTATTGGTGAAAACTAAAAATTGAAAATAGTGTAACAAAATAATTTTTAAATATGTAAATAGTGCCGTGAGACCTAATTTTAATAAAAATTTTACTAAAAAAGTACTTGCGGATCCTGTGAACAGTGTACGAAACCCACCATCCAAAAACGCATCGATAGAAAGCGCGCAAAACGCACTTCCCAAATAAGCACTAAAGACTCAAGACCAGAGGGTCGTGATATTATATTGAGCTATATTAATAATAGAAAAATTCTAAGATCATGAAAAATGGCATAATTTGTGTTATTACTTTTCATGTGCATATTGTGAATGGTAGAGAAAGAGTGGTGAGTCAATATGTGAGTGACAATCAATCAATCATAGTTTGACACACAAAATAATTGTGGCAAAAATTGTGACAACTTATTTTCTGCTAGAACTAATCATATTAATATATGGGAAGATTTTGATTCACATGCCCTTTGCGTGCACATATTAGATAAAATCGTGGCTTCTTGATTTCAATTCAATTTTTTTATTTGTGTAAGAGTGTGTAGATTAGTGACTATGTACTAGATGCTACTTTTAAAGCGTTCACATTAGTATGTTTATTAATAGAAAAATAGGTAGAATTTACACAAAAAATTTGATACTGTTTATTTTTATTTAGTTGTTTATTCTTTCTTTACGTATTTCAAGAATAAATAAAGTAAGTGAATGGTGATTGTTGAGAAACAATTTTAAAAATTAAGAAAAAATGATATTTTAATGAAATGTAGTGTAAAATAAATAATTTGATGTGAGATGTTACAAAAAGTGAGTATGTAAAATAGAAAAAATAGGTTTTTATGCTAAAATATACAGGAATTGTTGCACGAGCTGATGCAAATACTCCTAAATTTTAATATAGAAAAAAAAATTAACAGATGATCTAAGTACATTTTTTTAAGACATTTTTAAAAAAAATTATATTTATGAAAAAAGAAAAAAATTTACAGCTTTTTTACATTTTTTATGAAAGAGGCATCAAAATTTTTTTTTTTTTTAAATGGTTCATTTATAAATGTCCTAAGCTAATTGAAACTCACCAATCACTTACACCCCTTGTATTATCTATTAATCACAGTATGTTTGCTAGACATATTGTTTTACTATCCAACATATTATATATGTGTAGAGCTTGTTGCCAAGCTTATTGTTTTACTGCTTACTAATTACTAATAAATAATCTTATGTTGGAGCTTCTGCTTGATGATTGGAGGACTCTATTGAAGAAATTAAATAAATCAATTGTCTAACATATTTTCAAGGAGACAAACCAATGTGCTGATGTATTGGCTAAGTTTGGAGCCACCCTATCTCCTGACTATGTTAATTTTGTTAACTCACCGGCTATAGTGGAGGACTTGCTAGCTTTTAATAAGGCTGAGCTTTATTATAATAGACTTATTCATAATTAATTTATATGATCACTGGTATACCCACACACAAAAAAAAAAAAAAAAAAAAAAAAAAATCGCAATATGTCATATTTGTTGTGGAAACTGATTTGGAATAAATTCAGCAAAAAGCTCCTGTAATTTTAAACTAAAAATTCCTTGATTTTGCAAAATAATCATTTCAGTAAAAAATGTATTATTGAAGTGTTTGGTTGTAATTAAATATTTAAAGCCACGGTGCAGTGATCAGGGTTTTGATTGGGGTATAGATCTTAGGTTCAAACCTTTGAGTGCGACGATGTGATCTTTGTTTAATTTTAGATTTATTACTGCCCTGTACTGCTTGAAATCAATGGTGTTTTAGGTGGAGCAAAAGTCAGACCGTGGCTCAGTCTATCTTACTCTTATTATTCAGGCCCCTCAGCGTTAGTTTCTTAATGAGTAAGCAACTCTGGTCACACCCAAAGAGGACCACCCAACTAATTGCGCCACTCACAAATTTTATTTTTAATTCAAAAAAAAAAAAACCTGAAGTATTGTTTGTTTTTGAATTAATTAAAATACGAATAAATTGGCTACAATTTCTACTAAAAATAATTATCTTAGTTTCATGTTAGTTAGCGCCCGTTTGTTTTTCAATCTCAAACTCACATTTTTACATTTTAAACAACATTACACACATTTTCATACACTTTTTCACCTATACGTATTTGAAAAAATTACAAAAATCTTATCTTAAACTACTCTACTAAACACTTCCTAATTATTAGATTGCATATTTTTAACGCTTTTAATAATTTTAACAATTTCCTGCTACGGTCTTTCATTTTTCTTTTTGGGTCTTCAGGCCTTTGATTTTTCTTCACATATATTCGGCATATTCGGCCCACCCACTTTAGGCTTGCTCCAAGGTAGTTATTGTGGATTCTGGGGAGCTGTCCCGAAGTTAGAAAATGAGGCTTGAACAAGAACAAAGAAGCCCAAACATTGCACAAAATTAAGAAATTGGTTGGAAGCCACCCTAACTTAGGTTGTGTTGGGGATTAGAGTTTAAAGTTATCTTATTTTATTATTTAGTTTGTTTTTGCTACTATTCAGCTTATTTTTGCTATTATTTATGTTGGTGCAAACACAATGATAATGGAAATAACATAAAGAGAAACTGAATAATACTTCTAAATTTTATTAATATAAAGAGAGAAATTATACCACACTATTTGGACTGAAGCGCGACATTTGCTTTCTTTAAGGAGATTCAAGCCATTGGTTCGCTAAACTTTGTAACTAGTGTAGACTGTCTCTGACTTATCTTCCCAGGATACAATAGCTCAACAAGTGTTGTATGGTTAGAACAACCTCTGCACAAAGTGTTCAAACCCAAAACTTCACCAGAAAGAACATCATTCTTTGCCAAGAACCCCTCTATTTTATTTAGTGTATTTTTACAGTAACTTGGATTGGGTCTGAATGAGTCTATTTATACGCTCAATGGCCTCACGAAATTACTACCTAATTTAATTTGATTAATTATGTCAATTATTATGATGTAGTGGGTGCTACAAGATTAATTGTTGAATATTAATCTGATGAGCTAGAGTTACACAATTAATAGTTATAAGGAGTTTCTGAAGAATGAAAATGTCCAAACAGATAGTCCATTAAATGAATTAATGGCTTTTCATTCTCCATAATAAAAATAGAGTATTAATTCGGGTTACTCACTTACCAACGGATATGGTAATTACTCTAAATGGGCTGTCAAGTAGGATGATCCAAGAGGCTGATTCATTTCCATTTTTGATACCTCCATCCTTCACCTCCCCTTGTACACGTATCTAGCCCAATATCTTAGACAATTCATGTTAGCCCATTAATCACCACAATTAGAAAGAATAAAATAGCCTCTCTCCTTTTCAATGTGGGATTAAATATTTTCACTAACTACTCATCTTCCATATTCACTTCCATATCTTTACATTTATGTTGTAACATTTATTCATTTTAATTATTTAATATTAAAATGCTCCAACAATCCCCCACTCATTTTAATATTAAAATTTTTAGTTAAAGAGAGATTACTAGGCAAAGACGGGTCACTATGCATCATAAAGGTGTTCTCTGCATTGAACCTTCACTTAATAAAATAGCGATCTCAACTCCAGAGTCGTAGTGGTCTCCGACTTAAACTATGACTGCTTCAAGGAAATTAAGCGTCACTGCTTACACATAACAACCCAAGTTTTGACATGAGCTTTTATAGCTAGCAATTTACAGCTATGTGCTGATCCTGGTTTCATGAGTGTATTTGAGATTAAGTCCAAATCTCATAGGAAGCGGTCCCACCCTCACGCTCACATAGGTGAAATTTTGTCAAGGGTGCTCTTGTAATTCTAACACCCCACTCATACGAGCTACAAATTCCATTAAGAGTTTTTTTACTCAACCTTTCCACATTACAGGATAAATGTACTTACATCATAAGGATGAACAATTAAAAAATTATTTACAAAATAAATAATTAAAAAAATAAATTGTGTATTTCTTATGACCATCATATGATTCGTTTTTTCCATTGAACCAAATTTTCTGGATCTCTAGTACTTGAGTTGGGTATCCTTGTGTTGGGTATCCTCATACATGGCTCATAATTCTATGGACTTTAGTCTCATCTCCCTCGATGTATTCTAAACTCTATCTTTTGCCAAGGCATTGGTAAATGTATCTACAAGATTATCATTAGATTTAATATAATCCATAGTTATGATGCCACTACTCAAATAAGATCGCATGGTACTGTGCTTTCTTCTTATAGGTATGAATTTACCATTGTAGTAGCGGTTTTTAACTCTACCTATTGTAGCAGTGCTATCACAATGAATTAATTAGGTGGAATTGGCTTTTTCCAAAGTGGAATTTCATATAACAAATCTCTAAGCCATTTGCCTCTTCACTAGCTGAAGCTAATGCTATTAATTCAGCTTCTATTGTTGAATTAGCAATTATTGTTTGCTTTTTAGATTTCCAACAAATAGCACCATTACGTAAGGTAAAATATAACTAGTGGTAAAGAGAGAATCACCTGACAAAGTATTCCAATCGGCATCACTAAAAGCTTCAATCATAGTAGGATACTTTTTATAAAATAAGCCATAATTTTTGGTACTAATTAAATATCTTTTGACTCACTCAATAACTAGCCAATGATCTTTACTAGGCTTGCTAGTAAATTTGCTAAGCACTCCTACTGCATATGCAATATCAGGTCTAGTACAATCAGTAGCATAACGCAAACTACCAATGATACTAGCATAATCCTTTTGATTAAAAATCTCATCATCATTATTTACAAGAAATAAATGAACACTAGAATCAAAAGGAGTAACTACACTTTTGTGATCATGAAAATTATATTTTCTCAATATTTTCACAACATAATGTAATTGATCAAGATATATTCCATCACATGCTTTTATAATTTTCATGCCCAAAATAAAATTAGCCTCACCAAGATCTTTCATATCAAAATGGATTTTAAGCATATTTTTTGTCTCATTTATAACATGCATATTTGAGCCAAAAATCAACATATCATCCGCATAGAGGCTAATAATAACATGTAAATTATTTCATGATTTAGAATAAATACATTTATTACATTCATTTGATTTATAACCATTCTCAATCATGCAGGAATCAAACTTTTCATCCCACTGTTTAGGTGCTTGTTTTAAGCCAGATAGGGATTTAGTTAGCTTACTTACCTTGCTTTCTTGTCCAAGCTCTACAAAGCCTTCGGGTTAATTCATATAAATCTCTTCCTTTAGGTCCCCATTTAGAAAAGCAGTTTTTACATCCATTTGATGAATTTTCAAAT